>NW_003345201.1:3697721-4192866 GCF_000150975.2 Nannizzia gypsea CBS 118893
AAATGCACCCGTCCCTCCACCACCACCACCACCTCCGCTTCCGCCTACATCTACCTCTTCCGCTCCAATAGCGCCTCCTCCGCCTCCTCCCCCTCCTCCAACGTCAGGAGGCCCACCACCGCCTCCGCCGCCTCCACCACCTCCTGGCGGCTCAGCGCCTTCTTTACCTAATGCACCTGTAGGGAAGGATGACCTAATGGCCTCCATCCGAGCTTCCAGTGGGCGTGGTCTACGAAAAGTAAGCGAAGCAGAGAAGCGTGACCGAAGTGCAGCCATAGTACCTGGGGGTGCAACAGATTCATCTGCTGCATCACCTGCCCCTGCTGGAGGCATGATGGGAGCCATTCAAGACGCTCTAGCGAAGCGGAAAAAGAAGGTCAGCGCAAGTGGTAAGTTATTCCCTGGAGACTATAATACCTTTATCTGCTCAATAAATAAGAGACTGACTAGCTATAGATGACGAAAAATCAGACGACGAGTGGTGATCGTATCTGGGAATTAGAATTCTGGAACAAGGGGGAGGCCACTCTCTGCATCCAACCTTTTGTACATATCAACACCTATCCATAAAGCCTAGTCGTCTCTGCCATAAGCTCTTCTTGCCAATGAAACCCAATACACTGCTTTTCCTCTCTGTCTATAAGCTATTTTATATGAGTAGAATAATGCGGACTGATACAGCCCCTGAAGGGCGGTCGTAGATCGGATTTCGGTAAAATATTAGTCCGCGATATCGTCACTCTTTGCGAAAATTGAATCTTGACCAAAACTTCAAGAAGAGCGACGATGTTCGCGATTAGGAGCAGCACATTATATCTTGCGCTTGAGCCTGCGGATCCCGGATGATCAGGCTGAGAGATGCTTTCTCCGTCTCCTGTGAAGACAGTAGCTCCATCTTCGAATCTCCTTCGCTATCTCCGCTGCCAATTTGACCATTCGCTTTGCCCTTCAAAAGCTTCGGCGGCCCCCCGTCGATGGAGTTCGAATCAGGCTTGTTCGGGCAGTTTGCAGCCTTCGATACATTTGAGCTCGTCTAATACAGCATATGGCCACTCATCGTATCGGTCAAGATGTGGTATCCCTCCGGTTAAACCGTCTTTTATGACAAGTACTTCGATACCACGCAAACGTCTCTTCTCTGTCCACCGATACCAATTTTCTAGCACGAACAACGTCCGGTATTTCAGTGCTACGACCATACAATGCAGACACTTCCTACGGCGGCTTTTGGGCTTTACACGGCCACCTGCAAGCCCGCAGCTAAAGCCGGATGATCTCCCTCAAAACATGCCAAACTTCGATGATGGGAATGAGAGCAACCCTTTCAATGTAGGGCGCAACTTGGCGTTGAAAGTCTCAAATGAGCCTCGACTTCGATGTACGGAGTTTGATGGAGCTGGAAACGTCACTCTTGTGAACGGGGAATTCAAAAAAAGCGAGCTGATTGCCAAGGTAAGCTCCCTTTAAACAAATGTTTAATAAATGTCACGATCTAATACTCTTTTCCTACATTGCAGTATGGCCTTCTGCCTCGAGACCTGAGAAAAATCGATTCTTCCGTTCTACCGCACATCCTCATCCGCCACAGCGCAATCCTTATCAGCCTCCTGCATTTAAGGGTGCTGATAAAATCTGATCGAGTCCTGGTATTCGATGCCTACGGTTCCGCGGACACTTATACCCAGTCCCTGTTTATGTACGACCTTGAGGGAAAATTACGACAGAAAGAGCCAGCTTCACGAGCGGCCTGGACTTCAGGTGCTTTGCCCTACGAATTCAGGGCTCTTGAAGCAGTGCTTGTAAGCATCACTAGCGGGCTTGAAGCAGAATTCGAAGGTGTTAGAGAGCCAGTTTCTAGGGTACTACGAGCCCTTGAAGAAGATATCGATAGAGACAAACTCAGGCACCTCCTTGTCTATTCTAAACGCCTTGGAACCTTCGAGCAGAAGGCTAGACTTGTCCGTGATGCAATCGATGACTTGCTAGAGGCAGATGATGATCTCACGGCGATGTACCTCTCTGAGCGGTCAAAAGGAATACACAGGGCTGAACACGATCACCAAGAAGTTGAGATGTTGCTGGAATCTTATCATAAAGTTTGTGATGAGATTGTCCAAGCCAGCGGCAATCTGGTGACCAATATCAGGAACACAGAGGAAATGTAAGTACTCATTCAAAATAAGTTCTCAATAAAGTTATATATCTAACTATATATAAATAGTGTGAAGGCGATTCTTGACGCCAACCGCAACTCCCTCATGCTTCTGGAGCTCAAATTTAGCATCGGGACCTTAGGGATGGCAGCAGGTACTCTATTCTCAGCGCTCTATGGTATGAACTTGAAAAACTTCATCGAAGAGTCTGATCTAGGTTTTGGTGCTGTTTCCGCGACTTGCTTTGCCCTGACGGCGTTTGTATGCGCATATGGACTTATCAAGCTAAGAAAGGTCCAACGTGTCCGGATGTGGGGAGAAAATGGCATTCAGGAATCCTATCGGGGAGGTTTAGCAGTACGGGGTTGTCCTCCGCCTGCTCCCCAGAGTAACTGGAGATCGGATTCTATTAGCCCCGTCTTCCCTGGTGAAGAACGTACACAAAGGCTACGTCGCCTACGAGGCGTGTCGAGTCCTTCAGTACCCCCTGCTGCATCACCAGCTACAGCAGCCACAAATAAACTGAGGGCCCCAAAGGCTAAGAAGAAAGCAGATCGAAATACCACACCAGAGGCTGAAGAAGTTATACACGAAGAAACTATCCATGAATCACAGCCTCTGAGCTCCGCAGCTCGCTAAACTAACATACCCCATACCTATCATAGTTGTATTTATTGATTTTCGTTCCTTTACCTCATACCTTGTTGTTCAGCGTTCACAGGTACCACCTCTCCCCTTATAGAACATAATTTGTTCGTATCTTATTATTTTAGATCTCTCTCCTTTTTCTCTGGTACGGCCATGTCGGATAGGCAGATATGTTGGTGCTTTGGGAGTTGGTTTACATGTTATATTTTATGATATAGAAGGATATAATAACGTACTAAGACTTATAATATTACAGAAAGTGGAGAAAGCAGGAGAGCAAGGCAACTAGCCACCAGAAATATAATATTGTTTAAATAGGTAAGTCATTCAATCATTCAATCGTCTAAATAGTATCAAGCAAGTTTTTGAAGGTCCCGACAAGGAGAATAAAGAAACGGTGGTGTCACCAGTGAAGATGTAGATAACGACGGTGAAGTCGGAGTCCCGACACAAGCCAAAAAGACAGTATGACGTATTCTTTAGCTGCGGTAGTGAAAGTGGTGGTTGTAGATGTCTTAGGAAAAGTGGTAAAGATTGTAAACGTTATCTCAAGGTAATAGTCTTACTAATACGGTTATGCGGTTCAATGAGTCGCCGATGAGCCCTCTCCTTGGCTGTACTGGGAGAAGTTGACGGGCGTACTAGAGCTTTGCCTTGTATCGACAGTCTAGAAGTAGTGGTGGACGAGCAGGATATTTCGGTTTCTCCCATACCAGGAGAAAAAGCTGAGTGTCTAGTCTCTCTTCTGATGGCAGAAGCGGAAGACGTAGCTACCCCACAGCTACCGTCATATGAGTTGCGGTATAAGTTGAGCATGTCAATAATGTCATCACGGTAGTTGACAGAGTTTGAGCTGCGAGGGCTGCACTTCTGGTCTCGCTGTGCGTCACATTTGGCGCCGACTTCGAGTGCGGAGAGCAAGGCAGATTGGAGCATCTTGTTTTGGCGTTCGAGGTAGAAGACGCGGTCTTGTAGAAATTTTTGTTGGTGAGATTGAGTGGTTATGGAAGAGTCTGAGGTTGCCAGGTATTTGAAGTGAGTGGGAGTGTATGGAGACAATAGAGAATCAGGGTCGTTGGGACGAATAGCGTTTGCGCTGGGTGGTGTAAGTGGTAGTGGTTCATCATGAAAGTATTTCTGGGCTTTGGTATGGTCGATTGTTAAAGTCGAGCACTTTCGACTTCTGCGGGTTGATCGTGTTGATCGTCTTGACCTGCCACTATGCGCTCTGGTTCCCATGCCTTCGTCATCTGATGAAGGCAGGGATGGTGAAACTGGACGAGATACACTCTCCAAAGCACGGAGTCCGGCAACACTTTTTGGGCTCATCAGCGATGGCCTCTGTGGTGCAGGGGCGGGAATGAACGACTGCGAGTTTCTGGGGCTGCTTGGTAACGATCCTCCGGCTAGCAGAGAGAAGGCATTATGCTTATGTCTGAACGATCGTTCTTTCATAGCTCGGTCAGTGAAAACTGAACCGTCGGGCATAATTGTTCTTGTGGGAGACCCGCTGATGGGGGACTCGGTAGCAGGATCAACTTTGATTTTTGATGGCATGGGGGGCTTGATAGTTGGCGCAGTGAAGCTAGTGGGAGAAGGTAATGACTCCTCACTGGTTCTTGAGCTTCCTTTGGCTGGAAGAGGGTAATTCAGGATTGCCGGCGAGCTAGCCTGGCGGCCCCTAATGTTATCAGCAGCTTCGTTGTTCGATACTTTAAGTGCGGCCCTAGCGGCGGCAACGTCTTTCATTCTCAAGGCGTGAATATTGTCTAATCTGCTAGACTTTCTGACAGGTACGGAAGGAAAGTGGGCCGGAAGGATTTTGGATGCCGTATCCGGGCTCCCTTTGATTTCTGGAACGTTCGTCATTGGCACTTTGGGCAACGCTTCAACCTTAGACTGGGCGTCAAGCGTATCATGCGATACTGTGAGTGCCGGAGTGGATGGCATAGACTTTGAGGGCTCATGGTCATCTCCCTTTTGAGAAGAGTTATGCCAAGTGAGAGGTGAAGTTAAGGTGCTGCTGCTTGCGGAACCAGATAAGGCGGATATCGAGAAGATGTTCGATGATGGGGTGAGTGAAGGCTCCGAAGACACGGAATACTTTCTGGAGCTATCAATTGGGGCAGGGATCAAGGTTCGGGATTTTGGTTTGGACTGGGTTGCTGGATCTAGGTTTTCGCTGGCATCAACAGGGTCCAACATCGATGCAGGTTTGTCCGCACTTTCGAGACTCTCTGCATAATCGAAAGTATGCTCTTCCGACATGGGGCAAGACAAACGGCAGCAAAGGTTGCTGAAGTCAGTCCGACCTGCCCTTCGTGCCTTTCGGCTGGAGGTCCTTTCAGGAAGACATTGCACGTCGATGAAGGTGGACTCGCAGGTAGTCGATATTGAGTGTCGTTTGCTGTACCCAGAGCTCGTAGTAGTTGACCTTGTAACCCGGATAGAATCTCTCTTGTAGATTTGAATCTGCTGTCGTGGTTGCTGGCAGTGGTCTTCAGGAGTGTCGGGAAGTGGCTTCTCCTGTGGCCAATATGTCGCGCCCTTGGCACAATTATGTGGCACTGCAGGTTTGGCTGGGGGCTGAGGTACGTTGGCACCATTTTTCTTCGACGGATTATTCGGTTGTACCGGCATTGGTTGAATCGGCATCCCGGAGTCAGTGTCAATGCCAGATAGGATCTCGCGGCCAACTGAAGTGTCTGTCCATTCCATCTTTTCGTTTGTATACATATCTCCGGTAAGTGTCGCCGAAGACAAATCGTACAACTGGCCCATAGTAGCCAGCGATGGGAAAGGCTCCGAGGTTCCAATGTCGTTTGAATGGGGTTCCTTAGAAGATGGCAAGACTGAAATTCCTGGGTAAGCACATTCGCCGTCAACCTCTGTCTTAGGAGTAGCAATGGGTCGGTCAATGTTGCTATCATGGGAGCCTCGGGGGCTTCTGGTGCCAGGGGAGTAGCGCATGCTTTCCATGCTTGTGGCAGGGTTCAGACGATCGTTTTTCTGTCGAGTTTTCCTGGCTGGGGCGCGGCTCCATAGGTCGGGGGCAAACAGCTTAACAGGAGATTTCTTCCTTTGAGGGACGGAGTCATCCTGTTGACTCATATCATCTTGACGGTGGTTCAGTTGTCGTATGTGTCCATTGAGCTCAAGGCTGTCAAGGTCAAAATTATAGGGGTCGGAGATGGGGAGTTCACAGCTCTTGAAGAATCTGATAAGCTCGGTGACGTGCTCTGATCTCTGGGGTCGGCATGCTGATCCAGCAGACCGAGGGCTATAGTGAGGAGCGTTCTTGTGTCTCTTGGTTGCTTTCTTGCCAGACTGAGTTCGACTCGAGACTGGTCTGAGATAGTTATCCTTCCCAATCGATTCGGCTACCGACAGCCTCGGAGTTTCCCAGGCAGAGAAGCAGAAGCTCTCCTCCGAGGATCTCGAGGGCGGCGTACCTGGGCGCAGCATTTTTCCGTTAGGCATGTAGCCGTTTCGGTTTGTAAACCTGCGGCAATATAATGATAATGATAATATGTAATAGCAGGTACTTTGTCACGGAAGAGGCACTGCCTGAGCACCTCTCAACCCGATATCAAACAAAGAGCCACCACGGTTATATGTCAGTCATTGCACAGAGGGCTCGAGCTCAATGTGGTTCAAAGTGAAGACATCCCCAAGAGAGCAGAAGCTGGTCCGAACGAGCTATGAGCAAGGGGATGAAATCATGTAAGAGGTAAGGTACTTAGGATAGCCACGTCCGAATGCCCGGGGGGAAGATAGGCAGAAGGTGGTCGTTTAATAGCAAGTTCATTAAACTAGAACGGCCAGTAGATAGGTGACAGGAGGTGAGAACATCCCACAGCTGTGATCTTGAGAGGCCGAGTGAAATGAAAGAGGCAGCACAGCATCAAAAAGGACGAGCAACAGCGGCAAGCTGCATTTTGGGCGTCGAGAGAGATAGGAGACCAAAAACTCGAAAGCTTCACGTTGTATCTTTATACGAAGATGTGAGCCTCCCGCTTGGGAAGAAAAGCCCAAAAAAAAAAAAAAAAAAAAAAAACATAGAATTAAAAAGCAAATAAGGAAAAACAAAGAGAACCAGGAAGAAGAGAAGAAAGTAAAAAGCAAAGAAATAGAGCCTTCAAATGTGGACTTGAAGGAATTGAAGACAAGAAGAGAAGAGAAAGAGAGCACGTAGTCGAAAAAGGAAATATATGAGCCAGACTATGGGATGCAGTATGAATCCCATAGGGCCATATTATTCCCACACTGATTCACAGAGCTAGCTCCATGAACCCTGTAGAAGCTGAAGGGTCTCGACAAATCAAGGCGGAGGAAAGCAGAAAAAGCAAGCCTGGGATTTCGACTGTTAGTTACATGGCACAAGCAGGTGAATTGGATCTATCAACGCCTTCCGGCAAGAGAACCCATTCCACTGGAGTAACCTTTGGATGCAATGCATACACGGCGGGTTTAGGAGTCCACTCCTGTACAGACGGGGTAACGGGAGACCGTCCAGGGTCAGGGGAACAGGAGCGGTACTCGTACACATCGTCACCTCTCTTCTATCAACATCGCCAAAGCCAAATCACAGGCCTGGTGATTCCAGGGAGGTGCTCTCTTGTGTTCTCCTGCGTGTCCGTCCGTCTGCCTCCCTGTCTGCTACCGTCCATCCGGGGAGGTCAAACCCCAGAGGTCGAGGATCCCTCCCTCCCCCAGAGACGCCAGAACCCCATCGTCTTAACTACTAACTGATTAGTTCGTTATCACAAAGAACCCCGTGCGGCGGGATTTTCGGTCGTGCTTTTCCCCTCCCCATAGGGGCCATCCCCTATTCTCCCAGGGGCTTGAATAAACAATTTATGAAATAACAAGATAAGTAGCCGGGCCCTCTCTGCCTCGTCTGTCACTTTGTCCCGCCAGTTGCCTGCTGCCTGCCGGCCGGCCGTCGCCGTGTGGTGGTCAGTGGCCGGTGGTGGTTGTTGCTTGCTGGAGACGAAGGTTGGCCGAGTTGGAGCATTTTTCGATGGTGGAAAGTAAAAGTTGCCGCTTTGGGCGTCGCAGGGCTGAGTCAGCCACGACGACGCTGCTTTAGTTAGGTCTATCAATAATAATTTTGCCTGCGGATGGGACGACAGATCACATCTCGCTTGCTGCTGAACACGATCGTGCAAGGAAGACGAGGGCAGCGGGCGGGCGACCCAAGAGGGATCTGACGACGAGCCTGTCCATGGGACCTGAGATGCCGCTGAGCCAGGCCTTGATTGGTCTTGCTGGCCCTTTTTCCCTTTCTGCAGAGGGGGGAGGGCAGGATAAGGGAGGATAAGGGAGACGGGGCCCTCGCAGTCGAAGGCCTGAGGAAGACGACAGCGAACGCCCAGATCTACGCATCCTCTGCGTTACCCAATGGGATGGATACCATGGCAGGTTAAAATGGCCGTATACACATTGTGTTTTTTGTCTTTTTACCCCCTTTTATTTTCTTTTCCTTTCCCTTCTTTTTTTGCGCGTTGTTGTTGACACGCAGCGTCGTGTCGTACATTCCGACACGATCCAGAGGGTACGAACCAATATTCAGATACCCGTGCAACGCCTTAAAACGGTGCAGCCAGGGGTGAAGGGCCTGGTGCGAGAGATGTGCAGAAAGCAAAATAAAGCAAGAGAAAAAAGCAAAGCACTGAGAAATTACATAACTAGAGATACTACTGCGTGTGTGTGAGAGAGAGATGAGAAAAAAGCAAAGGCCGACACAGTCAACACAGAGAAAGATCCCAAGAGTGCCGGTCCTCCTTCCAAGTAGCACGTTGGCTATCTTTAGCATACTGGCGACTAACTAGCTAGTTCGCCAGCCGATGGGAGTGGAGAGACGAGACGAGACGAGACAACGATGGGGACCGATTGCCAGTTAGCTGGTACGCGCCAGTCATCTGGATGAGCGCTCGTCCCCTGCCCATCGGCGTCCAATTTCCCGCTTCCTGGTTAGTCGAGGTAGACGAGAGCAATGGGGAAAAAAGGTTCTAGATTATTGAATCTCGCCTGGTTGATGATGGGAGCTGTTGATTCTGATACCGATGATGCTTGCTTGGACCGCGAGCAAAGTTCGGGGCACAGAAGAAAGCATTACGCTGCATGACCAAGCTTCGTGAATATAAAATTTAAATTGATAGCTATTATGATTACTATTATTATAATATGATTGTGCTATGCCCATCTGGTTATACTCAGAGCAAAAGCACATGCTAACAAGAGTAAGAACAAAAATTAAGGATATCCGAGTTCAATAATACGACTCGGCGGCCATCATGGAACAGGTATTTTCTCCCAGTTCTTTGCTCCGTTCCGGTTTGCCTTCTCTATGTCTTCTGCCATGACAAACATCCGTCTCTGGCCACAGAAGCCTCCCGGGCTTGCTATCCGCTGGATCGTTTGAAACGAACCCCCCGGCTGACCGTCTGCGTTACTCTGCCACACTCTCTCCCTCACCTTCTGTCCTGGAAGATGAGTCCGCCGAGGGTTATGCTCTGGATAGGCCAGCCGGCTGACAAGATACTGCAGGTTTGCAAAGATGCGTTCAAACCGTCTGAAAACCCCCAGCCACTTCCAAGTATTCCGCGAGTAGGCCACTCGAACGTACGGGTTCAAGAAAACGCCAGTCTGATTCTCAACGTTCGGCTGGCCAAACCGATCTTCCCAATCTGCAAAGATCAAGCAGCACTCGGACGACTCCCAGAAAGGCTCTGAGTCGTGCCGAAACCGGCTGACAATGTGGCTTGTCGAGTCGACCGTTGAGAAGCGCTGGAACAGCTCTGCCTGGAAGGCCACCATCCCTCCCCAGCAGCTGCGCACCTGCACTGCATCAGAGCCCTGGAGGACTTGATTCCTGCTCCTGGCCTGGCCAATGGGAGCAAACCAGGGGAAGAACATCAGGCCGGTGCCGTAGCCCTCGGAGTCCCTGACCACGAAGGTGTCGTAGAACATGACCTTGGAGACAAAGTCGACGGCACAGGCTGCTCGGTACTGAGCGTGACCGGCCTGGTCTACGTTAGTCGAGAATAGCAGCTGCACAGCCTCGATGGCGGAGAAGTAGACGTCGTTCAGGAACAGGACCCGGTCAAACTGCACGTTCGCATGACTGAACCCGAACCCGCCCACCGCTGTATGATCGCCAGAGGGCTGATACGCCGAGTTCAGCGGTTCCAGCACTTGGTTGCGGATCCTGGCCAGGTACGCTATCCGCTTTACTCGCTCGTCCCCTGACGGCAGAGCAGTCTTGGGGAGGCCGTCAAGCGGCACATGCTCCCCTGAAACGATTGATGAGTTACCTGTAGACAGCCAATTGCCCTTAGCCTTTTAGACGTATTTAGAAGATGCAGCAGCAGGCAGAAGAACAGGCAAGATAGATAGACACATAGGTCATACAGAACGCAACACGGGGTGACGGACATGGCAGCTGTGCAGCGAGCTCTCTGAGGGCGTCCTGCGTCCCCGGCCCACTGTCGTTCTCGTAGACACTGACAAACACGTTATCCTCCCCCAAGATATCGACTAGCTCAAGCAGCGAGCGGCCCCAGGGACCGCCAATCATCCCTTCCTGCACGATATTACTTGCTATGAACACTTTCTGGCCGTCCGGGTTCCCTCGCCCAGGCTGCGTGGAACCGAGAATCCGCTCGCGCAGGCCAGCATAGTGCTCTGGCGGTGTTTGATACGGCGGCCACAGCAGCGACTCGGCCACGGACACGACCGCGAACAACCAGGCCAGAAACCCGAGCAGCCGTAACAAGCGGTGGGTTCTCGCCTGCCTGGACCTGGACCCAGCAGCTGCTCGCCGTGTCGGACAGCAGCCTATGGCCGCGAGCAGAGAGTGGCCTGTCTTCTCAGCCCACCGCAGAGGAAGCGAGTTCAGACCGTTGGGTGACCAGCCGAGGATGGCTTGCAGAAATCCGCCCCGGCTGTGACTGGGCTGCTGCTGCCCATGCCATGAAAGAAGACCAGCAGCTTCAGCTTCGGCGTCGTAGCGAGCTGGTGATAGCGGCCGAGAGAGGTCGACAGGGCCCATCATGCAGCATTAACCCGGTACGTACCTACAGAACTACTCCTGTCGGTACCTACAGGGTGTACGGAGGAGTTAGATATCTAGATCAACGTCAGCGGAGAGATATCACCAAACATTCAACAAGTTTCATCGTCTGGCGATGGAAGAAAGACGTCCATCAAGCTGTCAACCATGAGCATTAATATTAATCACGAGTAGTAATAACGGACAAGCAGCGACTAGACGAGCGTTAGCCTGGTGGCTTGGAGTGTTTCTGAATGCACAAAAATAGTGGAAGCACCGCGAAGCTGACGTCAAGCCGGCCAGAAATCCTCCCAACGGCGACCAATGGCACAGCAGGAGACTTCGTGACATCTTCATCCCGCCTGCGCTGATCGACCGGAAAGAATGAAAAGTTCCCTTAGCTGACCGACTCTCACGCCCATCCCGTTCGTATTCCGGGGGGCCGTTGGCTGCTTAACGTCGCTAGTTACCAATTGGCCAATTCTGCTCTGTCCACACGGAGGGGCTGGCGGGCTGTTCTGTCTGTCTGAGTAACTCGTTAACGAAGTATACAGGCGGTATAGCTGCAGCTAGTTAGAGGATGTGAAACTACGCCGGACAGCAGCTGCTTATGGGGCATCTGTCGCATCAATTGACGCAATCCGCTATATTAACGGTCATTAAATCTCCATGGCAGGCATTAGCTAGCTCGTAGGGCGGAGGCTTCTCCCAGTAATACGAAGGGCTCCAAGATACTCCATATATGATGGTGGCCAATTTCAAGGCAGATACTACTTATGGCAGAGACTGGAGACATCGAAGTATCCCAGAAAAACCCAAAGATCTAAAGACCCCATCAGAGGGCAAGCAGCAAGTTCCTGCGAGCCTGAATTTGGACAGAGACCGTGTCTTGGACCTGCATCCATAGTATGCACGATCTTATGCGCTGGGCGTCATGTAGTTATACAACATGAGAATTATATCCTGAAACGCACATTCCTGCAGGCTCACATCAGGTTCTTGCATACCAATCGCACCTTTCCAGCTTCACCATCATCGCCATCGCCATCACTGTCCCGGTCACCTTCTACTCTGGGTTGGTGGGTAGAGGTGGTCGGTTCAACCAGGCGGAATAACTTACGACATCTATAAGATGAGCGTTATAACGATCTACAGAGCACAAGATGGTAACTTGCTAACTTGGGACAGTGTGACGTCTTTTCTGCATCCTCGGCCTATATGTCTCTTGTCTTAAATAAGCGTATATAGCTAGTCACTCCATATACTCCGTACGGGTCTGTTCTGTTCCACCAACGGAGGCCTTCATAGCCGCAAAGTCTGCATCCTCGCGTCTACTACTACCTTGAAAACTGACGACAGCAGCTGTTTCAACTAAGACCCTGGCCTATATCTGCTCTGGCGAGTCAACTAACCTATCCAGGTGATGAAGTCTGCTTTGACTCTCGCGCATGCAGAGTGCTCGCTGCGGTAGCACAGTGAATCGCATCCTGTCCGACTCTGGCGCCCGTTTCCGTTGCACCATGCCAGAGATGCACCCAGCCCAAGAGACCATGGGCGGCAGAAGAGGCCGGTAGGAGGTTATTCTGACCAACGAACGGCTTTGAAGAACGTCTTTTCTACGGAAATTATGTGGCTGTCGTAAATCTCCCAAACCAGGCAGACGTCTATCGTCTATCCCGGGAGACCTGGAGAACAACGTCACAGGCAAGACACCTGACGAGGGGAGCACCCAGATCTAGATACCCAGACCCCCTTTTTTTTCACTACTTCTGTACTTTCACCTTCGTACAAGTATGCGCGTGCCTCTAATTGATATGCAAATGAAGCTATCTAGACGCGTATAGCCGTGGCCGCGTACCAAGCAGACCGTACGTGATGAGTGTAACAGCCTCCCGTCGTGACGGATATCTCAACATATCCCTCCTATAGAACAGGATATCCCATACTACCATCCTCTCGGATATGACTGAAGCTGCAAAAAAGTGGCGACACAGGATCTTTTTTTAAGCATTCTTGCTTTCGCACCAGCAGCAGCCTTCAATGGTTGCACTTGGCCCCGGCCCATCAAGCGCAGAGGCCAGGGACAGTTTCGATCTGGATAGTCGAAGAGCCGGTTGAGCACGAGCAAGGGTGTACACGGACTGGATGACGGTACACTGTTCGTCCCCTACTGCCGGTTGACTGCAGAATCTCGTGCAGGAGAAGAGATTTTTCTTCCAGCACCCTTCCACCATTCACATCTCTTGTATCCACTGCGTCATTGGTATACACCTAGCTATCCCTGCAAGAGGGAAGACCTCCAAGGAAGAGTCATGCAGCAGGAAAAGCTCTAGGGAAGCTTTGTGCAGCCCAGCTGCAATGCCTGGGTAAGGAAAATGAGCAGACGAATTGTACCTGCGCATATGCCTACACCCAGCCTCCGCAGGTTATGTCTCACGAATAATGGACTGGGAGACTTGGAAACTGGATCGGTATCAAGCTCACATTTATACTTCGATCTTATTTTATGGATGGTTTTGTCTAATCGCCTTACACATCAGGCCCCCTTTCAACCCCTACGCGTTTGGTAGGAATCTAGTATACGCTGAAGGATACGGGCCAGTAGGTCATCTACAGCCCAGGAAAGAGCGCACACACACACACACACACACTCACGCACATCCCTACGTCTTGGACACCTACACACAGTATCTCCCTTGCGTATTCTGTGGGACATTAACCAGCGACCTATCACTGTAGGAGCTCATGATATCTCCTGTGATTTCCCTATTTGGATAATAGACTCTCAAGAGTCTTTTGTCTGTAGACAGGGGATAAGGAAGAGACGCAAAGTAAAGGGGTTAGGAATCGGACGGTGTACGGCCGGCTGTGTAGTTACGCTGTGGCCACACGGACCACAAGACCTTCAGGCAGTGTTCAGGAACAGGTCTCGCGCCGAGCATCGAACCGACGACTAAACGGCGGTTGATTGGCAGAAGGATCTAGAATTTCAATACCATCATCGGCCTTCAGATGTGAAAGAGGCGAAGCTTGTCCCTCAAGGCAACAAAAAGCGAAGAGGCTTATGCTCGCCTTGTCCGGGCAGGTAACCTGAGAAATCTTCACTGTACCCAGAAACCCAAAACACTGTTTTTTTGTCTTCGGGTCAGGCACAGAGAAAGTTGCGTCGCTGCTGTGAATGTGCGCGCCGTCAATAATATCACAGTATAAGGCGGCGGGCGCAAGGATAACTAGCTAATGAGGAGGAAAAAAGAGTTCTAGGAATACAATGCGAGAATGAGAAAGTTAAGAAAAGATATTGAACGAGGGTAAGATTCGTCCTCGATACTTCAATGGTTTCGTGAGTTACTTCTTCTCTATGACGTTCACACTACTACGTGCCCGTCCATCTTATTCTTCTTACCTGCGTTTTGGACGAATAAAGACATCTGCAGGCTTCTTTTTGCGCATTGGAGGCGGAGGAGGCCGTCTGTCGCCTTTTGGCCGCATAGGAGGGCCGCTGCTTGAGTCGCCAGCCTACCATTGATATGTTAGTTAGTCCGCTTGTTCCCCCGTTATGTCCCGAACATAAAGAAAAAAAATCATCTTTAAGTTCCTTGTTGATAGAGCGGTGTAGAGCTATGCACAGTAGACATTGAATTACTTACCTTATTGGCCGTCGGAGGGGGTGGTTCGGTAGCAATTGGGCGACTCTCGCGGCTATCTCGCGATGGTATTACAAGGTCCTGAGAAGAGAAAGTCATATCAGCAGCTGTGAGTTTGTTATCGGAACCTTGCAGACAGATCACTTAGCATACACTTGGGGGCGGCGCAACGCTGTGGGGATCCGGTTTTCGTCCTCTCGGGACTTTTGGCAGATTGGCAGTAGGTGCCAGTGCTGCTGCAGAGGAACTGTCTTCTTGCCTCTTCACTTTAGGTTCTTTCGGAGGAGTCGACGATGCAGTGCTCTGATCAAGTCGCATCATTTTTGGGTCACCCGAAGCTTGGGGATTACTCAAATCAGATCGCTTCCTTTTTCCAGGGCCGTTGCTGCGTTGAGGCGTTGTGTTCTCAGCTGAAGGTTTCTTTCCAGGAACCTGTATAAGGGGTACTTTTGGATCGTGAGCAGCAATAGCCTTCTTTTTTTGCCTTTCTACTCTCGCTTGCTGCATATTCTTGTGATGGGTCTCCTCTTTGACGATCTTATTTTTCTCCCATTTGGGTAGTACCGTTGAGGATTTGCAGCCTTTTGCAAGATGGCCAATTTCTCCGCATTGAATGCAGCGCTCGGTCTTGCAATCCCGTATCGAATGCGTCTCGTCTCCGCATCGCCGGCAAGTTCCCTGACAGGCTATTTTGGCATCTATGTTATCACAGTTGTGCGTCATATGTTGATGGCTTCCGCAATATCCGCACATAGCCAATTCATTTAGCCCAGATTTTCCCCCTGAAGGGCCATCCGGAGGGTATGCAACAGGCGTGCCTGCTGCACTTCCCAGGGGCGGCTCGCTCAGCAAAGATTCGGCTGCTGACTGGGGATTTGATATTCTGGATGGTGGTCTTGAGTTGCTGCCTCCAGCTATGGATGAACCTGGTCTCGACGAAGGAGTTGAGATAACGCCGGATTCTGCAGGAGCATCCACCATTTCCACGTTATTCATTTCCATATCCAGGCTAATCTGAGGCTTCTGCAGGATCTTTAGGATGTCTCCTTCGGTATAAAGCTGACGATCTCGGGCATCGTGGATCAAAGCTCTCCAAAATTCACCTCGGACTAGAGATTGAGAGTTTCCAAGCACCCAAAGCGATGACTTCGCTCGTGTCAGTCCAACGTTCATTCGACGAATATCGGACAAAAACCCTATTCCTCGATCAGACGCCCGAACACAGGAGAATATGATAACCTCACACTCTCTTCCTTGAAATGCATCTGTGGTATTAAACTCAACAGCAGTAAATATTGAGCTGCCATATTTCGCAGCAAACCGAGACTTAAGCTCTCTCAACTGGCCTTTGTAAGGTGTAATTATGCCAATCTTCCCTGCAAAATCGTAGTTCCTGTAATCCGCTAGGAGCCGTTCGTAGAGGCGCATTGCTACCGTAAGTTCTGCAATGTTTACTAAAGAATGGCCTTTGGCAGCACTAGAATGCATTCCCTGGACATCAAAAAATCGGTATGGCCCGAGAAGCTCGCTTCCGTGCCATGGCTTTTTCCGCAGCGGAGCCATTCCAGGACCATCTTGTAGTTTCCCGTCATAAAATGCTTGGCTTGGGAATTTGCTAATCTCTGGATGCATCCTGTACTGAGTGTCCAGAAGATGGACATCGTTTGGATGGTTTGCTTGCATTCGAACGAACAAACTTTGCTCGTACTGGAATCGAGAGGCCTCCTTCGATAACACTGTTGGAGGTAACTGTTTGGGATCTCCAACAAGAACACACTTAGAGCAGCCGTACTTGAGAGGAATGAGAGCGCTCAATTCAATAGACTGGGCAGCTTCGTCTATGACAACCGTCTCAAATTCAATGCTCAAGCTTTGGAACATTTCGTGACCACTGCCGCTAAGGGTGGAGCAGATAACATGGGCTCCGTCGATGATTTCCTGTTGTATTCGTCTTCGCGTCAACTCAGCATTTCGTGCTGCAGAATGGTTTTTGTCTCTAGCATTGTCAATGGCTTGACTTAGCTGAGCTTTCTTTCGTTTTAGAAGGTCGAATTCTCGTTCAAGTTCGGTAGGAACGGGTTCCGCTCTCGCCCTGCATTGATCAATCCTTTGTCGTATCTCTGTGAATTTGGTAGACGTCTCCTTGTGTTCGTTGAAATAGCTTTGTAAATCGCGCTCCTCTCCATTTTTCGCTGGGCCATTCTGGCTCAATTTGGCGTTGACCAGTTCGTCTAATGTAACGTCTAGCACATTCGCGTTAATGGCATCGCTTCGGCCTAACCGAATGACGGAAATCGGCTGTGTCTTCCCATTGAGGGTCTTCACTCCCTCCTTAAACCTCATCACTAGCTCATCAACAGCCGCGTTGCTAGGTGCGCAGACTAGAAGTTTCTTAGATGTAGCTGACTTGTTTGCCTGTACTGAGTCAGTGGATATTTTTGGCTGAGATACTCTTCTCTCTGCTAAGATGGGCGTTAGAATTGCTCCAACAATTGCAACTATGGTTTTGGTCTTTCCAGAACCAGGGGGCCTAGTGGTCAAAACATTAGTTGGCTGCTAAGTAGTAAAAATCAACGTTGTGGCTATTCGAACTTACCCCTGAATTAAGGTAAAAGCATCATTATCCACGGCCGATTTGATGGCCTTTGCTTGTGCAAGATTGAGGTCATAAGTGGCCAGGATAGATTTCAAGCTTTCAGGACCATAGTTCAGTATAGGAGATGGCTTTGCTTTTATAATCTCCTCGCTCAAGTCGTAATATTGAAGAGCCATCAATGCACCGTATTCTCGTTCAAGGGGTGTAAGGGATGTGATCTTTACACCAAACAGCCCACCCCCGGGTCCAATTCCACTAGCCATTGGGCCACTGGGATTAATGCGATAGGATACCTCCACTATTCCTTTCTTCTTCTTGATTCCAGATATTCTCCCGAGACAATGAGGTGCACTTGAATCAATAGCGGGTTTGTTTGAGCGGGATAGCAGAACCAAATCGGCTTCTCCCAGGCCTAGGTCTTTGACCTGTTGAGGTTCCATGATTGTGCTAACCTCCACAAATGAGTCGACTGAAAGGCGGTTCGCAACTTTGATTTCAAACTCTTTAAAAGTTGCATCCTCCCTAGCAGTTTGGAACCCTTGCCAGGCTTCAAGGATCAACAATGGCTCGAAAGTTTTTTGATACTCTAATGCGTTGGCGAAAGTATTGGAAACCAGCGTGTAGTCAGTTCGACCACAGTTGGGAGGTAGAACGCTTGCTGCAAAGAAATCCCAGCTTAATAACGTCTTATGAAGAGAAGAAAGATCCGGAGCAAGCCGTGCCCGCATATCCTTAGCAGAACGAATAATCTTTGTTTTCTTGACAGGCACTCGCTGTAGGAGTTTCTTTCGGCTTTCTTCATACGCTCTCACAGCCTCTGGTTTTAAAGATACCCGCTTTCCAGCCATATCTTCATCTCCGTTATCATCACTGTCAGAGTCCGAGTCCGAATCTGAAGAAACCATCATACTGTCCGCTGGTTTATGCTCAACGACTCCGATATTAAGGCCGCTTAGACCGGAACCTTGTGACGCTGTCTGCTCACTCATACCACGTAAAGGTAAGTGCTTCTTCACCTTGGCCAGCTCTATCATGTCGCGTTTCTTTTTGGCCTCCTTTTCCCTCTCACGCTTTTCACGGAATGACAGGACATTGTGAGCCGGTTTTGCTAATGGGGCCAATGGTGGGAGAGGTTTAGAAGGTGCGCCAAGTCGGGGAGTAGGCTTCTTCTGAGCGGCTATTCTAGCCTTATTGATTTCAACAGAGCTAGAGAGCTCAATTAAAACGTCGTCCGGAATATCAAGATCACTTTCATGTTCCTCCTCCTTAACCCGTTTAGATTCGGGTTTAACAATGGTTGAAGGGTCCACAGGTCTAGCGAAGGAAGTGATCGAGCTTTGTTTCTTTTTGGGAGGAGGAGCCGGTATAGGAGTGACCAGGGGTTTCTTATAATAGGCCTCCATAGATCTCACCAGTTCAGCCTTTTCACTGTCCGTCAAAATTGTCTTGATTTTTGCAGTCAAAGCAACATCTTTGATAACATCCAAGGCCTCCTCCTGAACCGTTGCATTCAAATCCCCAAGGCGGCGAAGCACCTTTGAAACGATCCCAACCAGTGTAGTCGCAAGGTACTCGTCCTTTAGACGTAGCCATTTTACCATGGCATTCATCGTGGTAGTTGGGTATCGAAGGAGGTTGCTCTTTGCGGAGGCAGCTTGTGCCGGGTCCGCCTCTCCAACAGCAGTAGCAAAGATCGGAAACTGATCGAAGAGAAGCTCAGCAAATTGGATAGTGTCTCGACAGAACTCCAGCATGATTGACCTATCAACACCCATTCTATGCCATTTTTCGGTTTGACTGAAGATGGTGGAGAGCGCCAACCACTGGTACTCCCATAGCCTCTGCAAGAAGTATACTTCTTTTGAGTCGTTGAGCTTCCGAGTTCTTAGTATTCCGGTTTGAGAATCACATAGGACCTCGATGATATCTGTGCCAGTTTTAAGCATTCTGGGAGCTGATGCGAATGTTTTCATGTTGGAAATCCGTCGAAAAGACCAGCTGAAACCGAACATTGTTGAGGCACAAAACGACTGTAGTAGGTGAGAGATTGCTTCCTTGCGCCCCAGCTGACCACTGACAGCTTTTATCAGATCCACGGCGGCCTGATATGTATTTAAGTCGGCAGAGAATAATGCAGATGTCAAAGAACCATTCGTCTCCTGAGCCCTAAATAGTTCATCAAGATGTTCAGGCCTAAAATCGGATAGTCTCTCAAGGATCTGGCATGCGAGATGAGTAAGGTGGCCATATATGACATTAAAATGTGTCTTTTCCTTCGTATTCTCCCCCTTTGTCTGGAATTTCTCAAGCCCTACGAGAGGCAAGATACCCCTTAGCGCTGCAGAGGAGAGAGCTAAATTCTTTTCATCAAGGTGCTGGACTACCGCGTCCCATATAGGTGCCGTATATGTGCTAACGCCGTGCTGTAGTGTATTTTCACGGAGAATGGTTTCATAGTCCGACTTGAGAGACTGGCATTCCAATGCTAGTGTGTTCCGTACCACATCCATACAAAGGGTAGAAATCTCTACCTCACTCCCGTCGACATCAAATTGTGGAGGGTTGAGGAAATGTTTGATATTGTCACTTATAACTTCCATCATTTCGGATAGAACGATGGTGGCCACAGAACCTCTTGAATCCTCATTATCCGTGAAGCTCCGCAAGGTACGGTAAAGAACCGTAAGCCCACTCCTGAAGCAATGGTACCTGACGATGGTAGGGAATCGGGACTCCTGGAGGCGGTTGAGAAGCTGGTGAACTAGGAACCGACATGCTTGTGGCTGGTGGGTATTCTTGAGAGACATGATAAACGGATCTATCCATGACAACATATCCCTCAGGGGGGACTCAGCCAACGACTCGTCATTTTCAGTAGCCATTAAAAATCTTTCATACTGTGGATTGTAAAAAATCTGTTCGATAATAGCTTGTGGTGAGATAGTTTGCATGGCATCCCAGAAGTCGTTTGGAGATTTCTTCAGGAGAGCATGTATCGTGTTGATAACCGATCGTAAAGCCGGAGCTTGAATAGCCAGGTGGTCAACAGATAGTCGGCAAGGGTCGAGCTCAAGTCCTCGAAGGTTATGGGTGATTTGGTCCTTGTTCAATCCCTTAATTATGATAGTGACTCCACGCCATAGCGAGTCAACAAAGTCCGGATCAAATGGAGGGCTGGACGCCCGACGTAAAGCTGCAAGTAAAGGCTCCTTGATTGCACAGTCAAACTCCGTAGTCGTCGGTGGCCTGCCTAGCTTTGACCAAGTAAACACAGCCCAGTCATTTCTATGTTTGTATTTGTCGAAAAGAAACTGCGTAGCGGCAGGTACATATTCTGTGATTTTTAGAGCGCGTGAGCTTTGTACCATCTTAAACGGCTCGTCAAAATGTTCATGGAGAAATGCATCGTTCCCTAGAACGGGTGTAGAGCTTAGAGCTTCAAAAATGGAGAGCATAGAGGCTCGATCGAGTATGCTTATCTTACGCTGCCCAGGGGGGATACTCGCGAGCATACTGGCAGCTTTATCCAGGTTCTTCCCAACTCTGGCTATATCCCAATCATCCAGCATTTTACTGAACTTTTCCACCTCAGACTCATCGTAGCTTTCACCCAAAGTTTCAATTAGCCATATTTTCCCTTTGTAGTATTCTTTGATGCAAATATCACATCTCTCCAATGTCTCCTCGAGACGCCTCCATATCCATTGCTGGTGTGCTTCAACCTCTTCGCCGCTGAAGGCAAGTAGTTGTATACACGAGAGGAATTTCTCTCGACGGGCGGCAGCCTCCGATATTCTCTCAAGTATATCAGCGTTCGTCTGAGCACCACTGGTCTCATTGGCTTTGTTATCATTTTCAGTGTATTTGTTGTACTGCTCCATATCACTGTCATTTTTACGAGGGCACAGAAGGTGAAGCTCTTCAGGCAGGCTCTTTAGCTCCCTAATGCAAAATAAGTGGTTAAATGTTAGCCAACACATATCCCTTGACAATATAGCCATCATATATAATAAGAAAAATAAATAGAAGAAAATGAGACCAACTCGAGCGTGTTCATT
This sequence comes from Nannizzia gypsea CBS 118893, assembly GCF_000150975.2. Classification (NCBI taxonomy): domain Eukaryota; kingdom Fungi; phylum Ascomycota; class Eurotiomycetes; order Onygenales; family Arthrodermataceae; genus Nannizzia; species Nannizzia gypsea. Next base: position 3,718,877 of record NW_003345201.1, read on the forward strand.
AATTCCGCCATCTTTTCACCTCCGTCGACCTGCCGGCCGTCATGGGCGCCCGGAAGAGCTGAAAACTTCCCTTAAACGCGTTGACTTCAGGATAGGCCCGTTTCTTTCTATACAGTATCAATTTATCTCCCCTTCGCCGCTGACGCTTCACGTTTCCTGCCGTTTAGCTCTTCGATGGGGGCTCGAAGGTCGAAGCCGCGGACTTGGGTGTAAAATAAAGAGCGGACGTGCAGGATGACAGTTCTTCCTTCTTCTCAAGAGGCACAGCAGAACATCTCTCACATTAACTAACCATCTGAGGTCTAAACAAACAATCCAAAAAAAAAAAAAAAGAAGGGAAACAAAAGATAATAATAAGAAGAAGAGTCAGTCTATAGATAATAATTGCGGCTGGTGGTGGCAGTGGAAAAAGGCAGCGTGCGTTTGGCGTGTCACACTGATAAGGCCGATAACTACCAGGCAGTTTAACTAGCTTAACTAGCAACTTTTTGGCGCTTATTTAGACTATTTGAACCTCCAACTTTGACCAACCAACTTTGCGGCTTACAAAGGGGCAACAAACCCCTTTGTTCGCTATTATTAATAGCTGATTGTTACCTACTCCCTACTTATGATCTACATGCTTACCCTGCACTACTCTACGGGGATCACTAATATCTACGGAGTAGAAGCTATATGGTTGAGCAGTTATAATAGTCAGAATATATACTGTTTTCTATGCTTTGCATTCCTGCCCTCGACAGGACATATGCATCGTTATAACCAGGATGGGAATATGTAGAAGTAAACTGCAAAGCAAGACAAGATAGAAAAACAAGGCTAAGCAGGCGCCTTTCCTCGGGCAAGTGAAGGGTATTCTCTCGATGGAAGATATCTTTATACAAACAGGCAACCTAGAGCCCAAAAAGGGGGTGCATAGATGTAGCGCAGAAAATATAACGAGGAATTATTTGCTTTTCGCGCTCAAGGGAATAAAATTACAACACAAGGAAAGAAAAGGAAAGTAAAGGGACGGAAGTGATATCATGCGACAAGCGAGAAAGAAAACAGAAACATAGCCAAAGACCGAACTGCAAAACGCCAAGCGGAACGTAGGAAGCTGGATGAGACGAAGAGGATGAAAAATGCAACGAGGAAGTCGGTAGGGTGACGCAGAGGAGAGCAGGGTGAGAAATGGTATCTGAGATGGCTGGTATTTCGAATTATTGAGAGTGTAAAGAGAACCGTACAAAAGAGAAAAGAAAGTATGGAAAGTCGTGATAACGTGCGCGCATTGAATGAGGGCCGTCGGAGATTAGTAGCGGAGGTTGGTGCTGGTGCGTATGTGCCAGCCGATATGGACCGTGAATCGTATATATACACCTAGTGTTCCTGGATCGCAGGATGGCCGTTGTGTTCGCCTCTAACATGGCTAGATTCGATTCGGGCTAGCATCGCCGCCGAAGTGAAATCACTGCTGGCTTCGAAGCTTGACCTGACTCGATCCACCGAGGATCTGCAGCGATCTATCGACGGCCTTACACGATCCCGTGGTGGATTGCGCTCTTGCTCTAGTGACTGGTGGGCTGGAGGCCGGAGATCCAAGCTTGCCGTGTAAGCAGTTGTGTCACTGCCATTTTGGCTGCGTGGGTTGTGGGTTGTTGCGGTTGGCGCAACAGAAGGAGGATAAATGGGGCGCTCCTCTTCCGGTTGGTTCGGATCTCGCTTTGGAGCAGGTTTTTTACTTTGCATGTCCCCCGAGCCTTGCGCGGCAAATGCGTGTGATGGGGGAACGTAAGCCTCATACTTTTCAAGATAGCTGTACTTCCCAAGCGTCACTTGTTCGCGAATAATGTCGACATCCCGAGGGAAATATATCTTCTGTATTGACTTGATGGTAAATCGTGGTCCGAGGCACATGACAACAGTGACGAATGTGAGAGCCCAGAACGAAAGGCTACCGTAGACTTCGGCTGCGGCATTGTAGAACTGGCCAGCCGATGTGGTAGCGGAGTAGACGCCAGTCCAGAACCAGATGAGGAGCGAGCTCACGGCGTTAATAAGGACAGTCAACCAGTCCCAGCGGTAAGTATTGAGCAAAACGTAGGTATTGCTGCATACAATTGCACATGAGGCAACGTAGATTCCCATTCGTGTACGATCACTGAGGTCCAGGCCGTTTTCGCTGACGTTCTGCCCTGGGCGGAACAGGAGATACGTCGTGAAGAAGCAGATCACAGACTGATACAGCCCGTCCAGCATGTAAAGCCTGCGAATATGTGGTTAGAAGAATTCAACCCTTTAAAAAAAGATATTGTAATAGACGTACCAGAACTTGGTACGAGTCCACTCCTTCTGTTCGATGCCATTCTTGTAAAGCTGTGGAACAGCAAGAGACACTTTGTCATCAACGTCCTGGTCAAGAATGCCCATCAAGATAACAGGTAACGAGGTAAATGCAAGGTTAACCAGAATGATATAAGTGCCGTCGAAAAGGTACGAACTATCAAAATTGTTATAGATGGAATACCAAAACAAAGCGCATGTCCAGACAAGGTTCTATACCATACATAGTTAGAAAATGACGTCAGTATCAGAAAGAATGAAAGAGGCGTACCTTGTAGAAGAAGTTTGCGAGGGTCTCAGCAATGCGACGATACGACCATCGACCATGCACCAGAATCAAACGTTGTAAGTAACTGAACTGTCCAATAGCATAGTCCGAAGACATGACTGCTTGTCGTCCTTCCTCGCCAGCAATACCAACGCCTACATCAGCTTCTTGGATCATAGAAACATCATTGGCGCCATCGCCGACGGAGAGTGCCATCACTTTCAAGCCTTCCTTGACCATCTTAACAACCTGAGCCTTCTGCGCAGGGCTGACACGGCAGCAGATAACGGACTTGCATTGCTTGCATAGGAGAAGAAACTTTTGCTTCAGCTTATCAGTGAGCATCATCTTGAGAGTTTCTCCGTCAATGACAAGTGCGTGCGTGGCAGCCGGAGGTTCATGGTTCTTTTGAGCTTCTCGAAGCTCTGCGTCGGATCCTGTAAGGTTGAAATTCGCGAGGTGGCTATCAAGCTCGGTGGTGGCGGCATCGATATCATCCGCATCGACATTAAAGATAATTAGCTCCATATCGCTGGCCAGCAGGTTACAGGAGAAGCCGATATTGATAGCGGTCTCGACCTTGTCTCCTGTCAAAACCCACAGCTTGATACCAGCAGCTCCGAGCAAAGAAATAGTGTCTGGAACACCGTCTTGCAATCTATCTTCAATGGCAGTTCCTCCGATTAAGGTAAGTTCACGCTCAATGAAGCTTGCCGCTTCCTCAAGCTTCTCGTCACGTTCATCAATGGCTTGGGCAGCATCCTCATAAGTCTTATTCCACTCTTGGTACTCCTCTTCCGAGAGGATGCGCTGTCCGACACAAAGCGTTCGGAGACCTTCTCTGGCAAAGACTTCAAGTTGTGCTGCTGTGTTCTTTCTGAGTTCGGCTTGCTTACCACGAGAAAGGCGGGAATATATTATACTATCAGCACCCTTGCAGAAGAGTATGATTCTTCCATCAGGCATTCTGATGATAGCACTCATTCGCTTCCTAGTGGAGTTGAATTCCAGAGTATTAAGAACCGTGTATCGTCGTTCCTCACCCATGACATTCAATCGGATATCATCACCAGTTCGGCCTAGTACGGTGAAGCCACAGTCTCGCGCGGTAGATACAAGAGCTGCTTCGTCAGGCGATTGGGCCTTGAAATCAATTCTGGGCGGGTCGCCTGGAGTGCGTTCTGTGATGACAGTATGGCATAAAGCGAGAGCAGTCATGAAGTTGGCGACGGCATTCTTCTGTTCTTCTCCAGATGAGCCTGTAAGATCAGAGACAAAGTTCGAAGACACAAAGGTGAGCTCATCATCGTGGAGATATGGGTTGTCGTGAATAGCCCTAAGCTGCTTCAACATTGACTCTCGTGACCGTGCTATGTCCTCTTTGGCCTTTCTTGCAACTTCCTCCACATTGATTCCTTGTCTGCGCTGCATACCAGCCTGCGCTTCGGTGTAGGCTTCACCATAAGCAACGCCATTGATCGTGCATTTCTTGAACTCCATAATATTCTGGGTCAGAGTACCAGTCTTGTCGGAGAAGATATATTCAATCTGGCCAAGGTCATCTGAGATATTCCAAGATTTGGGTGTGCAGGGGTATTCCAGTTTTTCGTAGTACATGAAGGTATCACTGTGGATAAAGACGGCCTGGAGAGTACGTATAATTTCAAGGGAGACGAAGAGAGAGATCGGGACAAGATTCTGGTACAGGATGAGGGATGCCCAGAATGTAATGATTCCATCGACGCTGGGTCTACCGCCATAAGACCCAAACTCGAAAAAGTTCAAGGAATTGTTACCCTGAGCCCACGTAGCCCCCTGCACGATACCCGAAATAAGACACATTCCAAAGAGTATAATGAAATTGTAGATAACGTTCCAGTTGAGATCCCTTGCCAGTCGAGCGCTTTTGCGTGGGCTGAGTCCAGTATTGAGCATAATCTTCGTTTGCAGACCGGTGTAGATGACAACCGCAAGGACCCATTCGGTGTTTCGCAAGTTGCAGCCACGAAGCAAGACGTTGTTGATGGTGATTGCTTCCACCATCTCCTTTTCCGGGGATTCCGGGTAATTAGGGTTAGCCTGATTCCATTTGATAGCACCGTTGTACTGGTAAAGATTGGGATGCGGCTGCTCGCTCTCGATAACGAATTGAGCCCCTTCGCAATCTCTCGCGTGTTTGACGGCACGCCCGCAGTGTAGTGCCTGTCGCACTTTCAAGTTGGTTTCTCCGTCAAGATTCTTGGTTTCAACATAGCAGCCGCCGTCCGGATCGGAGGTAGACAGGACCACCACATCAGCTGGGATTTGCTCTCCATTATATATTCGGATAAAGTCGCCCACTTCTACGTTTTTCCAGTAATCACGTTTAAATCTGGCAGATCCGGATGGCTGCCATGACTTATTGAGAAGACTGCCGTAGAACTTTCCCGTAGGTGACATGGGCGTGTCGTTGAAAGGAGGAGGAGCGCGTGATTCAGCTTTACCGTTTCCATTGACGCTCGGAGACGGGAGAGGAGTCATTTGGATATCTTCATTGCCATTTCCAGGACGGTCTGCCTGGTATGACGGTCGGTAGGAGTAAGTTGAATTGCGGAACTCGGGTCGTTGAGTAGCTATCGACATTCGCGGCGTATCCTCAACGATTGGTTTGGGTTCAGCCTTTTCGCCCTTTCTAACACGCTTGAACCACTTCCAGGCCCGCCTGACTCCCCTTGTCGTCGCTTTCTTAATCCGGCGCCATAGCGACACATTATCCTCTGTAGAATTGACGTTGTTCCAGCCCACCAAGCGGTGAATGGGCGAGTTATTTAAATCGTTGTCCAGCACGGTTCGTCGCCAGTCTTCAACGCCCTCTTTCAACGCGGTAACCGTCAGAATGGAGATAAGTGGTACTGATCCCAGGCCAGGGTTTGAAGCACCAAAAAAGGAGAAAATCTGCAAAAGTCCCACAGATCACAATTGTCAGTCATCTATAAAGAAAAGAAAAGAAAAGAAAAAGGAAAAGGGAAAAAAACAAAATTATAATGGTAATAATGATCATGATGAGAAAGGAAGAAAAGAAGAAAACAAAAAAATAACTCACACTGAGGATGATGGTGAACAAGAAGTAAACATTGGCCATGTTGTGAAATTGGTAGTACAAGTTCTTCGGGAGGAAACTGAGAGGAGTGTACTTGGCCGTCCGAATCTTGTTCCGTCCAAAACTTATCGTCGAGTTGCCGTTCTCGTCTCTCTGGTGAGGAGGAGGTGGTACGTTGACATAGATCCGCCGCGTCTCCGCCTCGTCTGAGGCTTCGGAGGGCGCACTGCCATTGGGGAGGCTGCTGGCATTGGATCTCCGTTTCTCGTCCCTTGAACCTGCTCTCTGGTGTAGCTTATCGATGATAGAAGTTCGCTTTTTCGAGCCTTGCCGGCCGGGACGACGTTGAGTAGCCCATCGCATCCGCTTCGACGGCTTCGATACGTTCGACTCGTCCTCACTTCCAAACTGAACCACAGCCATGGCGTCCTTCCTAGCTTTTTCTTAGATATTGCATAGAGTATGGCCGTCCAATGGGTCTTTCTATTTATTTATCCTTTTCGTATCTGTTCCTTTGGTTCGAGCAATCGAGCGTGTGCCGGAGTACGGAGAAGTGAGAGGTTTCCTTATTTAAAAAAAAAACAGGCGTGGTGTAAATAAACGCAGCCGAAGGGGGTATATAGAGACAACGCCGGAAGGGCAGGGAACGACCACGACAGCCAGGAGAGGAGAAACAGACAGCCAGGCAGCCTGTCAGGGCTCCTTCGAGGCCTTTGGGAATTGGTCCGGCAGTCGTACGCAGCGAGCGCGTGGAATTCCAGGGGGTGCGTTAGAAGAGGGTCGGTTCAGGAGAGCAGAAGCTGCGAGACCGACGGGTCCATAGGGCGATTCCGCAGCACCCCAAGTCCGACCAGTGCCAGCTGCAGAGGCCGACTGACTGACAGAGTGCGAGATCTTCGTTGAGAGCTTCGTCTATCTCTCTCTCTCTCGAGGCTGAAGAATGGTGAAGTTGAAGTTGAGGTTGATTGATGCTTCAGTGGCCAGAAGACGCAGACGGAGCGACGAGAGAGTCAAAAAGGGACGCAAGCAGAGCCTTGAGACAGCGCGCGGCAAAGGAAAAACAATAATCAGCAGCTTCCGGTGTCTGAGTCCGTCGCGGCGGAGCAAAAAAAAAAAAGGGAAGAAGAAGAACGAAGAAGAAGACGAAGAAGACGAAGACGAAGACGAAGAATTACGGGGACGAACCAGAGTTGACAGGCCTGAAGTTCAGCTGGGCGGGCTTCCTTCGCCTTGTCTCCGTAACTACACTTTAACTTGCAGCTTTGCGTGCTTGGTTAACTAACAGCAACGTCTCTGCCTGTCTGTTGATTACTTGTCCACTTCTCCAGGCTCGCAGGTTACATTAATTATTACATGCGCTCTCTCCAGGCTCCGGCTGGGCGCAAAAGGGGCGGCAGGCCGGCCTCATCCTCCTCCCTGTGTGATGTGTTGGTGGCCGCCTGCGGAAGGCTGGGCCGGCGGAGTTACGCTCATGATACTCCGTACATACATATACTACTCCATGCGTCATACGGAGTTTACGTACATCTGTGTTCGTCCGCGCTGGCTGATGCTGGACAGCCGACCTGTGATCAGGAACAGCGCTGTTTGACCTCGGGCCATGGCATGGGGCTTTGTCCGTCCGGCTGGCTGGCTGCGGGCTGGCGGAGTTCTTGATGCCCGCCAGACATGGACAGACAGGAGCAAGCACGGAGTACGGAGTATGGGGAAAGGAAACAAGCAAAATAAGGGCGAAAGGGCCTCCGCGAACTCGAATCAGGGGTGGTGCCGCGCCAGGGATCATGGTCATGCATGCGTCTGGCTAAGAAGTGCTCTCTCTCTCTATCCATGCTGCCTCTTTCCCCTTTCCCCTTTGCCTTCCAGGGGCAGCACAAGCAAAGGCAGCAAATATCTCGTCAAACCTCTGGACAGACCAACTGTTGGCCGTCCGTTTAGCTGTTCCTGGCCTAACTGCACTCTGTATAAAAAAAGGCCGGAACGTCCGGCTCGGCCTCGTCCATCTCGTTAACTAGTTTGCTCAGCACTCCCACCCTCAGCCGCCTGAATAACTAATAGATCCTCCTTGCAAACATTAAATATTGGATAATTTCATGCAGCAATCAACTAGCGCGTGCATCAGAAGTGCGAGACAACTGCGAGAAGGAACTTAAAAAAAAGTGCGCCTCCGTGCCAGTGCTTTTCGCTGCTTTGCTCGTCGAGTGTGTCGTATATTGCTTTCGTGTTTCCTCCGCTTGGGCTGCAACATATCTCGTGCTCCTTGCGCGGTTTGAGGCTGCCATCAACTTGAAACGACGATCCGAATTGCGCGTTCAACCAAGACGAGTGGACCAATGTTGTGTTGTGCCTCGTATCTCATGTACGGATCGCCAGCCCAAAAGCCGTTCTGTCTGACCCTGGATGCGCCATCCTTGGTGACGGTTGAGGCGGCTCGGGTTTTTCCCCTATCCGTCACGCTCGGCTATGACGTTCGTCTGGTTGGCGATTACGAAGGGTAGTTTGTTAAATCGACGTTGTTATTTTAAAAGATGGCCATCATTCGCTGATGTCTCTCTATATATACGGAGCATTAACCAGTCCAATGGATGCGGGCGATGTCTTTGACAGCCAACGTCTTCGAGGAATTCTCCGCTCGGAGGTATCTATATTAACGAATAGTTAATCCTGCGGCTTCATTCAAACGTGGCTTGGGTGGCTCTTCCAGTTGATCTTTGATCGGGATGGGATCTCAGCGCAATGTTTAGCTACTCATGTACAGATAGCTTTAGCCTGGACGCGGCCTTAACTATCAACCTGATATGGTTAGGCTACCATCTTCGCAGCCAGGGGTCGTACATGTCCGTCTCGCACGGAGGATAGTCGGATACGGCGTACCTGGCTGCTTGTCCGCTTTTCAAAGGGCGTGCGATTGATCGCTGTCTGACAAGGCATCAATATAGTAATGGTTAATTAATAACTCCTTTTTAATACCAGTCCGCCCACTTCTTGCAACTCCCAACGCCTCTATATCCATCACACCTCCATCGTCTCCCCTACATCATCACTATCAATATCAATCATGTAACCGCCTGTAAAAAGAGCGACTCGTCCGCGAAAAAAGGATGAAAATAACCACAATCACGTGATGCTCCAATTGCTCCCATTGAAAGCGCGCGCTTTGAAGAAAGAAAGACGCCAAAAGGGACCAACTATAAAAACAAAGGAAATTCTATATAATGGTAGAGAATCGCAAGATATTCTCTTATTTCAAGCCGGCAGAGACTTCTCCAGAGCCAAAGTCTGTAGCTGGCGTGAAACGGCCCAGTAGCAAAGATGGGCCTTGCTCTTCGTCGCCACTGACTTCTTGCCCGCCAGACCTCTCCTCTCCTACGCAAGAGCGGCCCAAGCAGGAGCAGGTAGTATCGGAAGGCCGCTCAGGAGATACTATCACTGGCGCTGCAGAGACAACCCAGAATCAGCCCATTGCCATGGATGAGCCGGCTGTCTCGTCGTTTACCACTCTACCTGGCTCTCAGCGGGTGTTCAAAGATGGACAGATCATGATCACGGCTTCTGACGACGACGATGACTACTCTATCAATTCTATTGCAGTTTCAACAGACGAGCTGCTGGCTAGGTTTTTAGGCACGTCAGGCCAGGATAAGAAGTCAGATACAGACATGTCCAGTTCAAAGGGACGGAAGGGTTCAAGGGCCAAGTCCAAGTCCAAGTCCGGTACCAAGGGGGACCAGACAACTGCGGTCAGCGCAAGACATAAGTTTTCTTTAGATGACCTGGTGGCAGATGCCATGCAGGACAAGGAGAGAGAGGCCCAGGTGTCGGCTGCAAAAGTACTTATCAGGGATTCCGTTGGCAAATACAAAGCCAAGGGCAAGAACACCTCTGGTAAAGATGATATATATGCCTCTCTAGTTTCAGATACCTCAGATCCAGTGGCCGCTCGGCGACTGAAAGATGCAGTGCTACGGACAGAGGCCCTTCGGCAAGGCACAAGTTGGTCCTTCTTTAGTGATGATCCGCCGACGGTCGATACTGAGACCTTTCCAAGCCAGTCGGTAGATCCTGGGTCTTGGGAGGCTGTTCTCAGAGGTGAGATGTCACCTTCCATCCTTTGTATCTGTTACTGAAGCTTGCAATAGAACCTTCTTCTCGTGATAGAGCGTTTCTCTCAGGTGTGGTTGGGGAGGTGCTTAATTACATTCCCTTGCCGGATGATGTCCTACTCTGGATTCTACAGTCAGGTTCGGAACGCCTACATAGGAAAAAAAAGGAAGCATGGATGCCCTGTCTTGCTAACAGGCAATTTAGTTGCGACGGAACCACGCGATGAACTTCGGTTTGCATACATCAGTTGTCTCCAGGTTCGTTAGTCTATGTTTATCCTCATCCTCGTCACAAACCCTAGGCTAATAGACTTAGGCTTCTCCTGAATCTCTAATATCCTCCCTTGTCCAACCTTCACATATTGATCGGTTATTTGCAACGCTGGGTGCAAGAAACAGCGCACTGGAAACTTCGGAGCCTGTTGTACCTGATATCCGTAATGTCGATGAAGAAGGCGAGTTATCTTCAAGCCCAGCTTCAGTCGGTTGATCCTCTAATCAGTTTTTACAGAGCCGCCACCTCCTGCAGCTAGGAGATTCTTATTATCTGTTTTAGCTCTGCTTTCTAACCTGGCTGAAAAGTGAGGTGCATCATTTGCATTTGTCTTTCCTTCACTCCTTGCTAATGATGACTGTGTCTTCTACAGGCTAAACGCTTTGGCTCGTGAGCGTTCGTTGAAGATCCTATTTCGCTTAGTGCTCGACGAAACTGTCATGGGCGATGGGGCTGTCCGTGTCAACACACTACGAGCAATTTCTGCTTTATTCGGCCAATCAGAGCGTGTTCTGCCAGCTGTTAACGTATGTCTTCCAATCAATAGCTTTGCTTGGTCGTTTTTGCACACTGACTAGCTACAGGCTCATGAGTTGGCATTAAATGCATATAAAACAGTCAAAGATACAAGTCTCCAGTGTCTTCTTCTCAAGAATATACCCCCAATAACTCCAGAGCTTGCCCTATTCAGATGTCGTTTAGCCTCTGCCTTTCTATTCAGGGATAGCTCGCCACTCGACAAGTCAGACACCGAGCTGATAAATCTACGGAAAATCAGCTCACAATTAAAGGATGAACGTTTCAAAGTTAACGAACTCCGACCTGATGACAAGGAGCCATTTGACTTTGCTAACTTAGCTGCTTTAACAACGATACTCGACGTCGCAATTGACTCGGGAACTTTACAGTCCTCTTTCTCGGGTAAGGAGGATGAGATTGAATTCAATAAACAGGTGGATAAACTCGCAGATCGGGTGAAGGCTATATTCACTTCTATTCAGGATTCTGGTGCCTCACATATGAAACGCACGGAGGCGAAGGAAAGCCTACAAGCACTTCATTACCGACTTGTTTATACTGTGAGGACTAAACCTGTGCAGAAGAAGTCCTTTTTCGGTGCTTCGAATGATGATGAATACACTGAAAGCAGCGGGAAGAGGGATATTTTGGAGAAGTTCCTCGGGGTCAGGTAAAACAGTAGTAGCAGTGCCTAGGGAGGGGAATTATGTGAGATAATACCGGATATACCTGTCATTTCCACGGTATATATAGATAAAGAGCCAGGGTACCAAAACGGGAGAGGCTGGGTGGATGGGTAGAATAAAATACAAACAATATTCTAGATGGTCATAGTGTCCAAGAATGGCGGTAACTAGAGCTAGGCGTAGACATCTGGCGTGCGTCTAGTGTTTGATGGAGGGATAGAAGGCCCGTTGAGGCAGGGAGGTACACTGGTGGCTGACAGCTATTTTATATGTGATGACAGCAACCAGATTAGAGAAATACAAATCAAAGGGGGGAAGGAAAAGGGAGGAGGGGTGTGAAAGCCCGCGCAATGCTCAAAAAGGAAAATAAGTATAGAGGGATTGAAACACCAGAGGCACTCAAAAATTAGTCGTAGAACTTGCGATTGGCGTTCTTGCCGAAGAGCATCTCTCTGACTGTGGGTAGGGAGTCCGCTTCCAGTAATCTGAGGCGCTCCTCGAGTGTGTTGTTATATTCAATCTTCCCATTGCTTCCGAGAACGACAACACCACCGGCACTAGATTGATACACTGTTAGCAATCCAATCATTCTCAGTTAACGAATAAGGTAGATGACGTACGAGTCTTCAGCGAGCGGCTCACTCTCATCGATCTCAACGGTGGCTTCCCTTCCAACCTTATCCTTGAACTCCTTGGAAGCACTCTCGGCAGCCTTTTTGACAGCAGCATAATCGGCCTTTCTGGCCCTAACCTGCACTTTGCTCTCGTTCAAAGCGAAGAGACCCTCTAGAATCAGTCCGGCCAATGTCTTCTCGTAGTTAGCACCCTTCTTTCCCGTGGCGGCAGAAGTGACCTCCCCTCTGGCCCGCTCGAACAGCTCGTCCAGAAGCTGCTGCTTGGCCGAGAGAACCCGTAGACGAGTCTTGTTGGCAAGAGTGGACTTGGTAATCTGCTGCGACATGCTCGCCTGCTTGAACTTCTTCTCGTACAGCTGGTCGATAGAAGCAGTCTCCTGTCGTACAAGCTTCGACTTCTCGATAGCAAATTCCTCGTCCGCCTTGAGATTGATCTCTCTGGCCTTCTCGAGAGCTTCCTGCCGGATGAAGGCGGTCATCTTGCGGAGCTCGCCCGCGACCTACATGCGATGGAATCACCCAGCCATCAATCAGCGTCCAAGGCAACACGACTACGGGTAGCTGCAACGCCGCGGGAAAACGTACCTGGTCGTCTGAAAGAGCATGGCTTTGAGACATCGTGGATGCAATGGATGGGGGTTATGGGCAGTGGTAGATAGGGCGTTGGAGCTGGAAGGCAGCGAGCAAGCTGTTAGCGAGAAGTCGGCCAGTAAACCAAAACGTTGTAGATAAACTACCTGTCTGAAACCCTCCAGGTCGATGTCGTCACTGGACACAGCTGCTAATTATTCAACAGACGCGGAGATGTCGGGCTGCCAGGTCGCTATCTATACTCTGCTGCTGCCGTTGTTGTTGCTGCCTCGACGGGATGGCGATGGATGATGATGGTGTTGATGTTGGTGGTTGACTGCAGCCAGAGACGAGCGAGTCGACGGGGTCCCTTGGGTGGAGCGTCACCTGCTCGCTGCGTCCCAACCACGGACACACCACTGCCTCGACCCTTCGACCTTCGACCTGCGTCCTCGCCAGCATCACCTCGACGCATCACTCAGCGCAGTGCAGCTATCACCCGGCCATGCCCTCACGGCCACCTTCTGCACTCCTGTCTCACCCTGTTTGCATGTTGCATATTGAATAAGTATATAATTACGTCTTCGACTCTTCGCGCGCCGCCTCGCCCTCGCCTCCTCCGCCATGTCCTTCGCCAGCCAGTAGCCAGCAGCTACACACCAAAGGCATACATACCAGCTTCACTGCCTCTTCCCCTTTGCTCGAGTTGAATACCAAATGCATGGGGATATTCGAGATGGGCCTCGGTCACCTGTCGCCTACAGGGGGCATAATAGTACGTTTCTGTCTCGTTCCGTCGAGAGATCGCCTTTGACGGGGGCTTCTGCTGATACCGCTTGCGACTGGATGTTTAGGTCGGTGTACTGGTCGGAGTGATATCAACGAGTTTACAGGCCGTCGGACTCACGCTACAACGGAAATCGCATATGCTTGAAGACGAGAAGTTTCCTTATGACACGCGCAGGCCGGCCTTCAAACGGAGAAGATGGCAGGTTAGTGGGACACCGCTTCGATGTTTCTGGTCGAACATAGACCGAGATACAAAAGGCCATATACATGACGGATGCTGACGGTGGGCACTATAGATCGGAATGTTCATGTTCGTCAGTGCCAATATCGTTGGGAGCACTATACAGATTACGACTCTGCCTCTACCAGTCCTCTCGACCTTACAAGCTGTGCGTCCCCCTTACTCCCATCCTTACTCCTTTATAATTTCGAGCCCATGGCCTAACATTCTCACCCTCCCCCCCCAGTCCGGCCTTGTTTTCAATACCATATTTGCAACTCTGATCCTAGGGGAGCCGTTCACCCGATATTCAGTACTTGGAACATGTCTAGTATGCGCTGGCGCTATTCTGATTGCCACCTTTGGAGCTATTGGCGAACCTGCCCACACTTTGGATCAACTACTTGAACTTCTTGTTCGACCTGCATTCCTCCACTGGATGGCTGGAACGGCTGCGGTCGTTTTGCTTTTAGTCCTGGCAGCTCGTGCTCTGAGGGTGTCTCCTACTCCTGCCCAGGCTAGGGGTTACCTGTCTATCTGGTCTCCGCATCTACACCACAGTCCCCGGATAAAGCTGGTCCGTGGAATGATATACGGGTCTCTTAGCGGCATCCTGTCCGCTCACTGCCTTCTTCTTGCAAAGTCTGCAGTCGAGCTGGTAGTACGAACGATTTCTGACCAGGATAACCAATTTGTCCACTGGCAGTCTTGGATCATCCTGCTCGCTCTCGTTGCTTTGGCCCTCACCCAGATGTACTATATGCACCGTGGCCTGAAGTTGTGCAGTACAAGCATCTTATATCCTTACGTGTTTTGCGTTTACAACATAATCGCCATTTTAGATGGTCTAATATATTTTCACCAGACGTCTCAGCTTTCCGGGCTGCACGCTGGGTTGATAGCCCTTGGAACTGTTATTCTACTGTCCGGGGTCCTTTGCCTTTCCTGGAGATTAGAAGAATCCTCTACACACCCTGGACAGGCTGCCGTAGCTCCTCCGACAAGCGCTATAGGCCCTGGTCTTGGTTTAATGGAGGAACCAGACGACTCGGCGGCATCCTATGCCGATTTCATACATCCCGGTGACGAAGAAGCATACCTGGGCGAGCGCCAACCTCTACTACACCACACACCTCGTCACCGACAGCCTTCGAGCCCCCTCATCCACCCATACAGAGCATCCACCTTTTCACACAGGCGTGCCACCAACCCAGGCCTAGAAACTGCAGAGATACTAGCAGAGCTCCGAGATGACCAGGATGATGACGACATTAGTGGTCGTCGAGAGCTTCTCACCCGCTCGGCTCTCCTCCCTCCCGATTCACCGTCGTGGCCCCGTCGAGCGTCAAAACGACAGAGACGTAAGAGCACTACTTCAGTTTCAACCGGCCATAGGCGTTTATTCTCTCTCTGGGGGACATCCAGTGAGACTATGGTGTCGACGGGCAGTGGCCGGGACAGCAGAAGACTCACAGATCCCAAAAGAAGAAGTTTTGCAGAGGGATCTTAGTTCTATCAACTTTTTGCATCTCGACGCCAGACACCTGTCGCTGGGTCTAGTTGCAAATCCCGCAGATTGAGATTTTCTGCATCCTGGCAGTAATGTACTCATATGATTGTCTGTTGACAAAGACTTCCCGACGATGAGCATAGTGGACAAGGTGGCTTTTTTTGCTTTAATACCCCGAATATTGTATGTATTTAACGAGTAGATAGTCCTCGGATAATTTTATAGACGCTTTTCCTAACTTCAGCTCCTTTTTCTTGCTACCGACGATAACTCCTACTTCGTCCAGAGCCTACTTCGTCCAGAGCCTACTTCGTCCAGAGGAGAGTATATATATCGAATTTGACAAGTAATTATGAAATACACTTGTCTGCCAATGGGATATGATTGCAGATAATGAGTTATATTATTTCGTTCCATAGGTATAACTAAGGCCACAGTGTCTGGCTTGGCCTGCGTACAGAGTACCCAAAGCTATGTCATCCAGCCATGTTGATAGCCTTCAAGGTCAGCAAGCGACAGGCCTTCACAGAGCTAGGACGCGCTTTTTAATAGTGATCTTGTGTATTGGGCTCTGAAACGAACCTGAAACCTGCCTCCTTTCAATAGTTATTGAAGTGAACAACTCGTTTAACCGTGCATCGTCTCCTGAAACTCTGCTGCAGGCTAAGAATTCACCGAATCCAATCGATTGGCCAAAGTTTTCAGCGTCTCGCGCCCCTGGCCATCCAGCCCTGACCACATCGACGACTGTGAGTTTGATATCAGCACAAGTCCAGCGCCAAAGCGAAAGGTACGGCTTTGCTATTTGCCAGTGAGTAGATTGACGCCTTGCCCTGTCACTGTCAAGGCACCACAAAGACAATTTGACTGATCGATTGGCCACTAGTTTATGCAGTGAAAGGGCGGATACGCTCGTATCGTAGGAAGATATACATCGAACATTCTACAGTTAGTTAGTATGTAAGTGATATCAAATGTCACTGCCTCTTCCTTATGCACAGCCCTATATAAATATATATATATATTCAACTACATCTCCCCTCCTTTTCTTTTCTCTTTCAATAAAAAAGGTAGACCACTTTCTTACCTCTGCTATAGGTATCTAACCTTTTGCTTTACCAACATCGACTCACCATGAGGGCTGTGCCTTTTCTCTCGCTACTCCAGGCCGGATTGTTGACGACTGGGATAGTGGCGCAGCAGATTGCTTTTGTGGGCACCAACGCCAACGCGATAGCAACTGTCAGCTTTGATACCAAGACCGGAGCACTAAAGGTCATCGGGAACAACACAGAGTCAAGCACTCCGTCATGGCAGGAAGTATCCAAGGACGGGAAGCTGCTGTATTCTATCGAAGAGACGTCGACTGAACATGCGTTGACGAGCTACTCTATTGCTCAGGATGGAAAGCTGAAGAAGTTGGGCTCTATCAAGGGGCTGGCGGGACCTGTCTCCTTGGACATGCACCCTACTCAGCCTATAATCATTACTGCAAACTAGTACGTTATCATCATGGCTGTACATATACATACATGGTTTTGTGCATACTCTAACGGATCCTGATAGTGGCTCTTCGAGTGCTTCGGCATACGCTACAAACAGCACCGGCCAGTTCACGCACCTAGGCGACTTCATGTTCAAAATGCAAGGCCCAGGAACAGTACCGGACCGCCAGGATGCTCCTCACCCACACCAGGCTCTCTTCGACCCAACCGGCAAATTCGTGGTCATGCCAGACCTGGGCTCTGACGTGATCCGCGTTCTCAAGGTCGAGTCAGGTCCCAAATTCAGCGTTGCGCCTCCCAACAAGGTCAAGCCCGGCACCGGGCCTCGCCATGGGGTACTCTACCCTGCCGCAGACAAGTCTAAGTTCTACTATGTTGTTGGCGAGCTTTCGAACACCGTGACCGTGATGTCTGTCGAATACATGGTCGACACCCTCAAGCTTACCGAGATACAAACCCTCTCTACGCTTCCAGACGGGCAGAAGGGAGCGGCAGGTGAACTCATCATTTCACCGTCGGGCAAACACCTGTATGCCTCGAACAGACTTGACAAGATCTTCCCCAACTCCAGCTCCATCGCTTCGTACTCCATCGACCAGATGACGGGCAAGCTGAAGCTGCTTGAGATCTTCAACGGCGGCGTGGAGAATATCAGACACATGTCTATTCACCCCAGCGGCAAGTGGTTTGTGGCTGAGGGCCAGAATTCAAATAACATCAAGGTGTTCAGCCTTGACCCTGAGTCTGGAAAGGTGAACATCGAGGCCAAGTCGACGCTGGAGATCGAGAAGCCTGTCTGCTTGCAGTGGTGGGATAACGGTGCTCAAGACAGTGAGAAGAAAGAGAATGAGACCGAATGTGAATATGACTAGACTAGACTAGATCAGCTTCCTGCGACCCCAAAGCAAAGGGCTGGCCCTGATGACTCTCCTTCTCTTACGTTAAGATAATAATGAAGCAATCCTTAATAAAGTGAAAGTGCCGAGGTAAAACAGCGCCAAGCCGAGTAACCCGACATAGGCTAAGCGTATATTACCTAATCATATCACATCACATAAGCCAGGACCAAGGACGCCCTATCAAAGTTCAAGGCTCAGCTTCCTCGCCCTTTGCGATGGCTGCAGAAAAGCAAAATACGAAAGGCGAGAACCCAAGATGGACGGGGAGAGGCCTGATCGCTGGCCCACCCGACGCTAAGGACAAGCCGGAAAAAGTTGGGTGCAGAAAACAAGGAGATCTCCAGACGGGCAGCAAGCGAGCGCAAGAAGAAGTGCAAGCAGGAGAGCAAGGAGAGACGAGCCCCGAGGCCCTCAGCCAGGACAGAACCGGCCTAGTTCCCGTGTCCCCCCGTCGTCCCAGCGCTTCCAGAAGGCAGAAGACGAGGGCTGGCGTGTTTGAGGGTTCTGCACGCTCAGCAGGAGGCGCAGCTGGTGAAACGTCGATCTTTTTTTTGTCTTTTCTCGCGTCTTCTCGACTTCTCTCGCTTTTACCACTGACTGTCCTGTCTAGCTCGTCTTTCAGCTCTCGTCTGCAGCTCCATCTTTCTTCTTCTTCTTCTTCGTCTTCGTCTTACGTCTTTCTTCTTCTTCTTCCTTTTTCATGTGGCAAGCTGGATGCACCTAAAAATAGAAAGTAAATAGATGTGTTATATAAGCCATCGGTAACAAAACGCCACCGTAATACCGTACAGCCTCGCCGCCGCCAAAACCGAAGGCGATACGGCGGCAGAACCGCCCCGACGATCTTCCGTGTCAGAACTAGGCAGGCGGTGAGGCCCCCCCCTTTCGCCGGCCGCCCGTCCTGGCGCTTTTCCTATTTCTTCGCCTGCTCGTCGCCCTTTTCGCCCTTTTTTCCCTCTTTTACTCCCGACCTTACCCAAACCTGTCACTCTTCCCACCCCAGCGCGTTACTCGATTCGGCCGCCCGCCCTTTTTCGCCCGCCAAACATCATACCTCTTTGGGAACGGCCAGCAACCCAGCACCAGCGACAGCGACGGCCAGCGACAGCACAGCAGACAGCAAAGGACAGCCAGACACAAAGACCGTCAGACAGACAGCGTCATCGCCATGGCTGACGTCGCCGCGGTGCCCCAGGAGAACCCGTCGCCCTCCCAGGACGACCTCGTCCCTCCGTCCGGCAACGGATCGGCCGCCCTCGAGTCTCGCAAGCGGCCGCGTCCTGCAGCCGATGAGGACGACGACGATGACGACAAGCCAGGCCGCGAGCGTCGCAAGATAGAGATCAAGTTCATCCAGGACAAGTCTCGCCGTCACATCACCTTCTCCAAGCGAAAGGCCGGCATCATGAAGAAGGTCGGTTCCCTTTTTGGGCAGATCCATCTAGATCACCGCATCCACAACCCTTCCCCCATATCAATTAACATATCTACATACACATTCGTACATACACGCACGTATATATACGCGTATCGAGGCTAATGCGGTTGACAGGCCTATGAATTGTCCGTTTTGACGGGGACGCAGGTCCTGCTTCTCGTCGTGTCAGAGACCGGCCTCGTCTACACATTTACGACGCCAAAGCTACAGCCGCTCGTCACCCAGTCCGAGGGCAAGAATCTCATCCAGGTACGCCAGTGGAAATTGAATAAATAAAAAAAATAGTTTTACGTTATAGTGAGCTATAACTGACAGATACAGCGCTGTTTGAACGCTCAAGAGCCTACGGGGACGGAGAACGGAGTTGAGGCGCCAGAGGTGCCAGCGGACTCACCTGATGAGGTTGCCCAGGCCACTGTCGCCGCTCAGCAGCAGGCCGCGATACCGCCTCGTCCACTGCATCCAGGATACAACATCGGAGGCATGACCAACGAGCAGCAACATCAGATCGCGTACTACCAGAATCTCCAACAGCAGCAGCAACAGCAGCAACAGGCACAAGCCGGAGGTCAGTATTCGGGCGTACCCGTTGGCACGCGTATACCGCAGCAGTCCACCACCTAACCTCTCTCTCACTTCTTGCTTGCTCTTTACCTTCTTTTTTCTCTTTCTTTCTACCCCTTACTAACTCTGTTGCGTGCAGAATACTGAAAAAAAAAGGGAATAAAAACATGTCACCTCATCATCTCTCAAGCAAAAAAACGACTCTCACCTCTCCTACTTATTACTTCCTTGGCCGGAAATTTCTAGACCGGCCGAGGGGTCTATTTCTTTTGCAGCCTGTTGTATAGAGGGAAACCCATGGGAACATTCGCCTGTCCTCTCTCCGACACCGTCTTATCAAGCCTCCCTCCTGTTTCCTTCATCTCTCTATATCCTTTCTAGAGTTATAGCCTATCCCGAGTCACCCCGTCTCAGGTCAACGTTCCGCCGGCTTTTTTTTCACACCACAACCAGGGACCCTTTCCCCCTCCCCTGGTCTCTCTCCTCGCCTTGAAAAAAACTACTCTTCTCCTTCCTGCGGAACCAACAAAAGGGCCCAACACCTGTGACACCCAGTGGATATGATTATTGTTATATGATACCAATTCAGCGGTGGATCCCTTGAGATCAGTCTTGTCTACTTTTTATCCCGCATCTTTTTCATCAACTCTTCCCCCTCTTCTTCCCCTGTCTTTTCTTTCTTATCACCAAACATACTACACACGGGGATGGGGGTTTATATCGGAAACCCAGGAAAGGGTGGGGGTTATGGTGTTTGCTCTGTATCTCATTATGATAAACGTGTGCCCCCTTGACTTTGCTTGCTTTCTTCCTTACATTACCGCTCTATCTGCTATCTCTACCCATCGATGTACCCGTGCTCTTTTTCATCTTATCACCTTTTTTTTTTTCAGTTTTTCCTTATATCTATCTCATATTATTCTCCGATCAGTTTCGTTCGGAAGGGAAAATGGATGAAGGCATGTCTTAAGAAGAAAAAGCTGTCTTCTCTCGTGTTTTTATATATTATTCCCGTCTCCTCGTATACTAGCTACTCTCATCATGGTCTCAACATGGCTTAACAACAAGATGTATAATTTCACTGATCTATACTTACAAAAAAAGTGCTTCCTGCTCGTTACTCTTTAGTATTTACTCCTCTACCCTTGTGTCTTTTGGCTATAGCTCGTCTCCTCGCGCAGGATGCCTGTTCTACAACATGACTGGTCCAAGCCCTGTCACTACTTAGCCGCCGGGGCTGCTGCAGCCCGCCACCCAACTAAACCCGGCCCTGCCAATAGATCACAGCAAGCATCAGTTTCACAGCCGGAGACGACAGCATGGGGGCCATTATTATTTCACCATGGCCTCTCTCTTCCTTGTCTTTTGTCTTCCTGTCGTCAGGATCGTCTCTTTTGCCTTCTATACCCATATTGGCATCTCTCTAAAGCTCGCCTGAACTGTTGACAAGCTAGCTAACGAACCATGGGATTCACCATCAACAAAGTCCTAACAGGCTACATAATCGCAGACCTCCTCTTCCTTCTGGGCGGCGTTATCCTCTTGCTGGGCTCACGGCTAGGCGAAGCAAGCCTCCATCATGAAAGAAACGTTGAAAACGTCATGAGGTCGCTCCTCATCCCTCGTTGTCCTATAATCCGTTCGTTCACCACCTGCTCCTACATACTTACATACTTGTCTACCCTACCCATACTTACATGAGCACTGGTATATACTTATAGCTTCCCTTGCCAACGCAATCTCCGTCTTTGCAACCTTCCTATGCTCGATACCGGTCATTGTGTTTCCTCAGAGCGGAAGATGGCTACAGGTTCATGGCTGGCTACTTGTTTTCACCGGCATATTCACTCTTAGTCTAGGTCTGAGTGTTTGGTACGAAGCTTTGCGCACCCGCTCGACGCTCCAGCCGATGTGGTCCAGGGAGACGGGCGACATACAAGGCCTGCTGCAGAAGAGGGTACGTCATTTTTATACACCTTGGACCTGGTTATAGTTAAATACCTGCCCGGTCGGTCTAACGGTTGATTTGCATAACTAGTTTGATTGTTGCGGGTTTGAAAACAGTACCTCGCCACTATACCATTATGACTCGACTTGTATGTCGGATCTGCTTGCGGCGCAGAAACCAGGCTGTATAGGGCCGATGTCTGATTATGCATTTTCGTTCTTTGGCAATATATCCACTGCCACCTTTGGTATTGTTGGTATGTAGCTTAGACTCTGAGACTTTATGTAGCCAGGTTTATTCGATGGTGTGCTGACAGTTGTTTACGATAGTGATTGATACCGTTCTCCTACTGTGCGTTGCGATGCTGTTCAAAGATCGCAAGGATAGGACGAGATACAGGCTTATTGACGAGAAGTATGAGCTCGGCATGAGACAAACATGAAGGCTGGCTGGTTCTCCTTTTCCTTTACTCATTCTGCATAATATCAATCATGATCTTTGACGACCAAGCATATACCGAGCAAGCAGTATTTGAATTTCAAGTCATATCATTTGTTTCTTTTTTGCCGTTTGGATAGCATATGAGCGGTAATTGTGTTTACTCGCCCATGCTTTCAAACAATGCCATAATGTACACGAGATTCACGCAATGATCTAACTGGACAAATATCAACATCTTCCCTAAAGGAGGAGAGGCTAGAGCATCTCACAGGATGCCGGTTCAAGGACAAACACATCCCATGCCACGTAAATGCAACAGAAGAGACATTAGCACAAAAGAAAAGAGGAAAAGTAGGTTTCAATGAAGGTACAAATGAAACAAAACAAAAAGACGTAGGCAAGTTTTAAAAAAAGCCGTGTTTTGGCGCCGTTGACCAAGACGCCCCCAGTTTAGTTAGATGCCCACCATTCCGTCCGGCATTAGAGAATTTGATCTGCTTCATTAAACAGAAAGGAAACATGGTATATTTACGATAGGTTTGGCCGAAGTAGCGCATGAATTAGAGGATAGCTGATAGTATGTTCTAGGTTTTCACGGAAAAGAAGAGGTGTAAGAAATGAATGAAAGACCGTTAGGTCCTTCCTTTTAGCCCTGGTGGTTTGGTGATAGGTAGATCGCGATGGTGTAAAACGCCTCGTTGTGCCATTACTCCGGTGTAGGTATGCAGAATGACAAGGTCGTTGATAGCCTTTTGTGGTGAGTGGGTAGAAGGCAATTATATGGCGACTTTTAATAGGATGGAGGATTTTTGTGTTTTGATATTGGTATCGTTGATAACAAGCGAGGAAAGACGGAAGCAATTCATGCTTTTTGTTTCCCGGCTTTCCCGCTTGTGGAAGGTTTTGAAGATTCTACTGAGATCATGTCTGCAGTAGTCCCGTTCTTCAGTTTGCTGGGTGCGGCAGGCTTTTGACTCTTCAACTTCGTTGCAAGGCCGAAATCTTTCTTCTTCTTGACTGGACCGGGAGCACCTTCTTCCTCACCTTCACGTACACGTTTTCGTGCATTGGCAGGCTGTGAAGGTCCCGGTGTGCCACTTTCGCTATTAGCGAGTGGAGTACGTATTCGGCTCTGTCGGGTTGAGATACCCAAGCATCTGTCAAGGTGCTGGGCACTCTTAGTGAGAAGGAAGTACCGTGGACAGTTGGGGCATTTGGTTGTAGGGACATAGATTTTGTCCGGTTTCGGCTGGAGAAGAGGGTTGGGACCGGGAGTATCGGGGATAGATGGTGGACTTGAGCCTGGCGTGCTTGCTGCAGGCTGTGTTTTCTTCTTCTTCGTAATTTTCTCTACGGCGAAGTGGTGGCCGTGGACGTCTCTACCGTGAAGGTTGACGGGGGGTTGTTTGCGACAGTACTCTCGACTTGCATCCACAGGGCGTGACCCTTCGCCGTACGCTGGATATAACAGTCGGGGAAGACGGCAGTTCGGGCATATTATCTCCTTGACCTTTTCCAAGGGGTTGCCCTTTAGGTAAACTTTTCCACTGTCAAATATTGCACTCTCGGTTTCCAATCGGACTCCTCTGCTTTTCACTACGTGATCATGGGAAGCTGATGAGCCAGCATCAGCGGTGCCATTTGCCTCTTCGCCAGAATCTTTGACCTTGGTTGATTCTTCAGCTAGCTGTCTTGCAGTGACAACTGCCGACTGCTGGCGGGCAACTTTTTCTTCTTTGTGCACCTTTGCCACAATATCATGAATTATGTTATAGAACGTATCATCTAATATTTGGCGAGTCTGCTAGAAGTGTTAGAGAAAAGCTTCCCGAACGTAAGCCCTGTTCCGACGAGAGAATCACTTACGAGTCTGGCGAGGTCCGTAGGAGACATATGATCACTTTCTGCAGCTTCTTTATTTTTTTCTGGGCCAGCCATAATTTGAGCTCCGTCTGCTGAAGTCATGATGTTAGAAACGGTATCGAGAACAGCAGCCATCGAGATTGAAGGGAATAGGAAGATGCAAGAGTGTGAGTGATGTGGAGGAAGGGAGACGAAAAGGAAGCAACGACCGGGGAGGGATATATATATAGTGGCAAGGGGAATATGTGTGTTGTGTTGTGGACTTGAGAGTTGCCTGCTTTTGAGGTATTGAACAATAGCATCGTCGACTAACCCGCTTATTGAGAACTCAATGTCCGCCAATGCCAAAATAAGACATCAGCCTGACATGCTTCCATTAAGCGTCTTCATTCAAGGATAGCAGCCTCAGCAGCAGTGGCAGGCCGAGCGCGGTATATGGAAAGCTCGTCGGAGTGGAAGATGCGGCGGCCGAATCGGTACCGGGGTTAAAAGAGCGGCTCGGGTCCGGCGTTTGGAGCAGCAGGACAGCGGTGAAAGTGAAAGCCTGCCGGACAGGAACTGTGCTGAATGGTATATCCAATTCTCAGTGCCAATTAACCGCGTCAGGTCGCCAACGTCTATCGCTGCTGTTATAGCTCCAGGCGGTTAGAAGCGTCTTCGGCATTAGGGGGCGAATGCTAAGGGGAGG
This sequence comes from Nannizzia gypsea CBS 118893, assembly GCF_000150975.2. Classification (NCBI taxonomy): domain Eukaryota; kingdom Fungi; phylum Ascomycota; class Eurotiomycetes; order Onygenales; family Arthrodermataceae; genus Nannizzia; species Nannizzia gypsea. Next base: position 3,743,198 of record NW_003345201.1, read on the forward strand.
CTGGAGTCTTCCGGCGGAGGAGCTGGTAATACCTGTCTAACGGGCGAGGCCAGGCCTCACTGTTTACCCAAAAGTGGCCGGCGTCTCCCTGCCAACGCCGTCCTCTATCGCTCACGCACAAAACCGAGATGGGAGAGTCCTAACTGCGCAGTGCCGTGATCCTCAGCTCTTGATGGCTTCGCCTGCGATGTTTTTCCTTCTTGCGTCTTCCTTTTTTTGCCCAGCTTGCTTATGTCATCCTACGGGCAGCAGCTTAATCTTATCTTATCAATCTAAGCTAAAACTCCACGCGCACAGGCGGGATGATGACTTCACGCTTGTGTTTTGCTTCTTCTCCTGCTGCTGCTGCTGCTGCTGCTGCGGCAAGGCGTCGAGTCATGAGCAACGGCCAGCTGCACCGACAAGGTTGGCTACGCTATATAACAGCCGCTGCCCCATGTTTTACTCCATCCTTTTCCTTCATCCGGCCAGCCGACTTTCCGCACTACTGCTGCAGTTAGTTAGCTGCCTAGGTAGCTCTCCGCTGGCCCGTCGTGTCGTGCCTGTTCTCCGCATCTGGACCATCGCGGCCTTCTGCGCTGCCTACCACAAACTCGGCAGCCTCTGGACAGCATAAAACCGACAGGCCAGATAAAATGGACCTGAGACCCTCCGTTAAGAATGGTGGTCTGCCGCCGATGAGGCCTCATGCCGTCGTACCGCCTCCTCCAATATGCTCCTCCCCAGCCAAATCCAACCCCGCCTTCCAGAATCTCACCCCTTACCCTCATGTTGCGCCGTCTATACCGACTCCCCATCCTCATGTCACGGTCAGCCAGGTCAAGACTGCGCATGTACCCTCGCTGATGCGAATAACGGGCTTGCTTCTGCCAGTTCGATACCAAAACTCCTTCTACACCGCCACTATAACGGACCCTTTCATCGCTTCTGTTTCGCGTGTGGCCTTATACCATCAACACCCTCTTTCAAATATATATGGAACAGCATACCTGGCAGCCAAAAGCTTGCCTACACCTCCGTCACCTCCAAAGTCCGGAACGGACAAGGTGATTGGTGGCATACGGTGTCGCCTGGAGCCGGCAACCCTCCCCCACCCTTCTTCTACCGCCAAGGCAACTGCATTACGGCCTGTGGTCAACCTATATATTCAAACTCTACTTCTCCTTTCTCCTTACCGCGGGACTGGAATTGCAGCCTCCCTGTTGGACTCCCTCATATATGCTGGGGAACCTGCCTCTTCGAAGGACAAGTCCAAGTCTTCATCCGATAAAGGGGAACAAAAGACACCTCGACGGGTTTCAAACATGGTCAAACACTATAACATCCGCACAGTCACTGCTCATGTTCACGAAACCAACGAAGAGGCCTTGTCCTGGTACATTGCTCGTGGATTCACAGTTGAAGAAGGTGTAATTGAAGGATACTATCGTCGCCTGAGCCCCGGGGGTGCTAGGATCGTCAAACTAGATTTGACCTGGGATGACGAAGCAGAGAACGCTGCAGAAAATAATTCTCATACCTGCAACGAAGATGACGACTGGGAGAAAGTAGAAGCTCATGACTTGGCTACTGAGGAGAAACTAGACGATTACCAGCAAGTCAGCCGCAGCTCTATAGACGAAGCAGAGGCTGGCCGGGAGAACGCTAAGAGGGTACGTAGAGGGTAGATAGTCCTATTTTTCTGATACTCGGTAGAGGCGTTTTTTATATTGTTCAATTTCTTTTTCACCCCCAGGATACCCTTCCCTTAATGACTATTTACATGCCTCGCATGATACCCATCGGCACTCGGATTTCTATGTTCTTAATTGCTACATTTTAATACCCTACCAACAACTGTGCATATCGTACAGTAGATGAGAATATGGAATGCATATCACTTTAGGGTCAATCGCACTAAGTTATTCGCACCTACGGTTATTTCCACGTACCCGTAGCTTGGGACTATGTTCAAATGTAATACCAGGTCGACGTCATAATTGAGAAGTAGAAGTAGATTTCAATGAATCCCCAAGAACATCAGGGTTATATACATTGCAATAAGTGGTATCAAGATTCTCGTCAGAGTGTATTTAAAGGCAATAGTCGAAAAAAAAAATATTATAATTAAAAAAAAAGCATACGGTATATGGTATATGGTGTATGGTGTATGATGTATGTATGGTGGAAGGAGGGTGGTATTGAGAGATTTAAATTGCATAGTTTTCAGTATGCAAGAACAACTCATCTTTATTTGGATCGCTCATGACGGTAGTTTGTAGCCTGGCGACTGTATTTGCGACGTCAACCCTCATGCTCGGTGGCCCGCACACGAAAACACAAGTCCGTCGACCGAAGTCCTTGGAAAATTGCTTCAACATAAACGGTATATCCGGACGGCCATATTCTGTTCTCCAGCCATCCTTTTTCTGCCGAGGGAAAAAGGCAAAGCGCATTAGGTTCTTTTGTAGCATAGTCGGAGTGCTAGGAAAGCCAAAGTTGAGGCCGTCGTTCTCTTCTGGGGAAGACATCACAGAGTTGGGCGTTTCGGGGAAATATGGGTTGATGTGTCCAGTCTGTATGCGTGGACGAGTGGGTATGTGCGCATTTGGTAGTGCAGAGACGCTGTCCTCATTCTCCCTTCGGAGCTCCCTCTCTTTGTCCTCGTCACCACCAGCTTCTTCTCGAATATACGCCGAGTTCCTCTTGCTAGCAACTCCCTGGAAGACGTCATTGAGCTTGTCGTGGAACACACCACTATGTGGCCTTGAGTGAGAAACAACTTCGGTGTTTTTGTCATATCGTTTTGCACCAGTGAGGTAGAAATTGCAAAACATGGAGTTGGGTGGTGCGCATTCACGGCAAATGCGTAGTTCCTCCTTGAACCAGTCCATTGTATCTGGTCGCTTGAGTGCCCATACAACTTTCACGGTTCTGGTTCTGGCCTTTCCATCACGCATTCTCTTGATTAGGTCAAGCAGCTGGCTTGCAATTGCAGTTATTCCGCTGCCACCTGCAAAGAAAATCACATCATCGAACGAGGAGAGCTCCCTGCGAACTCCACCGTAGGGCCCATCGATAAAAGCTCTGTACGTTTTATAGGGGCCTTTTTCTAATGCCGTCTCAAGAACCCTTTTAGTAAATCCACCGAATGGTCGAAATACAAGGGTCATGTCGCGGTATTTTGATCCATAACTGGATGGAAAGTCGTCACTGCATAGAGAGGCAATGGTGAAAGGGTGGTTTTGAAGCATGGATATTCCTGGCATACGGAGGTACACATATTGGCCAGGCCTCCATTTCATCTGGGTAGGTATGGTGACCTTGACAGCGTTCTCTGGTAGAATTGTAACTGCGGATTCCTCTCCAATGAGGAACGAAAGCCGGAATGGGTTCATCCAATTTAAATAGAAAACTCTAGCAAGGTATGGCACCCCCCAGAGCGCAAGGGTAGAGATTAAATAATGCCAGGAGGTGAGGAAGTTGTTGCAGTGCCAGAACATCATAGCAATGAAGATCATCGAAATCGGTATGTGTAAAGTGACAAAGAGTTCGTACATGCGGTTGCGCAAGACTGGGAGAGAGTGGATGCAAAGGACGGCAAGTGGCACTAAAGCAGCCACTCCCGATCCATATATGTAGTAGTCACCCCCAATAAACAAGGAGAATAGTGGAAGTGCTCCATCCTCCCAGACCGGAGTGACATAGAATGGGGCCATGTGGACTAGGGCTAAGAAAAGGCAGAGATAGCCGGTCCAACGGTGGAGGACATTTAAACGCTCGTGGCCAATACCGGTAAACATGCTGATAATGTTTGGCTTTGTGCTCAGCGCAATAATCCATGGAAGCGTCGCAACAGAAAGCATGCCGGCCCTAATTGCGAGAGGAGGCGATCCATCGGTGATGTGAGGATAATACAGAGGTTGAGGTAGGAAACAGTATAGTGTCACAAAGGTGAAGGCAAGCAGGACAAGGACAGCAGCAGCGAGGGATGGGGGAACAATCTCAAGCTTCCCAAGCTTGATTACCGGCAGAGGGCGGTAGAATATCCATCTTGCAAAGGCTATCGAGTTGTTTACCCAGCCTATAGATGAAAGGGCCGAGTCTCGCTTAGGGGGTTGGACAAGCGGGCCAGTAGCAGGGAAAAATGCTCGGTGGGAGTTCGCTGGACTGGGTGTAACAAGTTCGTAGTCAGATAGGGGTGAGAGCGTTTGTCCAGGGCTAATCAACTCTTCTTTTCGGAGTGCGGCTCTAATCTTATCTCCCCATATCTGGTATAAACGGAGAAAGAATGTCAAGACAAAGAGTGCAATGCAGAAGTAGACCCAGCCCAGTGCATACTTGGAGGCTTGCGAGAACGGGTCTAGATTCGCAGTGGCGAGCTGCTCTTCGGTGGTTGCACTGTTAATAGGGATATCGATGCGTTTGATAAGTGATTTTGAATATGATTCCGAAGCCAGCAGGGATGATATTAAAGATTTCCATTGCCTGGGCGGCATTTTGTCCGCGTATCGAGGACAGGTAGCTTATCAAGTAGTCGGCAGATGTGATGAAGGTCGATACTTCCAGGCTTCGTCAGAATATCCCCGTAGGCACCCGAAAAGCAGTTGCAGATAGCGAGTTACTAGCCCATATTTGTCAGATCGCAAACTATTATACGTTCAAGTGTAATGGTTCTCATACTCCATCCGGATGCAGACTAGATTCGAGTAGAACAGACGTTTGTGGTCAGGTTGCGTTATTGCACAACCACCCGTGGATAGGTTAACACGGCCTCAATGTCAGAGAAATCGATATCCTCTGGATATGTACCGTTTATATAGTTTGGGTAAGATGAGGTTCAGCGGCTAGTACGGAGTAAGTAGATGGGAGATCAACATTATATATGACATGAGATGCCTGATTCATGGACTGCATAGATCGACAGAGCAGGAACATGGATTGCTATACGGAAAGGAGGGTAGGAACGAGGGGATAAAGAAGTCAACATCTCCGACCGCTGGTATATCTGACTTTCCACGTTCAACGGAAGTCAATGCAGTCTTGAAAAAGCAATTTATACTCTAGTAATATTCAAAAGGACAATATTAGCGCGATATCACAATAAACCAATGTAGGGCGGTTGTGTGGCTCCCGGACTTTAACGCCCAAAAATCAAAAAGATAGCTCCCTACAAACAAGGTCAGTCGAGGCGTCACAAATGCCTCTGGATGGATTGCGTCGGCCGATCGCCCATCGTCATTCTGTTGAGCATGGGGTGGAGAGCAATCATGATCAAGCTTTTGCATGGTAGAAAAGGCCAGGGGTGATACATAGAGTAAAGATATGGCAAATCTGCTTCCAGTGGCTTGCTGTTGCAGCGGAAGAAGCTGTATCGATACCCTCACTCGAGAAGAGTGGAGCCAAGATGTGAAAGAAATGCATGTATTTGCACAGAGCATGAACAAGGTAGAGGGACCTGGCGAATAGAAGAAGCCAAGGTGATCGGTTAAGGGCAACGGATCAAGGTTGAAGGGTCCTTGTGGCGCCGGATATCGATTGGCCGCAGGCGGCTGCCCCTCCTTCCTGACGTCCAAACTCAAATACGGGATCAAGGATCAGGGGGAGTGAAAGGCTTTTGCACCGGATAATCGGGTTCTCTCGAGGGAGAACCTCAACACAAAAGGCACACCGCTGAGATGTCACCATTACAATGTAGCCGCCGTGCAACCTTCAAGGAGCGACATCGGGTCCACAGCCTTGGGCCGATTATAAAAATCTTGTGACCAGGTTCCGTGCACCAGCTTTTGTTGTACGAAATATGATAACACTCGTCTCTTTCGCCCCTCATGCTTCAAGCAAGAATCTTCTGCACAGAGGGAACTCCTGTCTGTGGGCGTGTGCCACATCTTAGCTCGACAGCCGGAAGCTAGCGACAAGAGCTGGAAGTCCCGCACACGGCCCAAAAAGACTGGGGTGCAGCAACAGAAGAAGCCCAGACAGAGCATAGAAATGGCACATTGTTCCTCGGAGCGCTCAACTCCTTATCACTAACACGATTAATAGCGTGCCTATTGGCCAGGGAGAAACCGAAGCGCTGTAGCTTCATCCCATTGTACGACCGCCTCTGATGATCAGTAGGAAGGATTCTATCCAATCAGCAGGGTAGACAGCATTCAAGGAGTGATGGGCTGTGAAATCTCATGCATTAGCCCCTCCGCTATAATTGCGCACATCCCGAAGACTGGCATCCGTGTGTCTATGTATCGCGGTCTGGTTGACTGAGGTGGTCGAGCTCCTCGCCTCGAGTACAAAGCGACCCGTATTCCTTAGAAAATTACTCCGTACAGATTCTGATGGAATCTCTCCGCGGAAGCTCTTGATAGAAGTCAACTGCCGATGTTGGTTAATGGTCGATGGTTGAACTGTGTTGTTGTTGTTTCTCTTGACGTCGGTTTTCTTTTCTGATATTACCTAAAGTGGCCCTAAGGGACAGTCATGTGATCATGTATAAAATACACGCCCAGCCCTCTCACCGCCTTGGCACTTTGAACTTATTCTGCCACGCGACTTTTCTTTGAGGAAGGAAAGAAATAAGATAGATACTCCAGTCAACAGCGGCATTCTGGAGAGATGGCAACAGCCAATTTAGCAGCAGAAACGTCTACTGGATTGCCCAGTCCTGTTCCGGCCTTTTCAATCTCCCCGGCACACCTGGCACAGCTCCAACCACATACTTATACACTCGCACACCTCCAACCTTCTCCCTCAAGCTCGCGGCCGTCGGTACGGATTAATGGCAGGACAGACGCACAGTTTCGACCGGCCTCTGTAAGCACAGGCTCGCTTACCCATACCAATGGCAGTGCTGTTGTTCGGATGGGCGACACGGCCGCTGTTTGTGGCGTGAGGGCAGAAATACTTCATACTGATGACATTGCATCTTGGAAAGTTACATCAGACTCGACTTCGAGAAGCACCAAGCGGAGGAAAACTGAAAATACCGGTACAATATCTGAACCGGACCTAGCGATAGACAATCAAGATGACAATTCGGATATCCAGTCATTCAATTTACTTGTCCCCAACTTATCATTAAGCACCGGCTGTTCGCCAAGTATATTTGCTAGTGCTCCGCCTACAGCTCTGGCGCAATCCCTATCCCAGCAACTTCTTTCTCTTCTTCACAGCTCGAATCTTGTTTGCGCTGAAGACCTGCGAATATGGTATACCCCAGATCCGGTCAAGACACCCCAAAATGCCAGTGACGATATTGAGATGGATGATGGGGGTGATAACTCTGTTCAAGCTACAGCGAAGGAGCCGGAAGTTAAAGCTTTCTGGACTCTGTATATTGACGTCTTGATGGTTTCACTTGCAGGGAACCCGTTTGATGTAGCGTGGACAGCAGTAGTGGCTGCGCTTAGAAACACCAAGTTGCCGAAAGCATGGTGGGATTTAGAGAGCGAGAGAGTATTATGCTCTGATAGAGTTTCTGAAGCAAGAGGCCTACGATTACGGGGTATGCCGATTTCGAGCTCATTCTGTGTTTTTGAGGCTCATGGAATGGACGATTGGAGACGGGTATTTCTTCCGTTTGACCAACAAAAGGGGAAAGGGAAGAAATTGGGCAGCCCAACTTCTAATGATGTGGATGAAACGTATGATAAATGGGTATTAGCGGATCCCGATGCGTTTGAAGAGTCTTTATGCCCAGAACGTGTCTGTATTGTTGTGGATCTCACTTCACCAAAGTCTCTCGTCAAAATCGTGAAGCTTGAGAAGAATGGGGGGTTTTACGTTGGCAAAGAAGAAATGAAAGAAATTGTCAACTTGGCTACCTCAAGGTGGAATGAATTAAAGATGGTCTTAGAGGGCTAAGGCCTAGCCTAGAATCTGGGGATCACCACCGCTAGGATAGGGAGGAACAAAATAAAAAACGGATTAATGAGCTGCTATATCATAATTACTATGTCTATATCATCAATACCAAAGTTGATGTAACGTGTGTTTCAAGCTTTAAACCGCGGAAAAGTCTGCACATTATATCGAACACCTTTGATTTGGCAGGTCTATTTATATCCCCGTCTTTTCTTCAATGGGCGTTCTTCTTCCTTAGCAACAAGAACTGGCGAGGAACTCGTCGAGGACTGAGGCTTGGAGACAAGGTTATCTTCCTCCGCTGGCTCCTTTTGCGATTCTATCCCTGTAAACAATGAGATGGAAAGCGAAACAAGCTCAGACTTCGAACGAGACTTCTTCTCCGCGAGGGGGCCCTCCTCGCTGCTACCAGTACCGTCGTTACATCCATCATTACCCGAGTTCTTTGGACCGGAATCTCTGTTAGATTCGCCATCGTCGGGTGCGCTCTTGTTGTCCCGGCCAATTACCCGAGTGGCCCAGGCCGGGGGTAAGATTTTTCTTAGAAGTCCCTCCATAAAGGAATCGCTTGCTGGAGGCTCATTTGTTTCGTCCTCGTTGCTGTCCTCCTCGTCTTCAACTTCATCAGAAAAGTTCCACATGGTTTGCAGGTCGCCCTTTGCGAATGCTGTGCCCCAGAGAGAAATTAGAACTCCTGGGACAAGGAATAGTAGCGCGGGCTGTGGATGTTTAGATAACTGCATCGATAACAATGTTGCTACTATACCAACGACATATCCGACTAATCCGGCAATAAAATATGTTTTTGGAAACGATTTTGCCTCAAAGTATACTTCTTCATGCTGGGGAACATTGGCTCCTTTGAAGCTACATCCCCAGAACCTTTCACCCCATCCGCCGGCAGCATTCTTGTATTCAACTCGGTCATCGTCCTTTGAACTTGATTGCCCTTGTCGACTCTGTTTTCTTAAGTAGTACAAGTAAAGGTCGAACCGCAAGGCAAGCCCAATTATCATCCCTGGTACCACGATATCACCCAATCCTAGCATTGCTTCTGCTGCTTTGGTCTCGCCAGGAGGAGGTGGACGTGGGAAGACAAGCTTAATCGGAATATCAAGTTTCGTGGCAACAGTGACCATCATGGGCGTGAAAAAGACAAAGTATATGTCGTAGAAGAATAGAGAGCTCAATATCAGGGTTCCCGTCCAGAATGTAGTGGGCGACATGAACTGGAGTGCACCATAGGAAAAGCAGAATCCTAGGAAGTTTGTGAGCCACCATGGGCGTGGGCCAAATGCAGAGAAGAGGACCACAATTCCAGATAAAATAACACCAAGCACGTCAATGATATTGAAAGGGAATGTGAGATCCACGAGAGACCGGATGTAAGCCTGGAAATTTAACTTCTGATAAGAAGCTCCCCGTAGCTGCCAGAGATGATTCTGCACAGATTCTGGGAGAGATATTGTTCCCAATATGCCAGGTAATGGCGATAGACGAGTTTCGGGCGATGAGCCTTCTGAAGTAACTGCTTCGTAGACTCGCTTTTCCTGGTTGGCCTTCCACAGGGTGCCTTTGTGAAGGTAGCGGGTAGGGAAGACAAAGGACCTGAATATCGTAATAGCATCCCGGATGAAAGCTATACCAAATATAAAACTGGCGTGAGCAAAGTACCAGTTTAGGATCTTGCTTAAATACTCGGTGTCAAAGTTCTTTATCAGGAGATAGAGCCCGCTGAGTGTGAGACCAGAGAGGATCGGAAACATTATAGCATCTGATGGCTCCAGGCCACCCATCTTTTGGACAACAGCTTCATCTGTATCGTCTTCTTCTTTTTCTTCTCTGGAGTCCTTCTTAGCTGATGGGGGTCTTGAAATCGATGCATGACAGCCGATGTATAGAGCAAATAGCGTAGAAAGTATGAGATGGGTATACGTGGGAATGAGAGGCTTTAATAGGGTGAATTCCACAGTGAGCTGATCTACAGCTTCCGCAAAGCTAGGAAAAGGATGCATGACACCTTTCAGTTGTCAGCTCCTGTATCAAATGGGGTTTCGCTAGCTGGTTTACGTGGTAGTCGCGATTGGGGCTTGGGGGTGGAAAATGAAGCCTAGAATGCAGAACCAAAAGCAGCGGATAAGATAACACTAGCGAATGATGGTAGTGTATTTTTAAATGTTGTCTTTATCCTTGCCCTGGAGAAAGTGTCCGGCAGCGTTTGTGAAGTGCAGTGTTGATGTTGTTGATGTTGTTGGAGTTTTTATGTCTTTTAGAGTTGAGATGTGGCTTCAAATTGAATGGATCTCTCGGTCAGCGCTTTGAGTTTCAACACTTGCAATAACCACCACAAACCAAGCATACCTACTCCCTTCGATTAACATTGCTATTGGTTTAACTGCATATTTTCTTGACTTGCAAGCAAGATAAATATTATAATTCCTAGCCATGGCGCAGGAAGTGGTTCTTGATACAACTATGGTATTTCTCTACCAACATCATCAAGCGTGAGAGGGCTATTTCTAACCGCTATTTTTGCTTCTAGGGCTCTATTACAGTCGAGCTTTATACAGAGCATGCCCCAAAGGTGGGTTATTTGCCGATATTGTCCCCCTCCATGATTCATCACACCTTTCGTATGTGGTGCGAGTCAACATCGCTAACTTACGCCTACAGACCTGCAAGAATTTTTCAACGTTGGCGCAGCGAGGATACTACAATAATGTCATATTTCACCGTATAATTCCCAATTTCATGGTCCAAACGGGCGACCCAACCGGAACCGGCAGAGGTGGAAGCTCGATTTACGGTGAAAAATTCGAAGATGAAATAAATCCTTCCCTTAAACATACTGGGGCTGGAGTGCTGAGTATGGCGAACAGTGGGCCAAACACGAACGGCAGCCAGTTTTTTATCACGCTGGCGCCAACACCGTGGCTGGATGGGAAACATACAATATTCGGACGCGTGAAGAGCGGGATGAGAGTTGTGCAGAGGATGGGCCTGGTAAAAACAGGAGCCGAGGACCGGCCAGTGGACCAGGTCAAGATACTGAGGGCTCGTCTCGTTGAAGCCGATGATGAGTGAGAGCTAGATTCCCAGCGGACGTTTATGAACCGTTTCGGGCAATAGCGATGGATACCAACTCCGGCACACCACTGCTCATCCCACCAATGTAAATTGCATTTATTGGGTTTGACCAGACACGCGCTCTACAGGTATTTCCCATAACTATGCGGTTACCGTGATCACTGGGGTCTGTACACATTGAATTCCGGTTGGTACTGGAGAAGAGCTGCTCAGTCCCCAGACACCAGTAGGACGGAAACAGAAGGCACTCGGAAAGCCCAAAGTCCTTTGATAAATATACTTAAATCGATGTATCACCTCAATACGAACCGCATCTATCAGAGTAGTTATCCTGAGCGGCAGATACAGGGCGAAATTGGATCTACCACTCCTTAATGACGGCACCAATGAAGGGCCATCCATAGACACAGAACTAACACGTCAATAGCTTATGTCGGCGCATTACACGCAGAGTGGCATGAAGAGAAAAGAAGACGAAGAATTAGATTCAGCATATTTTTTCCCAGCTTTTGTTTGGTTAGCGCACGCCAAGATTATATCACGTGATACATCGTTTTTCCACGCACAAAAAGCAAAATCGAACATCTTTTGGCAACTCAAAGTTGAACTCGAGCAGCTTTTGGTCCTCAGCATTCAGAAAATCGTGGCAGCCTAAGGGACATTTGTGGTGTCAAGTTGCTGCTGCCTTGGCTTTGCTTTGGCTGCTGAGAATGATACAGGGGCCATGACTAGACGTTGTTCCTGGCCTTTGATTCAAAAGGAAAGGGGGCCATATCAGAATGCTCGACTTGAACACACTTGATGGATCGACTTGGGATGTCGTGATATCGGGCACTGGCCTTCCCCAGGCTTTACTGGCACTGTAAGTCCGGGGCATACTCGAGTGAAGCGCAGTATGGCTGTTTCCTGACACGGAATTTACGTGAAGTGCCTTGTCACGATCCGGCAAGAAGATCCTCCATATAGACAAGAATGACTATTATGGCGGCTCTGAAGCTGCATTTAGCCTGCAGGAAGCAGAAGAATGGGTGAAAAAGATTAATGAGGGTATGATCTCTATCGATTCTTTGTTTACTCTATGGTTTAGGACGCTGACATGCCTTTATCCAAGACAGTGCCTAAATCTATGCCCTTCGAATCTGCATCCATATCACGGCCTGCTGTTTCGGATGGTGAAGGGAACCAACTATCGTTCTCACGTGCATATACACTATCTCTATCGCCTCAGCTGCTATTTTCTCAGTCCAGGTTTCTCCCGTCATTGGTATCCTCACGGGTCTATCGTCAGCTCGAGTTTCAGGCTGTAGGGAGTTGGTGGGTATATCAGCACGGCACTGGTTCCGAAACCGACTCCCAGCCAGCTACACTACGGCGCGTACCTAGCAGCCGCGAAGATGTGTTTACTGATGAGACCATGAGCATGAAATCGAAGCGGTCTTTAATGAAGCTTCTCAGACAACTCATGCAACAGGGTAATGACCAGGATACTGAGATAGGGCCAGAGGTAGACCCAAACATGCAGTTTCAGGACCTGCTAGAGACCAAATATCGCATTCCCAGCGATTTGTTCGATCCGCTGCTCTCGCTTTCTCTTTCATTCAAGAGTATTGACACAACCAATGCTGTGGACGCTATTCCAAATATCAAAAGGCATCTTGCCTCCATTGGGGTATTTGGTCCTGGTTTCGGTGCCGTTCTTGCTAAATGGGGAGGTGGAGCAGAGTTTTCCCAGGCTGCTTGCCGTGCCTGTGCTGTTGGCGGTGGTATCTATGCCCTTGGTAGGGAAATCAAGGATGTGGATGTGATAACTGAGGGAAGCGAAGGCGAGAATCTGCATATTTACCTCACGGACGACGAGTCTGTAAAAAGTAGATATGTCGTTGGATCCAGATGGGATATCCCGGAACAGATACAACGCGAAAGGGTACATCCCTATTCCCGCCTTATGCGAGCTATTATGGTTGTCAATTCTTCATTGGAGATGCTCTTTCCACCGACATCAGAAAACGGACCCATACCAGCTGGCGCAGTTGTTACTATCCCATCAGCAATGTCTGACCCTCCTACATATCTCTTGGTACACTCAAGTGATACTGGAGAATGCCCTGCTAACCAATGTGAGTACTATCATTTTCTTTACTCCACACTCATTTAACCACTTTCTATGATGCCTTTATATTATCTACATTGTCTGCAATACCATTGAAGATAATCCCAATACTTCTGATCCAGAGAGCCTAAGGGCCTCGTCTTTCGTCCCATACTACATTATGTTCTTGAGTTCGATATATGTTGCTAACATTCGATGTAAATAGGTATAATTTATGGCTATGTCCTGCTGCCCGCTGAAAGAGGTCAGGCTGTCCTTCAAAGCGCAGTGGACAACCTTTTGAAATCTTTAGATGCGAAAGCAAAGGTAATTTGGTGCGCTTATTTCACCCAACTGGTGCGCCCAGAGCTTGAAAGTGGCGCAGATGAGAACCTAAGAGGGTCGCACGATAACATCTTCTCTTTCCCGGCCCCGGCACTTGACTTAGCCTTTGACGATGGTTTAATCGATCAGGTTAAGCAGGTATGGAAAGTCATAATGGCTGATGAAGCTGATGAAGATAACTTCTTGAAATTTGATGATCGAGAAGGTATGATTGACGAAGAGGAAGTAAGTGAGGCTATGTAACTGTTTGAATGTTACAAATACCCTAATATACATCCTGAAATATTATTTAAGATAATATAAAGTCCATCAGATGCGTTTTTCTATCTAAATACCTTTCTTGGCTGATAATTTATCCCATCTACCTCTATGTACAGCGGAACCCTTGCTGGCATAGGGTAAGATAAAAATATATATCATTACCCTTGACTGCTGCACACAAGTTGGGGTGCTAGAAGGTAATAGACATAGTGACTACCGCCTAGCCAGTCCTCTTGCTCCCTGTTGCTTTGATATATCGGCCTTCTCCATCCATAACTGTGGAAAGTGCAACCATACATATATCTAGTGGATATCTCAATCCTCCTAATAAATAGAAAAAGAGCTCTGGGATCATGGAGTTATATACCAACTCTATTAATACTGATAGGAGATAGCTTGTTGAACTGCCTATATCAATAATACTACAGGATGCTCCTATACCTCCTTACTACTATCCTTTGCTGTATTGTCTTATACTGCACATTCCTTGCTAACGTGGTCTGTCTTTATCTTATTGCTAAGCTCATGTTTATGCTTACCCAGGCACGCCATACCCGCCATACCTAGTGGCCCTATAGCTTGTATCTTTGATATGTTTGGTTAGAACACTGTCTGGACACAACACCAATAACTAACTTGGCTGGCTTTAATTTCCCCTTGTTATCCTGTCTGCAGCGCACACACACACACACACAATCTCTCTTCCCTCCCCCCTCCTCTCATTCTCGCTCTCTTGCTTATTCTCCAGACTTCTACTACACATTAACAGCTTTACTAGCTGGATACTTCTTTTCTCTACTGCTGTCTTCAAGCTGAAAGGGATCTAGGGGTCACAGGCGTTGTTCTGTCTAGGAGCCCGCAACGACGCGCCTTCTATGCTCAAATAGTGACAATGCATATCCGACCCAAGAACATCCTTATTAGCCTGGTGCTGGTGATTCCAGTCTTCTTTCTCTGGGCTAATATCAGATATGATCGGATTGCTCTCTTTAACCTTGCCCGTTCTTTTGATCAGCTCTCTCGGTCAAGCCTGAATGTAACCCCCCTGACGCGTTTTCGGCCCCAGTTCCCATCTGTCGAGGCTGTCGATGGACTGTGCAAAAGGGGCTTGATGCTTCCACCCCCCTTGTCATACTCAGAATGGCTTCATCGGAAGAATTTTACTCGGGCCTACATCCGGCCCAACATAGTCAGCTCAGACGCGAAATTCGCCTCTATGGAAACCATCAGACAACCCGTTCTCCCAGATTTCATGGCCCTGGACCGTGGACTGACGGCACCTCCTGAGGATGACGGAGAGGGCGCGTTGACATGTCCTCCAGTCATCGATGTGGATGTGGCAGCAGACAGTGAGGCTGACGATACCGCCACCATTCTCTTTGGCCTTGCAACAGACGTAGACAGGTTGAGGCGTCTCCTCCCGTCACTCCTTTTCTCATACGGTTCATCGAAGGCGAACCTGCTAGTTCTTGTCCCTGAGGGAACGAAAGATATCGATATCCATGAGACGTACTTCCGAAACCGTGGGCTAAACCTGACCCTCAAGACTTCGCCGCTTGAGTTCACGGCTCGTTATTTCGGCCTGGTTGAAGCATTCACTGAACATATCGAAAATACTCTTCCCGATGTAAAGTGGGTTAGCTTTGTGGACGACGACACCTTCTTCCCGTCTCTAGCTACGATCGGCAAGCGCCTTGCAACAATTGATGCCACCAAGAGACACTATATCGGATCTCTCTCCGAGGCTGATATTCAAGTTCAAGAGTTTGGTCCTATTGCCTTCGGTGGGGCTGGGGTATTTGTGTCAAAGCCACTTCTAGAGACCATGCATATGATGTACCAGAAATGCCAGAACCTTGGTACTCAACCTGGAGACCAGAAAGTGGCACATTGCATCAAGAAGTTTGGAAATACAGACTTGACACTCTGGGATTCGCTATACCAAATGGATATACGTGGTGAGCCTGATGGGCTGTTTGAATCAGGGCGCCGATTTGACTCTCTCCATCACTGGCAGAGCTGGTACACCAAGGACGTTGTAAGGATGAGCACAATCGCGGCTGTTGCAGGACGTAGTTCTGTCCTACGACGATGGCGTTTCGACGAACGGATCACAGGCAAAGGACAACGAACCTTTTGGGTGCTAACGAATGGCTACTCAATGATCAAATACACGATTGACGCCTCTGCAAATGCCGAATCTGTCGGCTTCGACAAAGTTGAAAAGACCTGGGAAGGAGATGATAGAGTGTTTGAAAAGCGACTTGGGCCCATGAGACCAAAGGACCAGCCCGGAGTAAAAAAGGAACGATGGATGCTTGCGGAAGCTACCGTCATTGGGAACAATGTACATCAACTGTACTCTAGGGAGCTTGATGAGACACACAGTGTGATCGAGCTCATTTGGCTAGGAACACCTAGTGCCTCGGGGACACCCGAGTAGTATCTGGCTGTTGTATCATTCCGGACACAGCATGAATGCACCTTTTGTTTTTAATACGAGTGGTGCTCTTTGTTTGAAGGTCTTTCCCACGGGTTTGTTTCTTTTATTGTACTGGCTCTATCCTACCCTTGTCTCTGCTATTAACTTTACGCTTCAATCCTGGCATATGCTGGTGTAGACATGGTCAAGATAGGATATTCCCCTGCCAAAATAACTAGTTAGTTTAGTTACGTAGCCAATTCATTGAAAGAACTGTGATAAGCATGTTTTCTGCAATACATCTGTGATTATCAATGTTGTAGGAAAGGCGTAGTCAGCTTTTAGGAAAATGGTTATAAGTAATTGATCAAATTCGAACGTAGCTACTTATGACTATCAATTTTGTCTAGGCCGACGGGTTGTTAACAAAGTGTGACCGAGATTTGCCACAGTTACGTTAGTTACGGTAACTAGTTAAGCCCGGGTATATATTGATGCGAGGGTTTGTTTCTTCAGAAGCAGGTTACATATAACACCGCCACGTCGAACAACACCAATTTAACAACACATATCTTGTATCTGTACTGTTGAGCACACAATGGATTCCTTAAGCAGGATGACCGAGACAACACAGCAATGTGTTGCGGCTTCAAAGCTATTGATTGGGCTCCCTGAAGGGACACCAATAGTCAAATATACCAATATGAAGAGACTGAAGAATATAATAGATAGTCAGTCTCACGACTGTTATGTAGATAGCTCGAAAAGCCCTTTTTTAGTTGTTACATGTGTGCGCGATACCTTCTTTGAAGACTTTGACAAGACCTACCCCGATAGAGGCCCAAAAATCTCATACAAGCTTGAAGAAGGAGGCCCAATTGCAGTTCTCGAAGTCATGGCGAGCGGTGTCCATGAAGTTACCAACGCCCGCCTCCAGTTGGAGGTCGGAAAAGCGCTGGAGGCGATGGGCCTCGAGTACGAACTCATTGGCATAAACCAGAAACTGGTGGAGAGCTCAAATAAGGCCTGGAAGAAGCAGGCAGACCTATCTTATGCTATAGCAGGCCATACCCGTTGGCCCGTGCTGGTCTTTGGGACTGGCTTGTCGGAAACCGCGAAAAAGCTGGCGATCGACGCTCAGGGATGGCTGGAGGCACAGGGATCCGACACCCAAGTTGCCATAACGATAAAGATCGATCGGCATCAGCCAAATATTACTCTCCAACGTTGGGAGCTCTCATATCCTCGACGCATGACCCGTTCTCAACAACCAATTGGAGCGGTTACGCAAGAAGTCCGCGTTTTTTACAAGGACGGCGTCGCGAGAGCGACAGGGGATCTAATCATCCCCTTTGACAAAGTATTCCGCCGTCCAAAACGTGGCCGCAGAGAAGCCGACATTAGCATCAAGAAAGAGAAGCTGGTATACATGGGCGAGTTAATCTGGGCGGAGCAGGGGCTTGTCTAAACTATTATCTTGGTGCGGAATGTTCGTCTGTTATTTGTATTGTTCTGCGAAGATAGTTACTGGCCTGTCATGGTTTCAGTATCATGGTCTGTCCCGACATTGAATGTTCAAGATGGCAAGGCAGAGATGGCAGTGAGCCTTGTGGTAGCGGGGGTGTGGTATTGATGGAAACCTTCGAATGCGAGTTCTCAAGATGCTTCATATCCCTGATCTTTGCTCTTGACTGATTTGATATTTACCCATGGCTATTAATTTTTTCCTAGCCAACCTGCTTTGAGAAAACAAGAAAAGTGAAGAGATGCCTTCGTTAAGGTAGGCTATCGAAGTTTCATTTTATATACTTCGTATTTCACTCAATCTCACTGCCCACTGCTTTTGAAGAATTATCATCAAAGGCGCGGAGAACTCCGCCCTGCCAATTATTCCATATACGAGCGGTAGGCTTCGGACCGATTCCTTAAGGGAGTTCTCCGCACAGAGACCAGACATCCTCTGCTTCTTATGTGGGGTCAGCGCAAACTGAAGATGGGATCGACGTGGCTGGTCCCCTTCTACCAAGTCATTTTATATCTAACGATGAATAGCACTTTGTCAATTTCCCTTCATCCATGCTTTTCTTCTTCTCCTCCTAGTTACCTCTCCAATCCGATAACAGGGCTGGAATGCATGCCCGATGACCTTGAGTTTCGGGAGGGCATGAATACGAGCGCACAGGGAGTTCGTGCTTCTGGTTGGTTCGCTCCCTGCAGAGCCCAGAGTTGAACGATCATCGGTTTAGCCTTACTTTCGGATATCTCCTCAAAGCAATGTATCTTTTGTTGTGGTGTCCGCTGGATACGGAGGTATGGCGACGATACGGGGTTGCAGAAGAGGGACCAGCCTGGATGGACTCTGTTTTTCCCAGAGGAAAAGAATGGATGAATATAAATAGGCAGATGTCCTTCAGTGGAATACCCTCATTCTACTCCAGGCTTCACAGAGATACCCACCTCAAACAAAACCCTATATACAAACAAACAAATATATTGCTACCATCATCACCATGAAGTTCAGTGTTCTTCTTGCCTTGGGTGCCAGCTCTTTGGCCGCTGCTGCCCCAGCTGCTACCGCCTGTGACTGTGGCGCTACCGTCATCGACCGCTTGCTCTTTAGCACCTCCATTTCCTCATTCCAGGCCGCCCGCAATGCCCTGAACCCACCATGCTGCGACTGGAGCTCTGACAACTGTTCCAGCTCCCCTGACATGCCACGAGGATATAACTTTGTCCCTTCCTGCCAGCGCCACGACTACGGATATCGCAATGGAAAGAGACTCAACCGTTTCACTGAGGACTACCGCAAGAAGGTTGACGACAACTTCAAGACTGATCTCTACAACTACTGCAACCAGTTCTCTGGCCTCGAGAGCTGGAAAGGCGTTGAGTGCCGCCGATATGCCGATATCTACTACTTTTTCGTCCGCGAGTGCGGTGATGGCGACTGCCCTTAAAGAATTTCCCCAGGGCTCAAGTGAAAAGAAAGTGGGTGGGAGACTCTCTGTGAAGACTTCGTGGAGTAGACATAGTCAGGAACCACCGGGCATTGTTTTGTATATAGTCCCAATAATGAATCTATCGTAATGTTTTTGTGAAAGCTGTCTCGATGGTAGCACCATATTTCCTGTATTAAGTGCTTGTACCTGGATATCTATTCCTGGTTCATCGTGATCGTCCTTTCAATGGTTACCCTGAAGAAAAGCCTTGACCAACCTCTATATCTATTTTTATCAAGGTTTGGCCGAAGATCGTCTTGGCGGATCTTCAATAAACGCTAGTCCTTTTTGGGTAAATAGGAATTTTATTTATCCGAAAGTTTATTTTGTTAGTCATCGCCCTTCGAGCCTTCGACCAAAAGAGATAAGAAGGCGCTCTTTCAAATAGGTTGATTGATACATTGATATCAAGAACAACTAAGGCTGGATTCCTATAAACTGTTTCATACCCACAAGTATTATACCAGTGCTACGATAAATTATGTCGGGATCCTCTCTCGAAACGTGGGCAATCCCTCGACTTGCTAAACTCCTTCCGTTGGACGAGGAGTCTCTCCGACAAGTCATATCATATTCATCTTCTCTGTCTAAAGACGAAAGTGCAGAACATTTGAGAAACCTGCTAGATGACTCTCCGGCAGCTCTTGAGTTTATCTCTGCATTCAATTCACGACGTGGCCAGTCAGAGCGACAGAACAACAATGGTCAAGGCAGCAGAGGTGGACAGATACCCAAGAAACAAGCCGGGACAAAATCTCAGAGGGGTGCCTTGAACCCCTCGCCCACAGCTAGGCGACCAGAAGGATATGGAGATACCAGTGGTGGGTATACAAAGCCACAGAAGGAGGAGAACTACATGGCCGGTAGCAGTTCTGGGCCCAGAGACGTTTCGGAGAGTGTATCGCCAGCATCATCATCAAGAAACCAATCACCAGCTCCCTCGCAGTCGAAAAATAGGCTACCGCCATCTGCTACTGGGCCCATGATATCGGAATATCTGCCAAATGTTCGATCAAAGAAAGTTCCGAAGAATTTTGGACAACATAATGCTGCGCCGTCGTCATCAAGCAATAACACAGGGCAGAAAAAGACTGGCCGTACAACAACCGCCACTAATGCCGCTACTACTACTACTACGACGACGAATAATATAGCAGACATCACATCTGCAATTGCCGCCTTGGAAATACTATCCTCAAATCCCTCTAAGACCCAAACACGGAAGTGTAACTGCAACACTTCTATCCACCCTCTCTTCACGCCAGCACCAAATTGCACTTCATGTGGGAAGATAATATGTGCTCTGGAAGGCATACAGCCGTGTTCGTTTTGCGGTACTCCGATTCTCTCTAGCGAGGAAGTCGAAGACATGATCCGCGAACTACGATCTGAGCGTGGTAATGAGAAGATGCGAGCCCATAATGACAGTTTCCGCCGCGAGGACAACGTCCCCGCCGCCGCTCGAACAAGCATCGAAAGCAACACAAAGTTAACTGCTGCAAAGGCTCACCGTGACAAGCTCCTCTCTTTCCAGGCACACAATGCGCAAAGAACTCGGATTCTAGACGAGGCAGCTGATTTCGATATACCTACTTCGTCTTCCACACAGTGGATGACGCCGGCCCAGCGAGCACTGGCGCTGAAGAAGCAACAGCGCATGCTACGGGAGCTGGAAGAGCAGTCCAAGCCGGAGTGGGAGAAGAAGAGCGTTGTTATGAGCCTGGAGGTGAAGAAAGGGAAACTCGTTCGGACATACGAGAAGGCAGAGCAGCCAAGGGCCGACGAAACCGATACTGATGCCAACGCAGAAGAGGCAGCCGAGAATCCTACTGAGTCTCCTGAGCTGTCTGTAGGAGAGGGGACTTTCTCCAACAACCCCTTGCTAAAGGGCGCTGGCCTGGTCAGGCCTACATGGAGACCGTCTGGCGAAGGTAGCGACAAGCTTCCTGTACGGAGAAGAGAGCAGAAGCAGGCCTGGAGACGAGTCCAGGACGACAATGACGACAACGAGCAGTGGATTCTTGACGGTGGCCTGCATGGGTACGATAGGGAATCAGAGCCAGCGCAATGCGGATAGTCTATATATATACGGGAGCCCCATCGTGATGTCGACAGGCTGTTCATTAGCATAAAAAGAAATATGCCTGCGTATTAAATTAATGACTTACATGTTGGCTTGAATCTGTCATTACGTAGCATTAACTCGCTCGTTAATTGTTTCTTCTTCTTCGTGTCTCCTCGAAGCGCAGAAATGCAACTGACCTGATCGCTTCCTACAACAACGCCAACTCTCTCCTCCTGCCGCAGCGACTCCGTCTCATCTTCGCCTGGCCACTGCGACAACTAGTCAAATATCACAACAATGGCCGCGCACCAGTGACCGGCAACCCGCAAGACACCCATTGGCCTGCAACCGCAGCAGGACAGGAACGACGAGCCAATCTCTCTCGCCGCCTGGAGATTTCACTTTGGGCGTTTCCCACGGGTCCAGCCCGCGTGCGCCAACCTGGAAACCTGTACTTTGTACTCTGCACCCTCGATGACGGCCGGTGACGTTCGCATCGCAGACATCCTTCACATGAACCAGGTTTCTGGGCGTCATGAAACATGCCACTCGTCAGTTCATGTTCGCCTTGTTTCTTTTCTCGTCCCTTTCGCTAACCTGCAGGTATCCATCTCTAGGCCCAGAGAAGCCACTACTGGCAGGCGCGCGAGTCTCCCCACCACAGACAAGAAGCCGTCGATATATAGCCACCTGAGCCCGTTGCTTCACTACTTTGTGCTCCCTATAATACTCATAGTTATACACCTCGCCCTTACATTTAATGTCCCTACCGTGCTCGGAGACGGCCCGAGGATTCCCCGCGTGTCCTTTCTGACGTCGTCGCCGTTGCTCTACTTCCTTGCCCCTCGCCACAGCACTGTGTCGACAGCACAAACACCACCCGAATACCTGCGCCAGTGGTGTGAGAGCCCGTACCTGCAAGGCCTGCTCGACCCAGAACAGATATTTTCCATTTGTCCCTCAAAGATGGCTTCTGCGGTGCTAGAGGAAGCCAAGCGGATTTCTGCGGGGTTTGAGTACTCTACAGAGGAGCTCAACAAGGGGGTGGAGGAGTTTCTACATGAGATGGAAGTTGGACTGTCTCAAAACAGTGGTTCCGGACTGAGCCAGATCCCGACTTACATTACTTCTATGCCCGACGGGACGGAGAAGGTGCAGTATTTTATGCTTTCCCTTTGCTGGTGACGACTGATACTGACGTTGTTTTTGGTCCCGGTGATTATAGGGCGTATACCTGGCTGTCGACCTTGGTGGTACCAACCTGCGAGTTTGCTCTGTCAACTTGCATGGAGACTCCACTCACTCGATGATACAATCGAAGTCTGCCATCCCTAGAGAGCTGATGGTTGCTGAGCATGGCTCAGATCTATTTAATTTCCTAGCAAAGCAAATTGAGGCGTTCCTACGCGAGCACCATTCGGAGCAGTTCAGCTCTCACATCGAGAAGAGACAGACGGGGGAAGTGAACGAGCCATATGCTGAGGAACAGGTGTTTGACCTTGGATTTACCTTCAGTTTCCCTGTCATCCAGCATGGAATCAACAAAGGTGAACTATACCGGTGGACAAAGGGATTTGACATCCCTGAAGTTATTGGTAAGGACATCTGCCAGCTGTTACAGACAGCGATTGATGAGCTCAAGCTGCCCGTTCGGGTTGCAGCACTCATCAACGACACCGTGGGAACGCTGATGGCGCGGTCATATTGCTCTCCCGGCAGCTCAACGACGCTGATAGGAGCTATATTTGGGACCGGAACCAATGGAGCATATGTCGAGAAGATGCTCCGCGTTAAAAAGATGGAACAGTGCAGCAGCAGCGCATATAATAAGTCAGCGCCCGACATGGTGATAAATGCTGAGTGGGGTAGTTTTGACAATGCCCTCAAGGTGCTCCCAAACACGGAGTTTGATATCCAGTTGGACAATGCGACCTTCAATCCCGGGGTCCAGATGTTCGAAAAGCGGATCTCGGGCATGTTCCTAGGCGAAATCCTCCGTCTTGCGATCCTCTCGATGGTGGAGAACCCTTCTGTCAGCCTGTTTGGTAGCCCGGCGACGATCGACAAGAAATCTACCCTGTACCAAGCATGGGCGATTGATGCCAGCATCCTGAGCATTGTCGAGAGTGACAACTCTGAAGATCTCCAGGCCGCGAAGGAGCAGATACGCAAGGATCTTAACATCACGGATGTTAGTACGAGTGATTGCCAGGCCGTCAAGCTCGTAGCACACTCTATCGGCAAGCGTGCAGCACGACTGGGGGCTATCGCTCTGGGCGCCATCGTCATCTCCAGCGGCCGACTGGCGACTGACGAAATGGTTGATATCGGCGTCGATGGCAGCCTGATCGAGCACTACCCCGGCTTCGAGGGTTATATTCGGGAGGCTTTTCGTGAGATACCGGCCATCGGACCGGCTGGGGAGAAGAAGATTCGGGTCGGGATCGCAAAGGACGGCAGCGGTGTAGGAGCAGCGCTAGGAGCCCTGGTGGCCAAGAAGACATCTCAAACGCTGCAAGGGTAAGCTGGTGTTTTACTTATCTCTGATCGTCGTGCTAGCTGTGAATCTCTCTACTTATATACACTTGCATATTTACGTGTACCATCTCATGGAGTTACGAACTGAGCTATCATTTCTCTGCCCATCTCTACGGAGTGCCCAGTAATCACGCCGCCCATCCGGAGTATGTCCTCTCAAATGACGTAGGCAAAGCAAATATCACTGTCAACTTCGGTATCAACATCGCTATCAACATCATACGATGCTGCGATTTGCCGGCGGCCGGCAACGGGAAACGGCATATTATGTCATCAGCGCTGGGTGGTGGGGCAGGGGCGGGCGGGACAAGGAGATAAGAGATAAATAGGCGGCGGGACGTCTTCCTCTTCTCCTCCTTCTTCTCCTTCTTTCCTCACTCCTCACTCTTCATCTTCTGTCTCTCGCACTGCCTGTTGATAGCTACAGCATCTCTGACCAGTCTGCTATACCGATTCTTGCTGCTCAAACCACGTTTAACCACATAAACTAATTCACAATGCCTGCATTGAAGGCCGGAGACGTTTTCCCCAGCGATGTTGTCTTCAAGTGAGCCCTCTGCCTCACCCATCCAGGGTGGAACTTGTAGCCAGGCCAGGCAGCGCTGGTTGACAGGGTAATCCAGCTGTCGAAGTGTTGTGACGAGGCTAACCATGGATGATATTTCAATAGGTACATCCCATGGACTGAGGAGAAGAAGGGATTCAAGACCTGCGGTGTCCCTGTTGCATACGATGCCTCCAAGGAGTGGGCCAATAAGAAGGTCGTCCTCGTCTCCGTTCCAGGTATAAACCCCCGTATCGGACGGTATAAGCGTGCTTGAATGTCGACAACTGACGCCTGTACAGGTGCTTTCACCCCAACCTGCTCTGCCACCCATCTCCCTGACTACGTCAGCAAACTCGGTGAATTGAAGAACAAGGGTGTCGATAACGTTGTTGTCATTGCCTTCAACGACCCCTTCGTCATGAGTGCCTGGGGCAAGGCCAATGGCGTCACTGGTGACGACATCGTAAGTTATCCATCTCGTCTCAGGTTTGCCTGATTACTGCAAGTAACATGGCTAACCATGTCAATCTTTGTGACATATAGCTCTTCCTCAGCGACGCTGGCTCCCAGTTCTCCAGTGCCTTTGCCTGGACCGCCCATGAGGGTCGTACTGGCCGTTACGCCATGGTCATCGATCACGGCAAGGTGATCTACTCCGAAAATGAGCCTGCTATCCCCAATGTCACTGTAAGTTTG
This sequence comes from Nannizzia gypsea CBS 118893, assembly GCF_000150975.2. NCBI lineage: Eukaryota > Fungi > Ascomycota > Eurotiomycetes > Onygenales > Arthrodermataceae > Nannizzia > Nannizzia gypsea. The sequence goes on from NW_003345201.1 coordinate 3,768,086, forward strand.
TTTCACTCTCTTTGCTTCCTGGGGTATACACTCAGGCTAACTGGGGCATGAAACAGGTCTCTGGTGTCGATGCCGTCCTCGCCGCTTTGTGATTTCCCCTTTCAATAGAGGTATAGATATGGCCTAGAGTCTAGATATGAGTTAGCGGTACTTGCCGAGCCTAGATTATAAATACTATCAATGAAATTAATGACATGTCAAAGTTAGTCCCTGTTTCATAAAAGGACCTAGGTATTGCTGGGGCGCGTTTTATTCTTCAACTTGAAAATAAGAAAACAAGAACCTGATTATCTAATCATTGATGAAACTCAATCTTATCAAGATAACAACGAGGCTAGTCCGAATACGGAAACTTCACGCAACTTCTTGACTTTCGCGAATATCAAAATGAAAAGGATAGGACGACTTGAGATACATCTTGCCGGGTGGCTTCATCAATTCCACAACTTGGAGGCATGGCCTCAAACGGACCCAACAAGCGCAAAGGCGTATGGGATCCCTCTTCGTCTCTCAATCGTAAGCGAGTGAAGATACATGATGCTCGCACTCTGGCTGTACAGAGCTCTGACGCAGCTCTGTCGAAAACCGGGGAGCTCAATGTTGCGGCCTTCGTCGCTGCTCGACAGTTCGAAATCCGTGCTCTAGAGGCTGGGATCAGAAAGTCCAAAAATGCAGCTACGACACGCGCCTTTCAGCAGGTACCTAAGAGTCTCAGGCGGAGAACTGCGAGTCACAATGTGAAGCGTGTACCCCGGCGACTACGAGCTCGAGCGAAACGGGAGGTATGTGTTTTTGGTCGTAAGGTCGTCAATTATAGCATGGTTGTACTCATGATTAAACAATGTGTAGATGATAGAAGATAACACCCCGACTGTCACGGCACGACGAAGGAAACCGACTGAGTTGATGAGACTCAGACTCGAAAGCGCCAGGCGGCTCCAGGGTCTTAACGCTCGCTCAAAAGCAAAAAGGCAAGCTGCAGCAAAGGCCAAACTGGCAGAATCTCCCCATTATGCTGGTCATGATGCCGAAGTTGCCCCTAGAATTCCAAAGATAAAAAAGAACAAACTCTCCCACCCTCAGAAGCCGGCATCGAAATTCAGAAAGCGCCAGATTTGCAAGACATGGCTGCCAACTCATATGTTTCATGCAAAACGGGCACATCTTACAGCACCAAAAGCCCCGCTATGGAGATTTGCGATTCCATTGACACCTACGGAGAAATGCTATCGGTCAACCCACCGTGCCAGCGGGGCAAGGGGTGCAATTGCTTGGGACATGAGCTACATGTCTACAATTAGCCTCGAAGGAACATATGCCAGTCTAGAGAATCTTTTACGAGCACTAAGTGTGAATGGGCAGAACGCATGGGGAAGTAATGGGCGCAAATGGAGGAACGGAACTCGAAGTTTACACGCCTGGGTCTGTGAAAGGGATGGGCAAAAACGCCCCATTGCTCCTGTTCACTTGATCTGGTGTCCAGTCAAACAAGATGAAGATATAGAAATGGCAGATGCTGACTCTGTGCCAAAGAGACAGCTAAACTCAAAGGAGCCAAGACGGCGCATGTTCCTCAGAGTCCACCCATCTGCTTTCTTGCAGCTGTGGGAGCAGCTCTTAAACTTAGCCAAAATCCAGAAACCTCAAGTTATGGTTGAGGACCTCCGGTTCGAAATAGGGAGTATAGAAATATCAGGGCCCGGTGCTACGGAGGCCTTGCTAGGTGCACTGAACCCTACTCTGCCCAATGGTGTGGACGTGTGGCCAGAAGGCTCACCTGAATTAACATGGCAGTCTCTGGCTGGGTTAACAAATTCAGCATCGTTACCTCAGAATGCGCTTCTTTCATTTAACATCACCGACCCGCGTCTCCGTTTCCCACCCAAAACTATCAAAATACCAAAGACTGCTGAAAGTCATACTAAGTTGATGGAAACATTGGCTTCATGGAAGCCAGACTCAACTCAAAACTCGCCCACAGATCTGTTTTCTCAACCTGCCAGACGCAAAGCATGTTGGCAACTATCATCTCAAAAAGCGATAAATAGGAGGAAATCCCAAGCTGGTCCAGGAGAGAACGTTCCTCCGGAACCAACTGATCCAAATATTCCCATAATACTTCTTTCCACTCACAATACCTCAAAGAACTCTAACTCTCAAGGTTCATGGACAGTTCTGCTACCATGGAAGTGCGTCACACCAGTGTGGTATTACCTACTCTACTACCCCCTCTCATGTGGAGGAAATCCGCGGTTTGGCGGAATCCAGGAGCAGCAACAGCTTGCATTTGAGTCGAAGAAGCCGTGGTTTCCAGGTGACTTCCCCGGGACCAAAGCTGGATGGGAATGGGAAATCCGCGAACGGAAGAGAGCGAAGGAAGCCTGGGAGAGTAAGCCGAAAGCAAAGCGGACTGAATATAACAGTGTCAATCTTGGGCCAGGGGAAAAAGGGGAAATTGGTCAAGGTTGGGCTTGCGACTGGGAACGTTTGCTTTCAGGGCCCACTTCATTAGCCACTGGTAATGAAGTTAAACCGGTTGAGAGCAATAATCAATCTGATGGCCCCGAAACGGCTGAGGCGGCTGTGACTATTCCTCCAAACCTCAGCCAGCTTGATCCTTTGATTGCCGCTGAGATTATATTCAGCAAGGTAGAATCAATTCAGCTTCCTGCCTCAATGGAATCTCTCCTTGAGAAGCCCACTCTTGCAACTGTTGCGATAACTCTCTTTAATCGAGGTACTCCTGTGCGGCGTTCTCGAATATACCGCCTCCCAACCTCGGATCTATATCTTCGATCAAAGTGGCTTTCTCTCTTAGACCAGTTAAAGCAGCCCTCAAAGAAGGCAAAGAACAGCTCTAAGGAATCTGTGCATTTACCAATTCCACAGGAAGAGGACCTACTGGGCTTCGTGACCTCAGGCAATTTTAACCTTGCTGCGGGAAAGGGAACGGGGATTGGTGCGATACTGGTCAATAAGATATGTCCTCACAAGCACCCGGATGAGCCCAGTGCCGCTTCAGCCAGAAAAGGCAGCCACCAAGTGGAAAATAAACTCATAAAGGTATGTATCGTGAGAGCTGCTGGAGAACGTGTTGGAAGACTAGGGTGGTGGGAAATTACTTGAACCCACTGTAAATATATCACAACTGCATTACGCTCGCTGTATCATATTTATAGATCAAGAAGCAATGTAGTAGATTATGCACTTCTCCCATTTCCACCTGCTCTTGCTATGGTACACTTGCTAGGAAATCTCTCTAATAATGGCGTTACAATATTGCTTTCTTCCTTAGGGCTCAGATACCCTACCAAAACTGTTGGCTCATACCCGCCTCTCTCAGCTTATCATTTTTTGGACCCATTCCTTTTCTAGCCTGGCAACTTCACGTTTGAATGTATCCACTTCTTGCCAGCAGTCCAAGGGTCTCTTCTGGTTATCACGTAGACATTTCACAACACCCTCCCTCGCACTTTCAAGCTCGGGGTCCAGTTTTCGGATTGTAGGTCTAGAGGCCAGAGATTCCCGTAATGACTCGATTTCTTTAGCAACTCTTCCGCTGCTTACCATTTTGGGATTCACTGCAGCGGCCTCGTCATTACTCTCCACCGGCGCAGAGGCAGCAGGGACATGATCAAATTCAGTTCCAGCAAATGGGACTCGAGGAGACTCAAGGGATAGCGGTTGGTTGGCAAGAGTGGAAATGTTGCTTTTGGCTGCGGCGGGTGCCTCGGATGGATATGAAGCTGCTATTCTCTTTTCGATATCTGCTAGGGTTTGGGTCTCACGTTCACGGATGCGGTTCAGCTCCTCAGCAACGCGGGCTTGGATATGAAGCTCCAATGATTGAGAGCGTGAAGAGTCGGTCTATTTTGAAAGGATATTTCAACGGTGCTTAGCGGATCTGGTCGGATTGGGATACGGTAAATGGATAGATGGCGTATTATTACCTCTGAGCTTGACTGTAGCGACTCGACAAGGCCTTGGGAGAATTGGACAGGTGAATCACTGCATTCATTATGTGTTAGTGGGCCAGTCTAAATACTATAACTGCTAATTAAGCGATTAACGCCCACGGCGGGTGGGCAGTAATGGAGGTTGAAGAATTCGCATTGTCGTTGGCGCGAGAAACAGACCTGTTAAACACATGTTTTCTCCCCTTCTCTGAGTCCGCTGGTTTCGAAGCGCCTGCTCCCATGGCTTTCCGAAGTCAGTACTCAATTCCAATTTGCGCAAACCAGACAGCACTCGGGGACTGGTCGTGTTTGTTTAATTTTCCATGGTGGGAATAGAATCACCTAATATACGTCACGAATTCGTGAGAAAAGAGTCACGATAAGACACAATGATAGCCGTTACAGCAATTGAGACAAGATATCCCGTAATTCGTCGAAGAGGCGCCAATTGCCTTTGATTTCGGGGTTGCTGCTTCGCCGTCAACCGCAACCTGTACGTAGTTTATCAACCGGGAGGTTAGAAAATATGATGACATAATACATATCACGTGGATTTGTTCACGTGATATAGCCTTAAGCCAGGGCAGGGGCTGATCTCTTTCTCGCAACCAACCAGGACAACAACCAACAATTACAAGAGCGCGAGATGAGACGAAGAGCTTCATTGGAGCAGCGGTGGTTGTCAATGTAGCCGTCTAAAGAAGAAGAATGGTGGTGAACATACTCTATTAGTCGAATAGAGTGTCCATGGAAGATGCATCTCTTCTATTCTTGTCATTCAGTAATTCTATGAAGACTTCTCAACACGAATCAGATGATACAATGATTGCCAAACGGTTCCCGGGGCCTGGTCTAGGTCTTACCATGGTTAACTAGCTAGTGCGAAGGGCGTCGGTGACAATATCCAATTCGCCACCATTACTCCCGCCATCCTAATCTGTTTCAGCCGCGGTTTTCAAGGCTCGGGGAAAGGTCCTGCAGCTGCCAGCTATATATAACTCATCCAGTACTCCGTACGGGTCACATTACTTGGGCAACGAGGGGTTCTTACAACCTTGTCTACGGAAGACAACGAAATATTTCCGCATGCCGAATTGATCTACAGAAGAGCAAACTGGGAAGAAGCCTGGGATATATGTTAACTAAAATTGCTGCGACTTTTATATGAATACAAAGGCCCCACTCGACCTCGTGTTTTTGGGCATATCGCTATATATATGACTGGCCCTCCGCAATTTTCCCCAGAATTATAAGCCGCACATAAAACAAGATAATTGCACCAACCTCTAGTGGGCGTTGAGAAAGGACTATAATTTCCTGACAAGATGAAAGCTCATGGAAGGGAAACCATAGTGGTGATCGGGTGAGTTAGCGTACCACGCCAGATTGACATCAGCATTGAACTCACATATATGTATACATAAAGAGCTGGTGTCCTTGGCCTTTCATCGGCCTTGGAATTGATCGAGAAGCCCGAAACTTCTAAATACCAGATAGTACTCGTCGCGGATCACTTCTCAACAGACCCCCCAAATCCGGTGTACGCAACCACCAATGCTGGTGCCCATTTTCGTCCTATTCCTGCTACAGATACCCAGACAGAGCGAGAGAGTGATCATGCCGTGAGAACCTACTCTCGGTTCAAGAAGCTTGCTGAAGAAGAACCAGCGTTTGGCATCGAATTCCTGGAAGGAATTGAATATGTATCCGGGCCAGCCACCGAGAAATATAAGGCCATGAAGCCTAACTACGTGAACCAAGAAGGATTCCGGCTACTAGAAGGCGCTGAAAAACCGGCTGGTGTTGAGTTTGCCGCCCGATATGAGTCTTTCATAGTCGAACCTGACACTTACTGCTTCCACCTGCTACGACGTTTCAGACTGAAAGGAGGTATTATTTTACGCCGAAAGGCTGCAGTTCGTGGAAGAGGCCTTCTGTCTGGATGACTACAATGTCTCGCTTGTGGTGAACTGTAGTGGAATGGGTTTTGGAGATCCAAAATCATTCATCATCAGAGGTATCACTTAACTTTAATTGGGCTTGTTTGCACCATCCTGAGACCTAGCTCTAACAATTCACCATAGGCCAAACATGCCTTATTTCAAAGACTGCTGCAAAAACAGTGACACAGCAAAATGCGGATGGAACATGGACGTTTCTGGTTCCTCGACCTCTAAATGGTGGAACCGTCGTCGGTGGTACAAAGGAGGTAGGTGACTCGAACCCTACAGCTTCAATAGCGGTCAGAGAGGAACTACTTCGCAACGCTGCAAAAATGTATCCCGACATTGTCAACTCCAAGGGAGGATTTGATGTCATCAAGGACATTGTCGGCCGGCGTCCTGCACGAGAAGGCGGAATGCGCCTGGAAGTTGAGATCCTGCCTAACAAGAGGCCCGTCGTTCATGCCTATGGTATTGGTGGTAGAGGTTTCGAGACCAGTTGGGGCATAGCTGAGGATGTTCACCGCATGGTAGCGGAGACTCTTGAGAAGCGGCCTTTGGCCAGCCGTCTCTGAGTCACTTACTGCTGGGTATACCTGCCTGCTTGGAATGATGCTACACATATGAACGTCACGGTTCAAGAAAGCGCTGAGAGGACAACGTCAGGTGCTTAGTGAGGTCTTATTAGATGAATGCGCAAGGCTTCTTTCTGACTCAATGGGCTACAGAAAATAATAATAAAAATAATAGCTGCCATCTCCCACGATCAAAAAGAAATCCTAGCATGTCTTGGTTTCGATCCAAGGTCCTCCGGGTTATGAGCCCGGCGCGCTTCCGCTGCGCCAACATGCTTTAATTGATGTAAGAGGCCACCCTGAGAAGACTTATAGCTAGTCATGTGGAACGGTGCGATTTTTAACGGAATTGGGGGCAACATCATCATATTGGAGAAAACTTCTAACTTCTTTCCTTTTTTTTTTTCGCCTTGTTGATGCTGGTTGGTGGGTGGAGACAGTTGTGTGAGTCACAGCAAGATTTAGGACTTGGCCACTCAAGTCGGGTATGAACGTTTTTTCCGTTTGACCGCTTGGTAGGTAACTGGCATTCGATAGTCAATAGTCAATAACAGTAATTATAATGATAATATTAATATTAATACTAATAATAATAGGAGAACAGGCAGAATATGTCGTTCAGGTTAGGTGACATTACAGAAAGACGAACGATGCTGTTATGTTTGTGTGGCAAGTGTTACTTATTACTCCGTATATATACTATTACCGTATTAGAGAGTGTTCTACAGAGTAAAGAGGTTAGATATATATCACTGGGTATTCTACAATTCCCTACTTCGTACACAACATGTACAGGAACTTGGATATAACTGCCACACAGAGGTCAAAGGACAGGTTCCTACGGGGTTATCACAGCTTAATCTTGGGAGGAAGAGGCGTTTGCAGGGCGCTGTTTCATGGAAGGCGACATTGAGGTCATACATCATGACCAATTAGACATCCGGGTAAGACAAAAGAGAGGAAACACGTTGTTTTGTTTGTAAAACAAGAGTCCGTCGGCGTTGTCCATGCCGTAGGTTTTGGGACACTTTCAAGACAGCTTGGACGGCCCCGATACCACTCAGTTATGTCCCTGCAGAGCGTGCTAACTTACTCCGTACTGTCCCATGGGCTTTCGAAGTTCAATTTCTGAAAAGAGCTCCGTTCAAAATCGTGAGCTGACTCTGCGGTTCACCATCCAAGGGCAGCAAAGAAAAATCAAGCAATAAAGCCTAAAAGAAAAAAGGTTTCTCCCCTGCCAAGCCAGTAACTAGTCCGATCAGGAAGCTTGAATATCTTCCAGCCAAAGCAGGATGAGACGATGACAGGGCGAGGAACCACTCGACGGCTGGCTCTGATAAGCAAGGCTAGCAAGAAGCAGGCAAAATTAGAAGAGAGGATCCCGATAACCTGATGCATTGCTCAACATCGGTTAGCACAGTTTGTATCTTTCGTATCGAACCGAGAGCGCAACGCCCAGTTCCGGCCTGCTGAAGAGCCGGGGTAGAGGAAGAGCACTGGTAGACGTGAAACAAGGGATAGCTGATTGGGCAGCTCACTCTGAGTGCGGGATGGTTGACAATTGCATGCAGGAAGCACACCTAAAACTTTTCTTTAAGTGCAGGAAGGGCGCCCCAGACTGTGTACATTGTCCGCTTCATGCACACGAAATAAAATGAGATTGATGACATGTCAATGCAGCTTACAGTCGGCATCCGAATGCGTACGGAAGGGACGGAGAGTAATTGGCCCCCCTCTTCTGCGGCTGCATCACGGCATGACAGTCGGAAATCCCGGGACCAAGGGTCATCATCGATCAACAGTATCGGACGGGGCGATCGAAGCGGTTTGCCCAGACTCTTTGTTGGGAAGGAGAGTGCAAGCGCCTGGCAGTCTCTAGTATAAGGTATTGCCCCATATGTGCGGATTATTTTATAAATTGTGGCTGCAAGAATTAGACAAGTTATATTGATATGCCTGTCGCAACACTTATGTTGATTGGTTAGTGAAGGCTGTTCGCAGAACCGCAGAACCGCAGAGTCCAAGTTCATTATTCTCGTAACCTGGAAGCCTGCATCGATGTTCCCGTCCCTGGTTAAGCAATTTTCGCTGACAACAGCCCAGTTCCGGGATGCTAGGGGCCCCAGTAAGCTGCAGATGCATGTAATAGTTTCCTCCATAGTTGTCGCAAGACAAGACGATGCAAAAGGGCGAAAATGGACAGAAAAAGCAAAGACGGAGCTGCGAATATACGAAGCAAGCGTCAGAAATGAAGGAAAGTAATAAAACCCCCCTCCTTCAGCTGCTTGACCAGGGAAGCGAAGCGCTTGACCTTCGAAAAAAGCATCGAGTGGTTGTTGATATCCGGAAGTGGGAGTGGATACCGTCCCAGCAGCTCCCTAAAGCAGTTGGAACTGGAAAGGAGGCTTAAGCGGAGCGGAGAATCAAAGTTCCGCCGCGGACTTGGTACCTGCGTCCGCTTGGGGCAACTTCAACTTCATCTTATCAAAAACATATCACTTCGAGCCTTCGAGCCAGCGTAGACAACGCTTTGCTCCATAGCAAATGGCAACGAGCAGCCACCAGACGAGCACACCGTCCGACGTTAGCGAGCTATATAACCAGGCTGCTGTGTTGGACAATGCCGACTTTTTCTGGCTCTGCAAGATAGTTCAGATTTTGGACCTGTCTGTATCACCACGCTTGGCCACAGGATCGTCTGTTTTCCTCGAACAAAGAACAAGCAAAAACGCTCGTGTTCCGCTTTGCATATGCTGTACTTCTTGTGTACTACCGGAAAGCCACAGACAGTTCCTCACATACTCCCATGGATTCCGATGTTGCTTGGACTTTCCGGCCACCCAGCCATCGAAAATTGGGAATCAGTCTCTTAGTCGGCTAAGAGAGATAATGGCAGGATGCATTGCATCTTGTCGATGCTCTGTTTCTTTTATTTCTGTAGATCTCATTTGTTGACAGCAGCCACGATTCAGCTAATTTTATATCGTTGAATCGAACCTTTGTCTCTTACCGCATTGCCTCCTAAACACCCCGCTTGCGTGCTTCTTATAATTCCCCAAAAGTGTTGGAATAGCTATCTCTGGGATCTTATTTATGTACAACCGTTGGAGCCTTGCAGTTTTCTGCATATGTTTCTCTACCGCTCATACATAACAATTAGAAAAGAAGAGGAAGAACAATAGTTATATATCACTTGTTGGAACCGGAGCTACCTTTTCAGCTTTTCAAACTACAAAAAAACTGCCCATTTTGCTCCTTGTTAGACATAAAATCAATTGGGAGGCCGTTCGTCGTGAGCTTACTCTTTGGATTCCTGTTGTGTTTACACGATTCCCCAAACATTCTGCTACCCGTTTGCTTGAAATTCCCCGTTGAGACATTTTCAAATCATCTCAGCATTTCACGGTGCTTTGATCTTCAGCCAGTTCTTTTTTAAAACGAGTTTCAGGGTTAAAGCTTTGCGAGTGTCAACATTGTGAACAGATTACTTATTCTTGCTGACATTCAATTGAGACGGTATGTACGCTTTTATTTACCTACCTTCTTCATCCTTAGCCGGCACTACCACAACCAGCATACCAAAGTACCCAGGAACTGTCTATACTGGCAGCTTGATATCATCTCATTTCACCAAAGGAGGGATGTAGCACCTGACCAGGCCTTGCAGCTTGGTGCGTGCTTCTTACGAGGTGCCAGTTCGAGCGGCGCGTTGATATTGGAAGTGTGTTCCTCTTCACCTTCACGCACTACTCGCCCGAGTCACGCGTGATGGGTGAAAGCTTCTGTTTACAACCACGAGATATTTTCATTTTCCTAAATTGATTTTAAAACACCCTAACTCATTCTTTTCTATTCCCCCTTCACGGCTACGTGAGCAAGCTAACATCACCTTCCCAGATTCATGGAGGTCGACTCAGCGAGCAGCTGCAGCCGGCAGTCGAGGCAACCATTTGGTGATGCACAGAACCGTGCGAATATAGCTCACCACAACCTGCAACGGTCGCGTCATATTACACTCTCTCCGTCCTTGGAAAGGCTCAATTTTGATGGACCAGACCCCAAATCCAACGGGAGCATGGTGACTACGTTGACGCCCGTCGAAAATAAACGAATATCAGCCGTTCTTGAGGGCCAGCCCAACTCGAACCGTAACTCGACGATCTCCACAGCCTCAACCACATCCACAAAGTCTCGACGTAAGACTCACATTGGGCCATGGCAGCTCGGGAGAACGCTTGGCAAAGGATCGACAGGACGGGTGCGGCTTGCAAAGCACGCTGTGACTGGTCAATCTGCAGCCATCAAGATCGTGTCGAAGCGTTTTGCAGCCATGGTTCAAAGCCAGAGCATCATGGTTATGGATAAGATTACGAAAATCCCAGGAGTCACCAAGGAGTCTAGGGCGATACCTTGTGGAATTGAAAGGGAAGTAGTTATCATGAAACTCATTCAGCACCCAAACGTTATTGGCCTCTTCGATGTATGGGAAAACAGAGGTGAATTGTAAGTCAGCTTTTGCTTACCCTTACATATTCTTCCGATTGCTGATGTGCGCTCTAAAGGTACCTGGTTCTCGAGTACGTCGAAGGAGGGGAATTATTCGAGTATATCTCCGAACATGGACCGCTCCCTGAGATTGAGGCAGTGAGACTCTTCAGGCAGATTATCTCAGCTGTGTCTTACTGCCATAGATTCAATATCTGCCACCGAGACCTTAAACCTGAGAATATCTTGCTTGACGGTTCTTTCAATGTCAAGCTAGCCGACTTTGGAATGGCAGCCCTACAACCTGAAGGTCATATGCTGAATACTTCATGCGGCAGCCCTCATTATGCCTCGCCCGAGATAATACATGGAAAACCATACCGTGGCGATAAAGCTGATATTTGGAGCTGCGGAATTATACTTTACGCTCTCTTATGCGGATTTCTGCCATTTGACGGAGGTAACCTGCGGAACACATTGAAGCTTGTTAAGAGAGGGGAATACATACTTCCCCCTTGGATGAGCGAAGAAGCCATAGACCTGGTTCAAAGCATCCTCCAGAAGGACCCAGAGAATAGGATGACCTTTGCCGACATGTGGGAACACCCTCTATTGAAAAAATATGAAAACCATCCACTATTAAAGAGTAGCCTGTCTATTGGCCTTGCTCCACCTCTGCCCCTGAAGATGTACGGTAAAGTCGCTGATAAGCGGCAGGGAATTAATGTGGAGATACTACGAAGCCTTCAAACACTCTGGCATGCCGTAGATTCAGAGGAGTTGGTTAAAAAGCTTCTTGACGAAGAGTAAGTGTTACCCAGATTCTCACAGTGTATTATTGATATCTAATGCACAGCCATTAATAGGGGTAACCTTGAGAAAGTATTCTATCGAACCCTGCAAAAATTCAGTGATGCACAACTAGAGGCCTCTGGTGAATTACCACTCAAACACTCCAGCAGTGATTACCATCATGCTCCAGCAGCCCATATCAAAGGTTTATTCACACCACCTCAGTCATGGAAAGGCTCTAGGTTCTCATTTGCCAGCGGAGGTTCCCTTAAAAATGGTACTTACCGAGAACCGTCATCTCTGGGCACCATATCGACTTATGATCCCTATAGATCCTCACAAATTCCAACTCCAAATCCGCAGGCTGAGTTTGCCAATGTTACAGTTCATCGACGACCAACTCGCATGGCGGGCACTACCCCATCGCCGTCATCTTCGCCAATTTCACCTAAAGATGAGCTTCTAACGCCCGGCCCCGCCTCATCATACACTTTTATCCAAGGATTTGGCTCCCAAAAGACTTCTTTAGCATCGTTTCGATCCTACAGCTCCCTAGGAAGTTCCCGTTGCCGCACAATGGGCTCGAAACATATCAGATATCGACGGAATGTCAGTTTCCGGCATCCTCATAACTTATCAGCCAATCCTACTCCTGTTAGAAAACGGGCTTCTACGTCAGCCTCACAATATTCGTTATGCACAAACAAGCCATTTGTAGCGCAGACCACAAAACCCAGTCAAGAAGAATTTCCTGGCCGAGTTGACTCGCCTACTCTAGCGACGTCGCCCTTGATAGCGCGTAAACGTGACCCCACGAGACACGATAACGCTGCAATACGCAAGGCTAGATTTTCGTGGAGAGAAGACACGAGAAAGGTGTCAGCTGAACTTGAAAAATTATGTGAAGAAGCATTCAATCAGGTGTCCGACTCATCTTCAACCACAAAGGACTCCTCTGAAAGCAAAGAGGCATCAGATGCTTCTTCAATGTCCTCCATATCCAGCAATGGAGAAGCGGAACCGAAAGTGGAAGCCGTGAAGGACTTACTGCCTAAGCAGCCCCAGGAACCACCCCGTACATATGCTGCCCTGGAGTTAGCTGAGGCGCGGCGTCGTCTTATAGAACATTCGGCACAGGCTGGTGCTGATGGGCTACCAGATTATCTCAAGAATATTATTGCTCACTTAGACCGTCTTATTGATGGAGAAACTGCAAATTCTGCTAGCAAGCCAATAACCAAACAGACTCTGGTAGCACGGGAGTCAACTGGACGTCTTCCAGTTATATCCGAAGAAAATTACCTTGAGGCTGAATCGAAGTCTTTCCTCCCGCCTCCCGAACCAACTAAACCATTGGACTTGGATCTGGGTAATTGGGAAACCAAAAAGTCCATTCGTGTTGTGAATGGTGACTCTATGAAAAACAACCTAGACTTTGTCAAGTCATTGACCATACAAAAGAAACACTCTGGAGAATTTCCTTCGTTGGACTGTGAGTTTAAATCTTTTGATTTTTCAGGATGCCTTGTGGCTGGGCGCAATGAAGATAATACCGTATCTCCTCGAGATATGGTAGTTAGGCATGACTCCGGCTTGGATTCAATTGAAGAAAATCCTAAATCTGCCAGGAGCAGCGCAACTCGTAGCTCAGCGGATGCTAAGAAGTGGACTTGGCTGAAGCCCCGTCAGAACAGCAGTGATACCACTGATACAGAGGGGTCTAGAGACAAGCCGTTTACAGATCTCTTTGATCGGATGCAGGAGGAGAGAAGGAAATCTGCATTGAGTAATATCGAACAACATTTTAAAGATCTAGGAGCAACAGCGGGTGGACGTCGACTGAAGAAATTCTTCAAGAGAAAGACGACTGCGGAGTGCATCCATAAGCTTACCGACGATGCTGAAGAAACCGACGTTACAAGTACTATTAGCGATGTTGACAGCAGACGAAATGATAGCGGTGTCGAGCTAGGCGATGATAGCACTGCCGCAACCACGCCCATGCGCAAAAACAGCGACGACATACCACTGACCACTACTAGCTATACCAACACTTGGTTCTCCAAGTTCCTGCTCATGAAGCCTGCCTTCAAGGTGTTTGCACTGAATATCTCTAAGCCGCGCGCAAAGAAGGAAGTCCTCAAGTTATTTAAGGAGTGGAAAAAATACGGCCTTGAGGGTCTCCACCTTGATAACCAAAATGACATTATCTGCGGATCCGTGGGGGAACTGAACTGTAAGTCCAAAAAAAGCACAAACTTCTGCAACCTTAATTAAGCATATTTTTATAATCTCGATTTGCATCTGGGATTGAGATTTTTTTTCCTCAAGAAACTTACAATCCATCAATTTTAGTCCTCCGCCTTCGACCGGTCCAGTTTTCGGCCGAGTTCTTCTCCGTGCTTGAGCATGGCCGGCATGCAAACCTCAGTCTCATCCGCCTTCGACAGGACCAGGGAGCATCGTCGTCGTTCTACAAAGTGGTCCAGACGCTTCGGATGGCCCTCAAAGAACAGGACTTCCTCGTTCAAGATGCCCGCCGAGCTAAGAAGATGATCAAAGTCCTTCCTTAAGTTTTCTGACGCCTCAATTTCCTGAAGATTTGAGAGCTGGTCAATTGAGTTTCTGCTGGGTGAAACGTTATGAAAAAAAATCCACACACTTGTCTTTTCCTATTTCTTGTTTGAACAAATAATTCAAATCAGTCTCTGTTGAATGTTGTTTCGACCCTTACTCTTTCCTTTTTCCTTTTACCTTCTCGCGTACCTTTTTTGCTACTTACTGGCTTCTTTTCTTGTCATGATACCTTTTACTTTCTTTTTGTTCGAGTTGGGCTTCCTGGACAAAAGTTGCATCTTACCTTCACCAAACAGCCTTTTTTCTTCTTGTAGCCATTTGGCAGCCTTCGTTGTTTTCCCCTATATTTCTTATATTCTACTGTAGTTAAGTTGGTTGTAATATGTATTATACAAACTGGCCGATCTCCACAATCCTTCCTCGCTACCATCGGTCTGGTAATCGACCTGGTTATCCATCTATATTTGCGTAGCTCTATTACCATCGGTCGATCTATTCGAGTTCCGTATAGCCGGAACATATCCGCCCTTTCCACGCGACCCACATGCCATACGAACTGTGTGCCTATATCTAAAACCGTGAACCTACAGGGAGTATATATGGAAAGCCCTGTATATAATGACCAGATTAATAGATTCGAGTCCGCCTCGTCTACCCAACGTGAAAACAACACAGAAGAAAATGATGGTAGCGAGGGTACGGAGTTATAGTTTATGGCTATGGTGAGATTGAGAAGTTTGCTCCTTCTCTCCTTCCACTAGTCAGTCAAATTCGGCTATCAAAGCAAAATTAAATAACAATACGCGGTCATTTGGCCCATCGTATGGGATACGAATGCGCAACAGTAATAGTAAATGGGGTAAATTGGGAGGACAAGGGGTAGTGGAAGGGGGAAGGAAACGCAACCGCAGAGTACAAAAACAAGCAATAAAAGGCTCAGAATACCACCCACCCAAACAAGGATATAATATGCCAAACAAAAGCCAACGGGTACCACACTCGACGAAACACAAAAGGACAATAAGGGATAAAAAAATTCAGATAGCCGCCCAACGTTATCTCATCCATTCTGTCCTCTCTCCCCTCTCTTTTTTGTCGTATTTTTTTTTTAGTTGTTGGTTATCATAAACCCGACGGCTCGAAGTTGCTGAATGGATTGCACCATGCCGTTCCGTTCCGTACGCTCCATGCCATGATAGCTGTGCTTGCATGAAATGAGGGTGGTGGTCCTATGGGAAATCGACGTGTAGTTTATGGGATATAAAACGTATGCGAAATAGCCAACCGGAAAAGGTGAATGGGGAAAGAACTGGAGGGATTGGTACATGGAACGCAGTCAAAAAGCTATAAAGGGGATTGAAAGCAAGGAAAGAAAGGGAAAGGGGAAAAAATTGCAAAAAAAAGTAGACAAAAAGCTCAAATAGCCCCCGCCCACCGTCATGATGTCGATATTTCCCAGTAATCCGATATGACCGGAAAAAATAAAGGAACTCATCAAGCCATGAAAAATAGTCGCTGGAACAAAAAACAGAAAAAGAAAAAGACAGCAAGCCACTCGGATGTTAGGAAATGGGGGAAACATTCAGACCATTGGATCGTGTCGGCGAACATATTTGCCGTAAAGCAGGCGATGGCAAGTAGTGTGATAATGACGATAATTAATGGGTTGCCCCTTGTAGTGTATAAGACTTTTTGGCGAACGGAAATTCCAGAAACAGAGCAAGCAGAACGCACGAGGTAGGATTTTAAGCATTAACAAGCCGGCGAAAATCAGGTTGTTTGCAATTAAAAGTGATGCTGAAGGTGTCTTCCAGAGCGTAGAAATCTAGTTGATGATTGGGGGAAAGGAGGATAAGAGAACGTGGCGTTCCTTAGGGGCGAGCGGATAAAGTAGCAAGAAGATGCAGGTAGACGCGGCGTAATGCAATGCAATGCAACGTATTGATAATGAATAATAAGATGTTGGTTGGCATTAGTAGGGATAAGCCTCAGTTGTTCCATGGTAACGCGAAGGAAGTGCCGAAAGTATGGCAAGGGTATGATAAAACCAGGCCTTCCAGGGGTGGCGTTTGTTGTTGACTTTCCGCAAGTGTCTATTTCTAACACCGAGCGGATCAAGGTTGTCATCGACCAACTATTCTCCTAACAGAATATTGTCCCAAAATACGTGCATTTTTGTGTGTCATTTTCCGTGCATGGTTCCAACCCGTATGTATGCTGATGCTCCTTTGTTAAAGATGTTGCCGCCATATGACATGACCAGCTCTCTCTCTCTCGTGACCGGCACGTGAGCTGGGTGTCTTCCATCGATCGATTAAAAAAAATCTCCACTCCCATGATAAATTATTATAGTTAGATCCCGTAGCCCTTTATTTCTCCCATTCACCATGGCTGTTGTGATTTGTTCTGCACTGGAATAACCCCAGTCTTTCACGCAAGAGATGGTTTATTTGTTCAGCCCTCCCCGGTTGAGAGCATTCAACATATCGCTATCAGTCGAAGTGCGAGTGCGTTGGCCTTCGGGGGGTCCTAACATGTCACGTACGCTGAGCCCACTCCGTCCTGGAATAGCGGGTTGTCCCGGTGGTGGAGTGGGCCCGCCTTCCCTGGCTGGTGGAATCGAGGATGCGTTATGCAGGGGTTGAAGTGTTGGCAAATGCGCATTGGTGGTCGGGGTATGCGCACCTGCACGTGGAGGGGTGCCTTGGGCTGGATCATACGAGTAAGACGAATGGGACGATAGACGTCTGTCCTGTTGGCTAGTGGCATAATAAGGCCCAGGAGCGGGAGCGGGATGTGCGTAGCTCGGGCCGGCAGTGGCGACAGAGACCGGAGGCAAGGTTGGAGGCTCGCCGTACTCGGGTCCACCTATGGAGTTGCGGCGAGGAAGAGGCGCGCGCTGTGACGTAGAAGAGTATGAGGAACCAGAATTTGAAGACGAGTGGGATGGCTGACGAATGGAAGAGTAGGAGGAAGAATCATCGTCGGTGAAGGGGCGTTTGCGACTCACCGGGTCTTGAATTATTGGTGGTGGATGAGCCATGTGTGGAGGAAGGTTGGCTCGGTCATCAGGCCTTCCGTACGGTGGTGCGTACATGCCCTGTGGAGGTGGCAATGTTTGCTCTGGAGCCGGGTGGGCAATGGGTTGGTGTGGTAAAGGCTGTCCATGAGGGCCGTACAAGACTACGCCTTCACCAGGCCGTCCTCTGCCAGCTGGATGGTTGCGTAGGTGCGGATAAGCCGTATGCGCAGGCACAAATGCTTGTGCCTGCGAAGAGACTGGAGTGAACATGCATTCTTGGTTGAAGCGAACACAGTTACTGCATCGACCATCCTGAGAGGTGTCAAAGCCAGAGCATCGAATCTGCATAGACCAGTGTTAAACCATGAACGTCTGTATAAAATGGGTAGAATGTTACTAACTTTGCGCCGACGGCAGTATCGACAAGCTATGGCTGTTCTTTGTCTGGGAGCCGCCGCCTGATAGACAACTGGTGGTGGGCCAGGTGGAGGTGCGCCGTACATGTCTGGTGGACGCTGATACGGAGCCGCATGGGGATGTGGATGAGGTAGTCGATAAGGGTCCTGCTGCGGATGTTGTTGCGGGATTGCAGCCATTCCGCCGGTTGCTGGAGGGTATTGATATGGAGACTGAGAATTGGAAGGCTTTAGTCAGGTATAGGTTAGCAACGACACCGATACAACACAAATGGAAATAATGAAGAAATAAGGGAAGTCCCAACCGAACACACAAGAACAGCTTAATATGCAAGAAGAACAAGTATAAGGCAGAAGAGGACCAAAAAATCGAAGGGGAGGAACAAGTAAAACAAAAAGAAGAAAAAAAAAGGGAATAAAAAACACGGATAGGATCAGCAGCGGCGGGAAGGAGCTATGCTATATATAAAAGCAAGGAGGTTCAAGGGAGACAGACTGGATATTGGGGAGAAGAAGGATAGTCAGGCTGGGAAGTATTCCAGGGTGGCGGCGGCGGAAGCTGCTGTCCTTGACGGTCGGGGTCGTTTGACATTTGTCGTTTCGTGGGTTCGATTGGAGAAAGCAGACAAAGGCAAGACAAGTGGATCAGACGGGAAGTGCCTTATGCTTATATATCTAATCGGCAATGAGCAAATGGGAAAGACAGGCGGCGTATGAGAAGGCCTGTAAGCCGTGACGGAATAGACAGGGGTGGGTGCAGGATGCAGGATCCAATGTTGACAAGAAGCAATCCAAACGGCAACGAACTTGCGGGACCACCGGGACCCGGGACAGGGATGTCACTAGGTCGGAATCGTTTCAAGATGCAAAAAAGAAAAGAAAAAAAGATCCCTTCCCAATGTCTCTTTTTTCTTTCAATTTTGTGTAAATTTGCGGTAAAATTTGTATCTGATCTGAAAATATCTCAGGCCCAAGTGCCACGACACCGACAAGGAGGACTGCAGTTGCTGATTCGTGGGCCTAGCATAGCCCTATAGGCGAGAAAAGAGGGTGTGCGTTATTGCGTATGTCGGATCTTGGAGAAGTCAGAAACAGAACTGTCGATAAACAAGGCACGAACGAACGAAGGCAGGCAGGCAGGCAGGTATATGTGTTTCTTCTTCTTCTTCTTCTTTATTCAAGATTTAGGAGGAGTGAGAACGAGGAGGCAGGCAAGCAAGTAGCAGTAAACGTCAACTTCACAGCCGGAGGTAGGTGTGTAGTCATAAGCAGATGGGTGACTGTGAGGAGGATGGCGTGGTATGAACAACAGCAACAGCAGCAGTCAGGCGGGCAGGCGGGTAGGTAGACAGACAGACAGACGGGCGATCCCCAGTAGGCAAACGGACGGTCAAAACCAGTCTTATGCAGGGTATCAAGCGGCCGAAGTCTAGGACGTAGCACCGAGGGCGGGTTCCGGCAGGAGTATCAGTCTTTATATTTCTGGGTCGTTTGCAGGTCCTTTCCCACTTCTCCGATTTTATGTCTCGATATGAATTTCTTGTCTTTGGGGATTGTCGTTCGTTGCCGAGGTGTAGGTGTAAAGCAGGTCTACAGGAGATCGAACGAGGGAGAAGAATAAGCCACTTCTTGACGTGAGAGGGGTTGACTCCGGGATGATCTTCTGCAGAGATAAAAAAAGAGAGTAGGTTATCCAACCCCCTCTTCTCCAATGCAGCTGATGCGGAGCACCAGGGGAATGTTCGAACCGGTGGATTCTCAGTGTAAAGAAAAATGAGAGGGCCGGAGTAAGAGAGAGAGAGAAAGGAGGAGCCGATTTGAGCGGGAAAAAAGGTGGCGGATGTCGTATTTCCCCATTTCCCCACGGAAGAAGCCCTGCCCGCCTATGCGCCTTCGATTGACGGAGAAGTAGAAGAGGAAGCAACCTGATCTCCAGAAGAGGTTCTGATCGTGGAAGAGAGGAACGGAACTGGCGGTAGTTCTGTCTCTCCGTCTTCTCTTTCCTCTGTGTCTCGATGGAAGCAAAAAAAAAGGAGATCGGTATTATTTGGCAACAAATGACGCAGTTCGCAGTGTACAAAGGACGCCAGCCACCCGGAAGTAGATACAACGAAGAAATCAAGAAACGAGGAGAGGTAAGAGACAGGGAAAACAAGCAAAAACAGCAAGAGAGAGAGAGAGAGAGAGAGAGAGAGAGAGAGAGAGGAGAAAGTACGAAGAGACAGAAGAGAGAGAAACAGAAAAAGAGACGGGGGGGTTTACCTTTTTTTTTTCTTGCGAGTCGAAAAGAGACTGAGAGCCACCCACTGGCAAAAAGAAAGAGAAGAGAGAAGAGAAGGAAAAGAAGAAGAAGAACAAGGAGAGAAGAAGGAGAGAAGAAGATGGTGACGCTGGCGTTGAAGAGCTGACGTTGAAGAGGTGAGGTTGAAGAAGTGAAGTTGGGCGAAGCAGCAGAAGCAGAAGAAGAAGAAGAGACGTCAAAAGATAAGTGTGGTCTGTGCCGTGTTTGGGTCAGCTTATTTCGACTCCACCACAAAAAATGGCAGCGAAGAAGAAAAGACGGCGGCGAGGAGGACCAAAAGACAGAGAGAGAGAGAGAGAGCAAGGGAAGAAGATGACCAGGCTGGTGTTACGGGTCTTTTCCTTTTTTTTCCCTTTCTATCTTCTTCTGCTTCTGACGGTATGTTCCTTTTGGTGGTGGTGGAAGAAGCAACGAGAGGATGATAAGTAAGAAAAACGGACGGACGGTGGATTTGTTTGATGCTTTTTCTTTTCTTCTTGTCTAAGTAGTATTTTTTTTTTGGCTTTTTAGCCTTCTTCTTGTTCTGCTGGGGGATGGGACGAGGGAGAAGGGAAAAAGGCAGGCAAAGCAGGCAGTTTAGTTTATTAAGAAGAGAAAAGACGAGGAGAGGGACAGGAAGAAAAGGAAGCAAAAGAAGAAAAGAAGACGAAAAAGAAGAAAAGAAAAGAAAAAGGGCTGCCCACAGAGTCGGGATAGACTAATTTAAAAGTTAGCCCCTAAGTTTGCGACCTTTGGCTCCTTTTCTTTACACCTGTCTCTTCCCTCTGTCTCTAGTCTCTGTGGTTTCTTACGGAGGAGTGCTGTTCTTCTTCCTACTACTTCTACTGCTCATGCCTGCTCTAGCATCTACTATTTCTGGTTACTCTTCTTCGCCGTCCTATCATCGTCGTCACCTTCTTGCCTGCCATCACCATCTGCTATCGTGGCGGCCTTTTTGATAATGGCTCGTATTCGCCGGTAAGTTACGGTACCGCCGGTTTTACCATGTGACCATACCGTAACATATAACCGTACCATACACCCACCGCAACACAGCCTTACGGGAGCAACTTCATGCGTATAACGAACGAACTCCTTCCTCCTTCGATCACATAGATATACTCCGCAAAGATATGGGGTGCCCCGTGTATATAGATGGGTAACGGTATAAGATAGACATAAGATGGACACTGCTATAAGAGACAAGCGGCCTTCGAGCTGTAGAACCGTCTCCAAGACGAGCTGTCTATGAGATCATCTGACGCCCAGGTACTTTGCTATCCCTTTGCCACTGGCCACCTGCCACTGCCACCCTTTCCCCCTCCTCCTCCTCCTCCTACTTCTTCTACTTCCGCTCCTTTCTCGGGACATTAAGGGCCATCCTGATCACTGATCAACTGCCTTCCCACCTGTCCCGTACCCATCTAGCATGCCCACGAGACGCTCTCCACGGCCAAGGTGCCGCCCCTCCACCTCAAACAACAAACTACTTGGGACCGACAGAGTCATGTAACCACCACCGATGGATGGAACAGCCTCCTGAAACGAGAACAGAGAATGAAAAGGCCCGTCCCTTCGAAGCCTTCCGGGAAGTACACTTTTTTTTGCCCCTGTCCTTCTTCAACCACGGTCAGGGCAAACTATCACGGAACCATTAAGCGTCATATGATAGCATCATAGTTTAATATTTCGATCAATAGTCGAGTAATCTTCTCTTTCGTTGCTTTTGCTTCCTGCTCTGCTGTATCATTTATGCTTGGGCTCATGCTCCTCCTTCCCTTCTGGTTCCGCAGAAAACTCTCCGGCCCTCTCTTTTCTTGTTCTCTCGCCATCTCTCTGGTTGTTCGAACAGCCATCCAGACATTCTAGGCCAGTTGCCGATAGGGTAACATAAAACTCCGTTCGGGGTCTTTTTTTCTTTCTCTCGGATGATTCGCCCTTTCATGCATGAACCTTATCGTCCGTGAAGATGCTACTCTTATGTAGACGACGCCCCTCACCATTTTTGGGGCTTCCCAAGGCAAGATAGGACAGGAGGTAAGGTCTTCATCTCGTTTATCAACTTCAAATCCCTTTTCCTCGAATCATACAAAGTTGAAACAGTGGGGAAATGAGGGAAAACAACCCCAACCCAGGAAGACTTCTGCAGGTACAGCATATCAGCTGTGTAGTTGGTAATTTATTCCAAAATATACCACAACCTGTACAGCTTCTGTATCATTCAGCTTTTCTTCTTTTTGTACATACTCCGTATACTTCCCATCATCTTTCTGCTGCGGAGTCCCATCGGCACTCCCCCTCTCCTTCAGAGAAGCGGGTAAGAAAGGGAGTGCTGCAGTAGCGTCCGCGTGGTATGCATGCAGGTTGGACAAAGTTAAAACTGTAACCACACTACTTCCTTTTTAATAATAGAACGGAGGAGGACGGAGTGTGGAAGGGAGGGGGGAGGGAGGAGGTATGGTTGGGATGGCTGGATATACATCCTGTGCATACCATGGTCTGCAAGCGTGATCTCCTCTCTCCGATATCGTAGTATCAGGCGGCTGGTCAACCTCCCCCCTCCCGGCCCCCTCCTGTACCTCCCCCCCCTGGTCTAGACATCTAGCGTATGTATCGTACCATGTTGCTGATGGTTGACTCGTTGCTAGTTGTGTCGATGTTGCTGCCGAAGTTCGTCTCGGCGGGTTTCCTTTTCTCTCCTTCCTCTTCATATTTTCCCGCTCATCACAAGACGTATATGCACGTATGAAGCGGGAAGCTGCAGATAAGCATCACGTCACAGTCCACAGGTCCAACCAAACGACCCCAAAGACAACAACCCAGGAATTATTAACCCGCCCGTGCAGCAGGCGAAAAGGAGCGGTATGACGAAATCGAAAATCGTAAAGGTAAAAAAAGAATCGAATGCACTCCACCTTCTTCTCAGCCACTGGGCTGCTCTGACAGGAGATGCAGAAGATCAAAAACAGCCATTTTTCTCCCTGTGCATCTTGCCATGGAGAGAGAGGGGGAGAGAGAGAGACAGACCTGTGTTCTCGTAAACCAGACATACTCCGTAGCTATTCCACCAATCCTTTTGCCCGACGTCGTACAGCCTTTTTGGGCCGACCCTTTTTTTTATTTTCAAGCAGGATCGGGCCGCACCTGCATGTACTATTTGATAAAATATCGCCGTATTCTTCGTACTCCTTTACAAACTCTCTGGTTCATCTGTAAAGGGCCCATGGTGTCTGTCAGGAAATATGGCCACTCTTAGCAGAATCTCTATTTTCAACCAAAGGGGGGTCCTTAATACGGGACTTTACTCCGTATTAATATCGTCTAACGCACCGCGGCAGTCTCGTCTTCTCTCCCTTATTCCTATTTTCCTTGCTTTTTCTTTTTATTTTTTTTTGCTTCCCTCTTGCTTGTGCGATTTTGTTCATCTTTTTTTTTCATTATTTCCATTTCAATACCCATTTTTGTTTTTTAAGCTTGACCGGAGGAAGGTGTCGAAAGAGGCAAGTCGCAATTGCGGTAGGCTCGGGTAATTTAGATCCCCATCGTAGAGGCAGAGAGCTAGCTGACAGCTGAACCTCTGCATCATTTGCCGTCTCCATCTCTGCTCAACTCTGGTTCCTGGTTACGGTGGAGGAGAGGGTTCCCTTAGGCGTGGCGGACGGATGGTAATGGGCGGCCGGATGCGTGCGCAGGGAGGTCACTCTTTTCGCCTCAGGCGAGCTCCTGCAGCACAGCTTTGTCCACCTCCCGCCTCTCGAACCCTCCCAGTCCCGTCGTTGTCTGGCTCTCAGCTGCCAACCCGTACGGAGTATACGGAGTAATTATGCTCTGATTGCGTCAGTGAAAATAAAAAGAGGGCCGCCCATCGTGACCGCTGGGCCTGCCAGAAGATTCGCCGCCAGCCCGCCAGCCCGCTCCCAAGGATCCGGGTCCCTCCAGCGGCCCAATGACAGGGCAGAAGCGACTAGTTCCACGCTCTCTCCGTGGACGTTGTGGGCTGTGGGCTTTGTGGGCTTTGTGGGCTTTGCTTTTGCTTAGCTCTCTGCTTCGTCTCGCGCTCTCTCTCGCGCTGTCGTCTCTCGCTGTCTCGTTTCTTTTCTTTTGTGGATTTGCGAGCGATCGAGCGAAAGGGAAGGGCGGAAGAGCCGAATAACCCAAATTTACTGGGCAAAAACGTGTAAATTACGGAGTTACCGAGACCAGGAAGCTGGGAGGTCACGTGGGTTCCACTGTTACATACATATTTACGATACGATACAGACGACACGTTACCACATACATACTCGGTACGAGTCAGTCAGCCAGCCAGTCATTATATGTAACCTCCGTACTTTAGTAGTTAGAAGCATCGATACGGAGTAATGATGACTGCAGATATTATGTGTGAGAGTAAGTGAGAGAGAGAGACAGGTATTTGGCAAGGAGAATGACGATGGGAGGTGACGACGATGCGATGGCTGAAGATACGAGCGGCGAGGGAAGACTAGCGGGCGGAGGAAGGATATCCCCAGCTTGCAGCGTGTCTGTCCGGGATGAGACAGGAAACTCCCAGAGTCTCCATATACCTAAAACATGAGCCGGCGGGTGTTATTTCCTCCTCCAGCTCCCTCTCAGCAAGCCATCTACCGGAATTATCGCCGACCCGCGGCGGCCAGCCCCGTCCGTCAGTTGGCATTAGACAGATAGACATATATACGGAGCATAGCCAAGGACTCCAGTATTAGAGGCTGAGAGACAGAGGTCGGTCGGGTAGCGCGCTAGCCCAAGGGAAAGCATAGCAAGAACGATGCATCTTCTCTGCAAGTTACGCTGGGAAAGACAATAAATGATTACTGATTCGGCCAACAGGATGACCCCCCAACGCCAACGCCAACAAGCCTCGAGTAGCCCGCAGAGGGGCTTTAGTCTGGTTTCCGGTGCCGTGCTCCCAGGTAATGACATGCAGGGGAGCCCGCAGGGCGAAGGAAGAGAGACAGACAAGAGACGTGGGAATATCGATAAGCGGCTCTCCCAACTTAACCTAGCTTAACCATCCCGTCCATCCCAAGATGCCAGCGGGACAGGACTAGGCTAGGCTATATTCAGAGTGGAAAGCCGTTGAAAAAGAAAAAATAAAAGCAAGCTTGAGGCGGGAGATAGTTAACTAACCGATTAGCTATTATCCAAATGACCAATTCATGCAGAGAGACAGCGGACACAGATGGAGGAAGGCCCTCAACTCGGATCAACTTCCTCTTCTTCCCCAGCCTGGCCCCTGACTCTCTTCTGCACCCCCTAACCCTCCCATCTCTCTGTGCTAACCGGACGGAGTATACATGTACATATGGTTGATTATTTATATCCATCTATCCACCTATACAACAAACTATACGGAGTACGAATGTATCGACATCTATACAGCCCATCCCTGGCTCCGTTGCACATCATCATGCCGTCCGAATCCAAATTTAGCAGGTTGGTTTCTTTTTCTCCCCTCCTTCTTCCGAGTTTCCTATGTTTATCCTTCACCTGTGTGATGCTTTTCTGCATCACCCACATATGCAGCTGGTCCGGTGACCGTATAGTTTGCCTGGTTCCCCTTGAAGTCCTTGACCTTGTCTCTCTCTGGCTGCTCGAGCTGCCTCCTTTGCCTTGTTTTGCAGGCCTCCTCCTCCCTCTAGCCCTGCTCCCTATCTCCTCAATTCTCTAGGGGATCCCTCTTTCCAGACTCTCACCATCTCGTACTACCAGGGAAATATCCAAAAGCAGTAAGTCAGGCTTCTGGTCCGCTTTAAACTTCCACATCCCCAGGTTTCATTGCGAACATACAGTGATCTCAAAAACAGTTTTAACCGGACCGTCTCCATCTCCAGCCCGGTCCGTGGCCGTGTTCGATGTGACCTACACAAACAAGGGGGGAACGAGATTGATGAGGTTTTTAAACATTCTTAGCGGTGCGCAGGTGTTGGTAACGGTAACGGTAGCGGTAGCGGCCCGCTCCCGCATCCTTCTCGCATAAAGCAAAACTCGAATAACTATAGGGAGAAAAAAAAACAAACCAAAAAGGAACCAAGGGGCAGACAAGACGAAAAAAATTCAGCGTCTCCCGAGAAGGCAGAGAAACCAAGGGTGACTTGTTACGAAAAAAAAAAAAAAAAAGAAAGAAAGAAAGAAAGAAATCAAACTAGTCACGACAGCCACATCTGTTGTTGCCAGCATACTGAGCAGCCCACCTGCCTGAATGCTTGGTCTGATGCGATCTTTTCAGACCAGCAAAAGAAAAAACCGAGGAAAAGAAGAAAAACGAGGGACATAAAACGGCCAGGGAGGAGGCGGGTAAAACAGACCTGGGGAGAGGAAAAAGGAAGGGGGAAAAGAAAGGAAAAAAACAAAGAGGACAGCGCTAGATGCAGATTATTTGCTGACGGACGAATGCTGATCATCTGTGACTTCCAATTTCATTGGCCCAAGATGCGACAATGCAAGAGGGAGAGAGACGGAGAGTCGAAGTCGCTGGCACAGACCAAAAAGACAGGGCTGCGGCTTGCACGAACCAGTCAGACGAGCGATAAGAGATACTCCATATAACGATATCAGTCTATCAGCTATAACCCGCCCACCCGACAGGATCAAACCAAGCAGTCTCTCTTTGCCCAGGTCAATTTCGAGCGTTCTGCATTGCATTGCATGACATGGCACATTGCAGATTGATCATGTGTCTTTCGAGTGTACGCTGCCGGCTCAGTCATTGGATCCTTCCCCCCAGGAGGTCCTTGTTATTTTCTCCTTTTCCTTCTTCTGCTATTGCCTTTTTAGCTTAACCTGGAGACGGCATCGGGCCGGCCTGGCGCGCTACGCTTCCTTGCAAGTATATATGTCTACGTACGGAGTATATGTACGTGGAGGGGCGGGAAGAAAGGAAAGACAGGGCAGGGCACACTCAGGCACTTACCGCCCATCGGCCTTCCAAATGCTTGTCCGCCTGAATGACCATGGATGCGCGATGACGGTGACGGTGACGGTCACTGTGACCACATCAAGAGCGACTGCTTACGACCGTCGACTCTGCCACTGCATTGAGACGAGAGCACAGGCAGAGAGCTGCCGGGAGACAGGAAAAATGCACTGCATGTGCATGTTGCACGCTGCATGAGAAAAGAAAAAAGCCCTCTACGAAGTAGTAGCGAAGACGGAGCGGTGTGAGAGGACAGGAAGGAAGCAGCAGGATAGGCTCGTATCTGTCGTCCCACTGCATGCGCCGGCATAACCATCCTAGATGCGCTCTATCTTTTATGGATATCCATCCGTATGTACGTGTGCTATGCATGTGTTCAAGATATATTTATCTTCCCCGTCAACCCGCATTCGAGATTCTATGGCTGTTGACTCTCTGGATAGGGCGAGTATGAACGGTACGTACCATCAGTAACTCTACTCTTAAGTTATCATACGATAACAAGACAGGCTTGAACCCCTGTTCGTCCACGTTCGTTTCGTGGCGCCGTTGGAGTAGAAAAGAGACAAAAAAAATAATCAGAGACAGAGTGGGCGGAGGGCGAAGGCGATCAAGCAGCAGCCAGGGGTGTGTTCCAGCTGGTGCCAGTGACGAAATTTATAGCGCGCGACGGCCCAGTCCTACTTCTGCACCGGAGCCTGAATCAGTGCCTGAACCTGAACCTGAACCTGATGCCGATTGTCAACGATGCATGGAAGTAGCCAAGTATTTGCAAGCCATGCCCAGGGGGCTTCCCGTGGATGGTTGTACGGGAGAGGCTGGTGGTACTGGTATTACAGTATAATACATACCATACCATACATACATACGAGATTACAGGGTTACATATGGGTTACATAAGCCATGCTCTTTATTTATTTTGTTCTTGTTCTCGCCATATAAAAGGAACGGCCAGATATCGAATATCCACTTAAAACACTTAACGGCACTCTTAACGACGGGCGATTGATCTGGGATGGCATCCAATAGTGCGAGCCACGACAGAAGCTGAAGACGGAGAGAAGCA
This sequence comes from Nannizzia gypsea CBS 118893, assembly GCF_000150975.2. NCBI lineage: Eukaryota > Fungi > Ascomycota > Eurotiomycetes > Onygenales > Arthrodermataceae > Nannizzia > Nannizzia gypsea. The sequence goes on from NW_003345201.1 coordinate 3,796,133, forward strand.
AAGCAAAGAGCGAGAGCGCGAGAGAGAAAAAGAAAAGAGGAAAAAGGGCCATGGCCAAATAACTAGTCGCAGGCTTGTTACACCAGACGTTTGCCCTTCCCTCTCGTCTTGTCTCTGTGGCCGCCAACCCCCTTGCCTCTCGCTCGTCCTGACTGGCTTCTCTCGTCTTTAACTCGTCCATCCGGCCTCCTTAGCGCCTTCTTTTTGCTTTCGGTGCTTGCAGGCCCATCCCTGTCTTCCCGCTAGACCCGCATACGTCTCTGGTCATGTGGTTTGGCCACGGCCAATCATCGCAGGGCGGCGACGGAGAAGGATGGGAGAGCCACAGGTTGGGCGGTTTGGCAGCATGAGCGGCCTCATATATCAGGTCCGGGGGGGCATATAAAGTGGTGAGAGCGAGAGTGAGAAGTGATGGTGAATGGTGAATGGTGATGGTGCAAGGATGGCTGTGGGCTGTTGCGTTCTCTCGCTGACTGCTGGAATAGGGCAGACAACTTTCGAGGCCGTGGAAGTTGGTTGATAACCAGCAGCACGCCGCCTCCTTGTTGCACAGCAAAGCAAACACCCACATCGCTGGCCCGGTCCTTGTTGCTGCTGCATCGACTTACATACAGCTCAAAGGCCGAGCCATGCAGCAGCGGGAGGGCGGCGGAGCATCCCGTGGAAAAGTAATGGCTGACGGATGGGATTGGCAGGTCAGCCTCTCTCATCTATCTTCCATTACTCATGCATCATCAGCCATGGTCGTTTGGCGTCTGGAGTGCGGATATTACATGTGTCTCTCTACTCGGTTGCATGCACAGTGAATAGTCAGCTTCAAACAGGAGATGGCTACAGAGTGCATGAGCATGGTATATCAAACCTCAAGGGTATCACCACGTCTCTCACTTCACAGCAAACCAAGCTGTTCATCCAAAGGTTCAACTGCAAGTACGGAGCGGCATACATAACTACATGTACATACCCGGTTGAAGCCAGGTTTAACATGCCTGTTGTACGGATCTTCGACGCAACAAGTTGTTTTCAAATGCCTACTTGACACCTAATCGCTTTCTTTTTCCTTTTCTCCTTTGCATAAAAGCATGCTCAAGATGCAGGACTGCGTTGTTCGTGTTCCTCAACAACAGACAGACGCACACACATTCATACACTTACCCCGAGTGGGTGGTCCTTTTTTGGTTTTCATTTTCGCCCCAAGCCTTGGGTTGATACGTACCCAACTTATGCTTGCTTGCTTGACTGCTTGAGATAGTCATGGGCCCTCGTTTTCTCGTTCTCCTCCCCCCCAACAAAAACAAGGCGGTGGTCGTGGTCTATAGTTCGGCAGTTCTATAGTCTATCAGTCTAGCATAGCCAGCCATACACAGCTCATCATTATGTGAACGATGACTATCATTAAATCCAATGCACCAACCCCCGCAATCCCCCTTCCCCATAGACAACGACGTTCTCACATACATACCTGAACTCCCTGTCTTGGTGGAGTGCAAGTACCAATCGGGTAACCATGCATGCATATTCTATACCTATATATAAACCAGAGCTGATAAGAGACATACATTATATACTTCCTCGACAAGCCTGATTCATCCCTTCCTTGATTTGAAAAACAACCAGGCTCGAGCGTGCATAACTTACATGCACCGGATCGTCTTCTTCCCCTTCCTTCATCGTCTACATCCTACATATCCCCAGATTCATCCCCGTCTTCATCCTCGGGATCCGGCATGACGATGCTGTTCAGGTATGTGACCTGTCGGAATGAAACATGTCAGTAACATAAAATCACGGATAAACCTTAATTTTTTTTTTAATCCTTGGACTGCGTTGATAGATATTTTCCATATATCTATTTTGCATGGCCAAGCAGAAGCACGCAACGACCAGGACAACGCTGCTCATTCAGCGAATCTTCATTGAACACATTGAGACGCATGGTTGCGTTCAACAGCAACGGTTCCTTCACCCCATCCTGTTCATTCCCTTTTGCACACCATCCAATACTGCTGCTGCTGATATGCTGGGTGGACAGACAGCCTGGTCGCTAAGCGAGATTGACTACCGTCCTCTTCGCTAGGACACGGTAAATCCTTTTCTTTTCTCATGGTTTGGTGGCTGGCAGGGGTTGAATAGCAAGGGGGTGGAGAACGTAGCCCACAGTTCAAAGGAAGAAAGGCAGAGACCAGAGAGAATGAAAAGGAGACGGAGGGTGAGAAGGGCGGTAGAACGAGGAGAGAGCGTGAAAAGGTAGGGATTGGAGGAGAGGGGGTAATGAGGGACAAGAGGGTTGGATGCCCGACTCGCTCCACTGCTCGTTTTACGTGAGTTGGGTGCCTCTATGCCCAAATTCAGCACATTGTGCATGCATATCATACCTGTATGCGACGGTTAAGCCGCGAATGGAAAGTTACAGTGTGTGGATCATGGTGGGACAGTAAAGGCTTTAGGACCTTGGAAATATAGACGAGGGAAGCCGCGGGAAAGCCGCCGTTGCGTCGTTGGCAGGTCTGGCATCAACTCGGGGCGAGGGGTGGTAGGGGTGGTAGGGATGGATGGCTTGGGAAAGGGATAGAGGATGGAGAAGGCATGGGGCTCTGGCTCTGGCTCTGGCTCTGGCCTGGCTCTGGCTTTGAATCTGACTCTTGCTTTTGCTTTTGCTTTGACTCTGGATTTGGCATTGGCTCTGCGGGATGGGAGAGACCGTCCGAGGAGGGAGGGGGGATGGCAAAACGGACGGGATGTGCAAGGAGACAACCTTTGCTGTACATGCTGCCAGACAGGCTGAATTTTTACTTACAAATTGAACCATGATCCCAACGATATGAGCCACTCTGTCCATGGCTTCTGGTCCACGGAGATCCTGGTCAGCTAGTTTCTTGCTCAACGTGAAGCTTCGAAGGCGGAGAAGTTCAATATTCTCATTGTCTGCATCGTAGCCCTATCAGATAATAGAGTTAGCCGTCATATAACTAATATCAACTGTTGAAAAAAAAATTGGGGCAGAAAGGGGCGTTCGTATGGGAGCCGTTGTAAGAGAAAAAGGCAGGAAAGGGAGGGTTCAATCTCGTTAGGCCCTCTTTGAAACCTGGATCGAACACTATCTCTGACCCAGGGTCCCAGAAATAATGATACTCCAAAACCCAAGTGGCTGCAAAAGCGAGAGAGAAGGTTCAAAATGGGGAAGGGGGTTCCGTCCATCGTGGCGATTGATGGTGGGAGAAAGGCTCAGTGCAAATCAAGGGCCGCGCCTGGTCCGCCCGTAACGGGCCTTGAAAGCCCAAAACCCTGCTGACATCCCCGCCTGAGAGACGAGCGCAAAGGCTTGAAGACGCCCGCTCAGGCCTGAACGAACTGATATATGCCTTTTTCGGGTGGATTTGCCATTCTTGTTGGATAATGGGCTGGCTGAGTGGCTTCGACTTCGCTGAGGCGGGTAAGTATCATCGGTTTGCGGTCACTTCACCGATTTCTCCCGGAAGTCAGCGGGAGGCAAGCGTTCTAGGTTGGTCTCGTAGCAAAACCAACTTGCATTGAGCCGGGGCTGACTTCGTCAGAGCTGAGTCTACGAGGAGGTAGTCCAACTATGGAAGGTACGTCGAGTGTTTTGTGCTCGTTGGTGGCCAACTTGACTGACTCGGACGCCGGCGTGCAATAAATGCGCAGGCATCCCCCCTACCTTTCCTATGGCTCGATGACCTCTCCAAGAATCCCCGGTCGTATAAAACCAGGAGACTCATTCTCTGTGCCTGGAGTCGGCAATTGAAATGACCTAAGAAAGACAATACTTTGGGGTGCCAGTGGCGACGATGCAAGCTGCAGTAGGCTAAGGGAGACGGAAGATGCTGATCAATTGACGAGAGCAAAAGTTACCTACCTTTGGCTTGGTCTTGAGTGCACTCTCTTTATTTTGGTTGGCAAAGGCTTTAATGACCTTCTTTTCGTCATTAGGCACGCCGCCGAGGATTTCTCTCCTGACGTCTGGGTGCATCAAGATCCCCTTGAGCCGTTGCGAATTCCGATCGATATTCTGGCGAATAAGCGCGAGTTTACTGGCTTCAGGCATCCATAAACCCGATCCTGGATTCATACGTTTGATTAGCTTCTGTTCGCATCTATCTTCCGTGCCCTCTTAGCACGCGTTGCTGAGCAACTATTGCTTGGGATAAGAACTGGCCACAGGGATGGGAGCAAATAACGTCCGTGTCCGAGCCAGGTATTGAGAGTTAGGTTTTGGTGAACTCCAGCTAACTCTAGAGATTCACTTACCCATAAAACATTTCCCAGGTTCTAGGTGGAGGTAGTATGCTGCATATGGGCCTTTCCGTCCGGTACGGGACCTGCAAGGATGGTTTGATAAGGCATATAGTATATAATATATGGCAGGATAATTGTCAACATACCATGCCGCTGAAAAATGTGGCTTCAGTACAGTTAGCAAACCATGACTAAATATAAGGAAGATCATGGATGCTTGAACCAGCGTTCATGTTTGGCTTGAAGTAAAGGAAGCTCTTACTTTGTAGGGTGTTTGGTCATGACTGAACCTAACGTCTCTATATATCCTAAAGACCTATAATGATGTATTTTGATCAGTAGGAACTCTAGACATTGTCAGTTCTCGCCAGCATATGCATACCAAGTCTTTTGCTGGCAATTCTGGAATTGTCTCGTCTTTCTCAGCAAGTTTTTCATTCAGTGCCTCAACGAATGAATCCCAATCCTTTTTGGACTTCCTATAATCAACATCATGATCTGCACAATCAAGGTATCAGTATATATATATAAATGCAATTCGCCTATGTAGACAGCCAACTCTGCATTGCATGTGGACTCACTTTTCAACCACTCACGGTCATTATTTTCCTTGAGGTCTGCAAGGAAGAGGACTGTATTTGGATGGATGGTGCCATCCTCGTAGGGTATCCCTCCGTCATCTCTTGGAGTCGGGAGCTTGATAAACACTTCTTTCCCTGGTTCCAGCCCAGTCCTTACACCCTCTCTCCAAAGCTCCTTTCCCTTGCTAGCTTCCCGGGATTGAGCAACGGGATCTTTCACACCACTTTTCCTTTTCTTCGTATGTGCCGCTGCTGGCTTCTTTTTGCTGCCTCTTTTCTTCCTTTCTTCAAAATCCTCGTCTTCCTCTTCGTGATCTTCCGCGGACTCCTCGGCATCTGCAGACGCAGAGCTGCCTGCTCCTGGGCTGTAGGCATCCTCTGTTTCGTTATCCTTTTCCATCGAGGCTCGATTCGAGCAATCGGATGCCAACGGAGTCAAGTCACTACCACTGGAATCGGACTGGGAAGCATCTTGTTCAAAATATCTGCTCTTTTTCGCGGTGGATGAGGCACGCCTGGTTGTTCTAGGCTTAGACGGTAGCTCTCTGGGGGCGCTTTTCCGGCGTTTCGTATCTGTACCCTGTCTGGGGGATGAGGTATCGGCCTGGCGCTTTGTTCGTTGCTCTGTAGGCGCTGAATTTCGTAGTGAACGGCGAGGCATGGCTGGGTGAGCGCGTAGTTGTTTGTAGTTGAATTGGTTAACTATCGTCCTGGCGTGACACTCGCGCTTCGAAGGTTAGCAACGAGGAACTCCTATTAATTAATCATAGATAGCAAAGGCACTCAATGGCAACAGCTTATATTCTCGCCTTCTGCTCGTCGACGCCGGTAGCTGTTTTCAATGTCCTACCTATGTAGCCCGCAGATGGTTAGCTTGTTAAATTGGTTCAATTAAATAGTCGCGCGTCGACTGCCGGACAATGTTCCATTGTGAGGAAGCGAAGGATCCGTATTTCCCAACCAGTTATCCCTAAGTAGTCAAATGGATTATATAAATATATCTTCGCCTGCCAATCAATAAAGGTGGAGGTTTTGGCAAATACTGGCATTCATGTGTACAAGTTCTTATCGAAGCATGCCCTGTTGAGAAAAGTTTCACAGCGTCGTGCATTTTTTTGGGCTAGTTAAATAAATAATTGGCGACCCTGCAGGCAAGTACATGCAACACCAGCAACACCAGAGAACGGACAAATAAGGAGTTAAAGAGGATTGAAAAGATCGAATATCGTTTCTTGGTTCATTTCCCAAGGGAAAGCTGTACGGGATGGCCACCATACCTACCAGCTTCATTTCCAAGAAGGAAAAAATACTCAAGGACCTGTCTGTTCCCGAAGAAGATTATACAGATTTATCCCCCAAAGGCTCTGTGGACGTTGCAATTATACCACTCATACGGGATATCAATCGATTGCCGGGCCTAGTGACGACGAGTAGCTGTGCTGGGCGCATCAGCGTGTTCGTCGAAAGGGGGAAGTTAGGCAAGGCCAGGGCTGATAATGATACCATTGCAACCGAGAAAGCGCCAGAGGACCCTGAAGACGGCTCTCTAGAAGATAAACTCGGTCATGACAAGCGTCTAACGGCCGAATATGAGAATAAATTTGTTCCTAGAGGGGGAAAAGGCAGCGGAACATGGCAGTTTGTCTCCCATGACCCCCTGTTGGCTGATGGGGTCAATACAGAGAAGAGTTTTCATGAGCTATTTGGGCTGAAGCCTTCAGGGACTTCGATGAGCCTATGTAGAAAAGGCGAGATACAGCTGATCAAATTTAAATTTGAGCCTATGGTATGTATTTGATCCCCTCTCTCCTTGACTCGTTATATTTTGTTGCTGCCATAACATATTGCACCTTGTGTCTCTGCCAATGGCCAGCAAAATCAGTCTGATTTTCCAGTATGCTGACTTGGTATGCAGATCCTCCATATAATGGCAGCATCTCTGAGCCATGCTCAGCCTGTCCTTGCTGCCGCTAGCAATGCGGGCTTCAGAGAAAGTGGAATCCAAGGACTTCGCTGCCTCGAGGACGCAGATGCATGTCCTATTGTTGCCGTACGATCTTCTGGTCTGGGTCTAGAATCAATCATAGGCTATATTGAGGATGACCGCTCTCTCGAACCTTCAGCTCGCAGTGTCGTGACTGAAGAGTATCTGCAGTTACTTGTTCAAATTTCTAATGAACGGTTCAAAGTGAACACGGAGCGCACAGAAAGGTTTAGAATGAAGCTGTTGCATTTAGTCAGAGGACAGAACCCTGATAGCCTTAAGCCTCAGTGGGAGGATCCAAAAATCAGGAGAGAAAGAAAGAGGGCGGAAGGACTGGAAAGGAGCAAAGCGGCGAGGAAAGCCGAAAAAGTAGAGAATGCAACTTCAGAAACTCATGATGAAGACATGATATTTGGAGTTCATGCTCTGGGGTTATCATAGTGCGAAAAACAAAGTAAACAGTTACTTTCTTCCCCGTTTTAATATGGCACCGTGAGGAGAATCGCATCTAACTACTATAACTATGCGGCGTATAGTCTTCGCATAAAACAATGGCTGGATGATGGTGACAAACGAGTAACGAGGGAATTCGGGGTACAATACAAGCCCTTGAATATAATGATATTGCTTTCTGTAGCGGGCGTTAGATGTATGAAAACTTAGTGAACAAGGCTGGGAGTAGTTACTGGCTAGTCATTCGAGAGGAAATTTAAACAATCGTTGGCCTGGTTAGGCTGGTTACTCCGACAGATAAAAATACATAGTTACAATAATGCTAGCAGCCAGCCTTCCCTCGAGGGGTTGACTGGCTACTAGCCAACTGGGAGCAACGCGCGAACAAAGGAAAAGATGTACAATAATGCCAGCGAGTCAGTGCGTCCCATAGGGGATTAACTGCTCGCTAGCCAACTGGTAGCAACGCATGAACAAAGGAAAGACAAAGGAAAAACAAAGGAAATCAAACGGCGGGGTTGACAGCCGCAAGCCCCTCTAAGACCAGGGCTTTCATCACCCTGATCTCAGCGTTAATGGCGGCTTGCAGGCTCCGCCGCGCTCCCTCGCCCCGCCACTCCAACATGAGTGGCCCGAAGGGCGAGTTGCCATGTTGAATGGCGTCCCACGAGTTGTTGAGCTCCCCTAGGTCCGGGACTCGGCGCAGGACTGCTGCCCGGATTAACCGGGCATATTTCTAAGGACAAAAAGTCAGTACTTGTAACTAGGGGGTTATTATGAAGAAGAACTCGTACCTCCACGTTCTCCTCTCGCGCATTGGCCCTACGCGAGAGGGCGTCGAAGGGCCAGAACATTGCTGTTCTGGGAATGGGCCCCAGAGCTTGCCCAGCCGCCACCCTGAGAAGATATTTCTGACGTCCATTGAACGTCGAACATCGGAGTCCTGCGTTAAGGAGATCCCTTAACAGACGCTCATCCAGTTGGATGACTCGTCTAGAATTAACTTGATGGACCAATGCTTGCAGTTGGCGTCTAGTAGCGTCAAACAAAACGTTGCGGTGCTCAACGGTGTAGAGGGACTTTGATGACCAGGGGAACTAAGCACAAATGAGCCGGTTAGCGTAAGACATAAAGAAAATGAAATGGATCACATACTTTGTCAAGGGTGCTGATCATGAATTCGTACGGGCGTTGGGGACACTTTTCAGCGAATGGTGCCTACAGGGGTGGTTAGCAGCAAATTGATTGTGGGATGTTGGTATGTAAACCGACTCACTCTCTTTGGTGCTTCAGCATAGTGAACCATGCAAAACAATTCTTCATTGGTCAAAAAACCCTGAAAACCAGTCGAGTATCTGTCTGTGTTTGGCTGAATTTCTGGAATTCCATTTTTCCAAAGGACGCACTTTGCACGTGGAAACATTACATGAAGCAATTCATCTTGAGAGGACATTTCAACATGAACATGACGATCACCAAGACGTGGAGAGTGGGCAGGTAAGTTGCGATTAACCCATGAAAGGGCCTCTTCTGCATCAGCTTGTGTGAGTAACTCGATATAGCAGTCCATAGTCTTTGCAGTGGATCGTTCCATGATAACATGGATTGAAGTTCCTCTGCTCTCAGGAAGTAACTTGGCTCGGCGACCAAGAAAATGCATAACTTCGCGTGCCAAAAGGTTGTAGGGAATCTTTTAGACGAATTAGCTGAGATCAATAAAATATATGTTAGGTATAATGACTGGGAACATGATTGAAATTGGTTGGTCCAAAACAAATTACATGTGAAGTTATCAATCAATTTTAGCAGGAACGCGAGTAAAACTTACGTTGGTGATCTTTAGAACAGCACCAGCTGGGGCTGGTTGAGGGCCTGTGCCAGTCTCGAATGGATCTTCAATGGGGAAAGGCTGAGCAACCTGAGGTAAGGCTGCAAGGGTATTGTTGTTCATGCCATGGGAGCCCTGGACGCATGAGAATCCATTTCCTGGGAGTGGGGTAGAAGATGGTCCTGAAACTGGAGCTTGTAGGTGGTGAGGACTATGGTACTGAGAAACAACAACATTGTTATTGTTCCTCGAGCCGTGGCCATTCATGGCCATGTTATTGTTGATACCACAGGCGTGACCCGGATTGGTCGTGATAGCCTGGGGGTGGGATGGCCTCTGCTGCTGGTCAGGTTGATGACCAGGCCAATGGCGAGGATTAGGAAGAGGAGAATGAGTAAAATGTTGAACATGCTGCTGAGCTGAATGCTGAGCCGAACGCTGAACAGGGTATTGAACATGTTGTGGAACGTGCTGCTGAGCTGATTGCTGAGCAGAATGGTAAGAATGCTGTTGAGCAGGTTGCTGGCCTTGTTGGTTCTGACTTGGAAGTTTCACTGGATATGAAGAAACGATGAGTGGGCCTTTGTACTCGCTTTTCTTTGGCTTCACAGAGGCAGGAGTAGGATCTGGAGAAATGGAAGAGGGTGCTGGTACAGGAGCAGAAACATAAGGCACGCGAGGATGAAAAGCATAGGCAATTCTCCATGTAGAACGAAGATAACGACGCGGTTTCGGGGGTATAGCAGGATGGATGGGTCTTTGAAAGTTACCTTGCTGAGGATACTGAACATTGCCTAGACATATGCCAGACGATGCTCCCATTGCTGGAGACACCCAGTGAGACAGGTTGTTGTTGTTGTTGTTGTTGTTGTTGTTGTTGTGATTGGTATTGCCATTGGGGAATTGCCCCTGAAGCTGGCTTCCAGAATACATCTGGGGCAGATAGGGCCGAGGATTTGGTAGAACAGATAGCTGAGGAAAAAGAGACTCTGCAGCAGCAGCGTATTGACGACCACAAAGTGATGCTGGTGAAGGGGGTGGAGCAACTGGAAGACTACAAGTTGATAAGGGGGTGGAAGAAGAGTGGCCAGAAGGAGGTTTGAATGTTTGTTTTTGTGTGGAGCGAGGTGTAGGACCAAAAAAAGAGGCGAGAGAAGTGCGTTGCAAAGGAAAATTTTGAACGGGAATTGGCGACGAGTTCTCGCTTCCAGGGACTTGTGCGTCGGCCATGGAATCTGGTGGAGCGTCGTTGAGCGCGACGACTTCGGCAATGGTGACACTTTGCTCCGGCTCATTCTGGTAATCCTGGGGCGAGGCTGTCAACATCGTCATTGCAACAACGCTACCAGTCTCTGAAGACTCAGGCTCATCCTGGCCATCAGCAATGGTATCAACGTTTTCTTGAGCTGCAGTATCAGATAAACCTGCAGATTGCTGAGAGTCATGCACCTTGACCACGGGGGACACCATTCTGATGATAGAAAAATTTCTCCCTGGTGGTCTTGCCTTGACTTGATACCAAAGCTCAACTTCGAAAGCCTGTGAATCAGACAAAAGATGATATATCCCAAAGACGCTGAACAGAAGGATTGAGCCGAACTTGGGCAACCTAAGCACGGAGAAAAAAGAGAGATAGGCTTATCTGTTGGTTTTTAGGGGTTTGAGATGGCAGTATTGACAACAGATTTGATACCACTTTTTGATAAAGGAAAGGAGATGTTTGAAGGAAAGCTGGTGAAGCAGAAAGCAGATGAAAAGAAAGGAAATAAAAAAATGTCAACAAACAAGAGAGGAAGAAGTTTTTATTACCATTGTGGGATGCTTAGTCGCCGCTGCGTCGAGCAGTGCAACATAGGGCTAGGGCAGATATAGGAAAGGGCAGGGAAGCATGAAAGGCTGTGGTAAGCCATCTTGTCTTCTAAAACAAGGGTATGGTATGGGATATAAGTACCTAGGGGTAGAAGGGTGACCGGGCCAACATCAAAACAACATATAAGGAACAGATAATACCAGATAATGCACAGAAAATAGAGGTATATAGCGATGCAGAGGGCGGAGAATACTATCTGTCCCTTGAAGAGACAGAGCATATCACACTCTAGTGAATGAAGAACCGAGTGTAAGGCAACCTTAGGAAATCAGAATAATGCCCTCCCATGTTGGCTGAAAGAGGATAATAGGAGGGCCGCCAGCTGTTACTATATATGAAGGGGTTTGGGAGGCTACTCCGAGTGGAAGGGGTATGGCTCAGAAGCTCCACAAGGGGGGAGCTGCTTAGCAAAAGAATGAAGAGTTTTATACTCTACTATTCATATATCCGATCGGCAAGCCCAGAAGGAGAGGTATCGAAGAGGCGCTGGTGTACTACTTTGTTGGAGATATCAATCAAGAGATGTGGTCAAATTTTCCTAATTAGGAAATTTGAGCCGCATATTATAGAAAAGCACCATACACAAAAGGGGGTATATATAAATAACTGGTCATGGGTATAAAAATAATTTACGTAGTAAAGGAGAAATCCTGTTGCCGATGGAACAATAAAATGTTTGGTTGAGGAGGACCGTAGAGTCACAGTTGTTCGTAGACGGCATAGAGATTTGCTAGACCTTTTAGTTCAACTCTAAGTCATTTACAAACCTATTTACAACACCATATACTGGGTCAAAAATAAGTCTCCATAAAAAAGGTCAAGAGAACACGGGACATGATGACAAAGAGGTGTCTCCGCAGTGATTCGAATGTAATGTCGTAAACCTGGGGATAGGATAAACAGGGTGAAGTATCGCTAATCAAACTGTAGAGGAAATGTTAGTGGAAAGGATTGGAGGCGGTAGGTAATCGGGTAAAAACGTACTGGGGTCAAAAAGGATTCTGCAACAAATCGTGCGCGGGCATTTAACTGAAAGGTGTAAATTAGTAGCTTGGTCAACCATAAAATTGTATACTATAGGAATCCCAATGAATAAGCGACTCACGAATAGCCTCATCTCCGATATTTCCTTGTCAACCTCCTCCATGAATTCGATGATAAAGTCAACCAACTTGTGCTTCAACATAGCCTCGGTGTGGAAGTTTGTGATAAGGAACGAGATATCATAGCCCTATCTAAGTTAACAATTGTGTTGCCAGCATGGATCTGACAACATTGGTCCAGTGTATTAAAAATACCTTGACAGGTTTCCGTCGGAGAATAAAGAATGCCTCTGCTCTCTGTGTTAAGAACCTGGTGAATTTGTGTACGAGGATATGCTCAATTTCGTCTGCCTGTTTGATTCGAATGCTAACTCTAACGCTATTCACGCTAGGTTCTATAAGGACCTTTTCTTTCTCATTGCGCGCAACCGTGAGTGGATTAAGGAGAAGTTCTGGAGAAGTAGCTGCTTCTATTTCCGGAACGTTATGCCGCTCTGATGTCTGCGAAGCGAAATTCGATACCGCAAGGGCAGCAGTCAGAGACGAACGGACGCATTGGAGGTATGGTCGTAAGGATTGCGACTAAGTGACGTTAGCCATATTCAAAAGGCAGGTTATGGATCTGGGGACACGCATACCATCCTGGCGGCTGTTGACTAGACAAATCTGTGATAGATAGCTTCCCCACCTTCGAATATATGCGAAGCTGAGAGACCTCCGGTAGGTGATTTTAGGCCCTGGTGAGCGTAATCAAAGTAAGAATCAGCCCAGTGTTGAATATTACAAGACTTGGACTTGACCCGTGCCTGTTGTATCTTCCTTCGTCTATGTGTATCGTTCCCGCTTAGGCTTTGGTGGTTTAGTTGACGTCGCTGGCTGGTGGCTGTTTGCACTGTTTGCATAGATCCTCGCCCCACATAGAAATAATACGTCTTCCAGCTCAACAACATAAAGAGGAACAGGGTACACCCGCGCAAGGAGAACGGCAGAGCCAGAGTTCGATATCTACTCGAGTTGATTCGGGAGATCTTCCAGCGTATTGATCAGCGGGAAAAATGGATCCTATTCCCGGTAAGCCGCGACGCCTTTTTAGTTATTCCTGTTTTGAAATCAAAGCGCTGCCGGGACCCTACTAACAGTTATCCCAGTTGTTGTCAAACATCAGGGTAAACGGTACGAAGTAGAGCTTGACCCGAGTTCAAATGGCGAGACTTTCAAGTTCCAGCTATATTCTTTAACGGGCGTGGAGCCTGAGCGGCAGAAAATACTAGTCAAGGGAGGCCAGCTGAAAGATGACACCCTCCTCTCTTCTCTCAATGCCAAAGCAGGCCAGACGTTCATGATGATGGGTACCCCAGCCAACGGAGAGTCCAATCTAGCATTGAGGAAACCGAAGGAAGCAATTAAGTTCTTGGAAGACATGACTGAAGCTGAGGTCGCAAAGGCTGATGGTGCTACGCCGGCTGGACTTCAAAACCTGGGAAACACATGTTATCTAAACTCCACGTTGCAGACCTTGCGCCTCATTCCTGAACTTCAGGAAGAGCTACAAAGATACAAACCTACCACACAAGGTAACTCGAGCCTGTTTGGTTCAGGCTCCCTTGATCTCACGGCTTCACTCCGAGATTTGTACAAGCAAATGTCGGAAACCCAGCAAGGGTTTCCTCCAATGATGTTTCTAAATGCCCTCCGCACTGCCTTTCCGCAGTTTGCACAAAAAAGTAGGGAAGGGCATGGCTATGCACAGCAAGATGCAGAGGAAGCTTGGTCCCAGATTATTTCACAGCTTCGTCAAAAACTTACGATAAAGGATACTTCTAATGGGAAAGACGGGAAAGACATTTCCTTTGTCGACAAGTACATGTCAGGGACAGTCAACTCTCTTTTAGAGTGTGATGAGCAGGCAGCTAAAGACAGTGGAGAGATGGCTGTAGAAAGCTCGGATGTTTTCTTCAAGCTTAATTGCCATATCGACAAAGATATTAATCATCTCCATGATGGAATTATGGCAAGTTTGGAAGAGAAAATCGAAAAGCACTCGCCTACTCTGGGCCGAGATGCCACCTACACCAAGAAGACTCGAATTTCGCGTCTTCCCAAATACCTTACTGTTCATTTTGTTCGTTTCTTCTGGAAACGCGAATCGCAGAAAAAGGCCAAAATTATGCGAAAGGTCACCTTCCCCCAGGAGATTGATGTAGTCGACTTTTGCACAGATGAATTAAAGAAACAGCTCATTCCCGTCAGAGATAAAGTTCGCGAGATCCGAAAGGACGAACAGGACATGGAACGTGCGCGAAAACGCCAAAAGATTGCCCATAAACGTGAGGAAGAAGAGAAAAAAGAGGAGCGTGCATCTGAGCCCCTGCAGAAGAAGAAAATGACTGAGTCTGCAACCGAGGAGAACCAGGACAAATCCGAGGATAAAGATGCTGCGCCAGAAGTTTTCAAATCTGACGCCGAATATGAGGCTGAAAAGGCTGCTGCCCTTTTGCAGGCTAAGAAAGAGCTCTTCTCTCTCATCCATGAAGATCTTGCAAAAGATGAAAGCACAAATAAATGTGGCCTTTACGAACTACGGGGTATTATCACCCATCAGGGGGCTAGCGCGGATAGTGGTCACTACACTGCCTATGTAAAGAAGCAGGGCAAAGTAGTGGATGGCAAGAGACGTGAGGAAGATGGAAATTGGTGGTGGTTCAATGACGAGAAGGTCTCGGAGGTTCCTGCAGAGAAGATTGAAACCTTGTCTGGGGGTGGTATGTATAGCCTATCTCATTTCGAACCTATCCGGAATAAGTTACATGACTAACACTGTTTAGGTGAATCGCATTCCGCCCTGATCCTTCTTTACAGGGCCATTGACTTGCCTACTGCGGATATTCTTAATGAGTGAGAAATTTTTGTCTCAAGGGATTTTGTGAGCGGTAGGCCCTGAATTATTCATTATTCCCTTTGCTTTCCACTGCCTCAAAAGGCCCCTTTCTCATTTAGATTGCTCCTGGAAAAGCCGGCATAAGATCGTTTAGTCAATAAGGAATAACTCTCACAACCTCAAAATAGAATAGTCGATAACCCCCATAGATGTCGCTTAAATAACCCTTTGGTCCCTAGTATGGTTGTGTTATTCTCGGCTGATGCGCTTATATAAATTTATAAACCAGGAGCTTTATCGTGCGCGGCAAGTGTGCTTAATGAGCCGTTTAAGCGCGCTAAGGGCCCGAGCTTAGCGTGGCTAATAACTCGTAAACTAGCGCCAAGCGACGTTCTCAACGTACCTCGAAGAACTGGGACATTGGTAGCAGCAATGTTACAGAGAATCGGGAGCGAGGTTCTCTCTCGCTGTGCTTCTCCAATAAGTCACAGGCTGATATACCATGGATTAAAATCTGGAGCCCGAACAAACTCGTTTCGCCTAAGCCCTATTTCGCCGTCTAGGCTATCATCCAAAGGCCAATGTCGTCGCCTAACAACAGTTACCATTCCTCCTCCCAATCAGAACAAATGGCCTCGCCGACTCCGCGTTTTACTTTACATTCTCCTTTTTGGCTACCTGGGTAGTATGAATGCGTCGCTGGTGATGAAAATATTTAGCGGCCCAATTATACAACCCGACAGCCCGGAAGACGTGGAGATAACCGAAGCCCTAAATGCCCATTTTGACAAGCTCGAAATTGTGAAGAAGCTACGGGAAGACCCATCTTACACTGAGTGGGAACCATATGGAAACTTTACAGAGGAAGAGAAGAAGAAGAGGCTTACTAGCGGGTGTCTTCGAGGATCCAGGGGCTTGTCGTGCCAGGTGCGTTCAACAAAATGGCATCGTATTGTAGGAAAACATTTGTTGTCAACTAACTTTTTTCTTCGATAGCATGTGTTCTATAACTCTCAGGAAAATATCCTCAAATCTGTTCTGTTTCTGGGTAACGCGCTTGATGGATGGCCTACTGTTGTGCATGGGGGTGCAATCGCTACGCTTCTTGACGAGAACATGGGTCGTTTAGCCATTGAAAATCTACCAGAGCGCACAGGGGTTACTGCCAACCTTAATATAACCTATAAAGCCCCTCTTTCGCCCGGCCAATACATCTCAGTTGAGGCGAAACTTAATCCCACCTTGAGTTCCGGAAGGAAAGTCGTTGTTGAAGCTGTCATCAAAGACCAAACAGGGAAGCTCTGTTCAGAGGCTACAGCATTGTTCGTGTATCCCAAAAAACTGAAACTAAGGACTATTGGCGAGAAATTTTGAAGTGAACAGGGCTTTCGTCTCGCTAGTTTGGACTGATTAAGCTAGGCCTCTATCATCGTTTAGCATAACTAATGTATTTCATAAGAGTCCTACCTAAGAAATATTCAACCCCTAACCCGCCCTATATATTATGGCAAGATTCTTCTCATTGTTTCTCTGTTTACTCCTGGTGCCTTATCAACGGTTCCATGAACTCAATAACCTTGAATTTTACCGAAGATAAAGTTATAGGAGTTGTAGAAAAGCTATCGTGAATAATCAAATTGGAATGCGAGATTGCTGCTGTGGCTAGGGTTAGAATCATTAGGCACGTAGTGCATTTTCACCACTTCTTGTCATTGCCATGGGCGCCCTTCCTCCAAACCTCTAGATAGGCCGCCGTTCCCCCCGCAAAATTTGCTCTGGTAAAATTGAAGCAATTTATTAGCCTTTGTTCAGCTATCAGACGTATAAGTTTAAAGAATAGCTTGGTATCTAAAAGTACAAGGTCCAGCCATTGATTGAAAACTGCATCCAGAAAGTAGGCCAATAGTTGAGTATTCGGCCTGTAAGTGAAAACTTTAAAGGTTTCATTTGATGAAGGCTCACAATTACTCTCCTGTACGGAGTACTCTATAGCGAACTACATAGTACCTAGCTAGGTACTCAGTTACCGGCTCAGTGAAGCGTCAAAGACACCCACACAGAGACAACGTTGCCCATCAAATAACCGCTCTAAGGTAACAAATCATTCTCATAGTCGAATAGACATATTTTTCTGTTTTCTCTAAGATGGAGCATCGCTCGCCGGCGTTGCATTGGTGGCAATAAAATCCTGAACTCTTGCCTGGACCCTGTAGAACTGAAGTGAAAACCTTCAACCTGGTATCTAGGCTGGAGTTGTATAACTACGCGAGTGGCTAACCTGCGGAGAAACGCACGAGAGAAAACAAAAAGACTGTATGTTTGGTCTAGTTAAAATGGCGGAGCGGGAGTGTTACTGCAGGAAAGGAGTTAGTGTAATTATCTGGAGTCAATATTTGGGTGTAGCTATGACGTAACTAATTTACAGACGTGAAAGTAAGCAAACGTATATTAACTATGGATATATTGTATAAATAGGATGGTGATGGCTATATGCCCGCATGAACAGGATTGTTCAAATGGTGTCCATTCTTTCAAGTGAGTTCTTGCCGATCCAGCCGGCAACCCTACTAATCGAACCTGAATTAGCAGCCGGTTTGCGAGTATTTGCCCCTGGACGCTGTTCGTCGAGACTAGCTCGGCTGTGAGCCCCTGAAGCGGTCCCAGTCTGATGTCTATCAGGTTCGCCGGTATCATTTCTTGATGCGATTTGATTTATAGCACCCCTCCACTTTTTAGCGGTTGTGCGGCTCCCACTGGCAACCCCATTTAAGGGTTTGCTTCTTAGCTTGGAGGGGGAACTCGGAGCAGCCTCTGGTAATGGTGGCGCCGGTGGAGGAGGTGCAACAGGTGTTGTAGGTGAAGCAGGAGTAGGAGGTATAGGCATGTCGATCATCATATGTTCTGAACAGTTACACCCACAGCCGGTAGGGCATAATATAGAAACGCTCTTCTCCACGCTACCTTCTACCGTAATATCCGGCGCGAACCATTGAGAATGGCATTTGAAGCAGCACATATGACCACAAGATAAGCAAGGAGTAAACATGCCTTGAATTACCTCCGTGCATATCGAGCACGACATATTCGGCGAGATCGGCAATGACAAATTGCATTTAAGGCATTGGGCGTTCACAAGTGCGTTGCGTCGGATATTCTTCCCGAGAGTCTTCTCTAGTGTACTTGGCTTTGAAAGAGCAGAAACCTGTAGCGCGGAGCCGCATTTTGCACAGTGATGCTGGAGGCCGAGACCTTCGGCTGCAATCTCTGTCGAAGGGCGGTGATTAACTGCCAGGCTATGGCGCCTATTGCCGTATCTGGTTCGTGGATATTTGTTGTTGAGCTTGTATAGAAGAGAGCGTTCCGTCTCATTGTCAATGATGGAGGCCATTTTCAGAACTTCGGTTCCTTGGATCGGCATGTTCCATATAAACAGTAGATGGGCATAATTCTCCCTATACGCCTGATAAAGAGGTCGGAGTCGCGGATCTAGCAAAGGAACCTCGGCCTTACAGTCGTTATCAAATGCGGACTGATGTTTCTTGACAACTTTTATTCCTCTCTTGAATTTATCCACCCTTGGTGAAACCGGCTTATCGCTCTCTTCTGAATCCGAGAATGTTTGGGGTGTACCAATTGCGGAGGGAGTAAGATAACTGGGTAATGCGGACGCCGCCTTGTTACGGAGGCCACCAACCGAGCTCCAGATGCTGGGCCCTTGGGTAGTAAGGCTGCCTATAGGGCTAGGCTGCTTCTTAATGAGACCAGTTGGAGGTGAGGATGACGCAGAGGGTCCGAAAGTTAGGGATCGTGAGAGCGAAGAAGCCAAGGTATTGCCAAAATTGGTATTCATGCGCATATTAGAGGGAGGGTCTGGAGATCCAGATAGAGATCCATTATAACGGGATTTACGCTCCAAACTGGATCTTACCCCACGAATTCCGGTGGGAGGAGTTGTTCCTGTTGAATACAGCGGTGGTGTATTTCCGTGCCACTGGTCAACAGATGAGCCCCCCGAGCTGTGAGATGCTGCTATATTAGGCAAGTCTTTGTTCGCTAGTGGTGTGGTATTATGTTTCCCCCGGAATTGCTGATCAGAAAAGCTTTTATCGTCTAAAAAATCTGAGATTCGAGGTTTGTATGGGTCATCTGGGAGGAGTCGCTTCGTGTCCGTCTCGTATAAAACACATGAAAGCATTCCGAGCATTTGAACATCTCCAAGTTGTTCGAAATGTTCAAACCTACAAACGATTAGCGAGGCTCTATAAGAAATGGAAGATGATTAAGGAAAAGGAAGCTGCAGGATGGCTCACAGAGCAGGGATAAACCACGGAGCCCCTAGGGGATGGCTCCCCCATGTTTTTTGCTTTTCACTGTTCAAACCAACACCGCTGTCTTTTCTACGTAGAGTGCCCACCGGATTGTTAAGTATGTGCCGTAAACGATCTTTCACGCCTCTGGTGTCAGTTGTCTGCTTGTTATCCAAGAGTAAGTTTAGAAGCCCCCAGATGTAGGAGAGCTCTGAAAGTCCCGCATTTGCTGCAACTACCATGTTGTGAGAGCAAATCTCCGCTCGATTCCCGAATATTTTGTACTGCTGTGCAAGTTCTCGTTTTGCAGGTAGTATGTCATTAAAGTGGTATATATGAACATAATTCTGACAAGAGTCTGTTGATGATCTAGCTGTGCTAGGTCCAGCAACGGATCGCTGTGAGTTCCCTGCAATAGACCGTGCTAGATGGAATCCAATGTTGCCATGTCTCCAAGCGTGATTTCCTTGGAACTGTTGAGGAAGTGAGCCTAATAGATCTGAGGAACCAGAGGAGCTGGATGAATCATATGAGGAGTCATCAGAAAACTCCGAGCCACCGTCCTCAGTGACAAGGCCGCCGCTGACAGCTGATTCCGTCGTGGCTCTTGGCACCGGAGAGCCCGTTTGAAGGCGGCCGAACCCTTCAAATACTTTGTCATTGCGAGATGATCCAGCCATGGCCCTCAGGCTTATAGAGTCCAGAAAAGACGGAGGCTTATCATCCTTCTTCGGGAAGAAACAGACTAGCTGGCCATCGTTAGCCCATAGGGCACCACATGCCCGAGCGACCGGAACCATGACATTGGCATTTATAGGGCGGAGGAGTTCAGAAGAGCTCAGAGCAAGGTCAGAATCCTGAAATTGGCCAACATCTTCATCCTCATCACTTGATTCATTATCAGCAAGGATATCAGCAGATTTAAGGTGTTCGTTTGATTGATTCTTTGCCAGAGCCACGCTCTCCTCGACGGTATGCTCTCCAAGTAAGTACCGAATCACTCCTTCAAGGCAGCCTCGTTGTCTCGAAAGGTATGTCTCTGCAATTGTCTGCATTCCAGTAGTGACAGTTTTGGCTAGTTGGCTCGTTACAGCGGTTGTTCGTTGGACGTTGAAAATAGGGGCTTCCATGCGAGGGTATTCCGTGGGAAACTTAATATCGATTGTGAGGAAAACGTTGGAATTGTCTGATCCCCAGGGTCCATGCATGGAAATGGTCGCTTTACGCTGGCCAATATTAACTGATTCAAAGGCTACTCGAGTAAACTTCTCACCAACATGAATGATTTCATCACCTAACGTTTCCACTTCCCATCCAGAGATTTTCACACCTCGCATCCAGGAAATAGGATTCATATCAGCTCTAAGGGTTGTGCGACCACGAACGTTGCTTGATTGCCCAATCGATCGAACCTGACCCCATCCACGGGAGTAGGGCATGCTAACCCCGCTCATACCTTTGAGGGTATTATTAGCGGCAAGGTATTCTGACTTTTCGCCATAATCATCACCGATTTCGCCATGCTCGTAGGAGTGTTCATCGTGAAAAGTTTTGTAGGGTGCCCCTTTTCGAGTAAGGTTAAGGAGAGGGTTGAATAATTTGCCCCTTTCATAACCTACTCTTTTTAAAATCTCTGGGTCTACACGATGAAGGCGTAATTCCTTGTCTGTTCCCCATGAGACGAGTTGGAATTCTCGGTGGTCCATGCCATCTATGATACCTCCCCTTTGCCTCCAAAGAAACTCCTTGACCTGACCCTTGTGTCCGGGAAAACTGTGCACTAATGGCAAATCCTCGTGTTCACTGTTGCAATTATCTCCCGAAACGCCTCTATACAGATGAAGATCACTATTCCCACGTTGCGGCATGGCAAGGACACCCCAGCCAAAAGGGGTATGCCGCGCCCGCCATACAGGGAATTGAGTATGGGTAACGTTCTCCGGACTCTCCCCTTCTTTTGAATAGTCCCAGAATTTCATGGTCTTGTCTAGTGCACAGGTGACAATTGCCTCCGGGCGAGCTCTGTTCCAATCAATACCATAGATTTTGGTACCATGTGCTTCAAAGGTGCGGAGGGGATATGCACCTTTTCTATCATCCCAAATATGAAGTGATTTATCGTGAGAACTAGCAATAACGTGGGAATCTTGTCGATTCCACTTGACCTGGGTCGCCCCGGTAAACCAATCTGAAAACGAAACAACGGGCCTGGCGGGCGTTCTCAGGTCCCAGCAATGGACAAAACTATCAACGGCGCAAGTTGCTAGTAAATCAGGATGGTGGGCGGAGAAGTTTATATCCGTTATTGCTCTCGAGTGCGCGTGTAAAACATGCTCTATAGAGTTCTGCGAGGTCCGCATAGCCAAATTCCAGACCAACGCTTTCTGATTCGATGTACTTGCCACCCAGGAATCTCGGGCTGAAAATGGAGACCACTGGACATCAGCAACCTCCCATGCTGTTCGATGGGGGAGATAACGGGGTGGAGAATACGGGTTATCGAGATCTATGACGTGGAGACCTTCCTTTCTAGCATGCGGTCAGCAATAACCAAAGAAAATTCGATTTCACGGGATGTCTTACGATGCAAGAACCACGTCTCTTCCGCAGGGCGATATTGACATTGACCCAACCGCTTGATCAATATGGAACGAACTGTCCTCTCCGAATGTCGGGCTATCGTATGCCGAATTGAGCGGCCCTGATTCGATTTGGTCCGCCATTTTTGGGGCTCAGGACAGGGGTCCGCGTTGAGCGAAGTTCAAGGAAGTGATATCTAATGTAATTACAGCTCACATGCGTCGCGTAAGAGCCAGCTATATAGGCAGTGTTCCAGTCCACACGTTCACAATAGCTTGCACCGCCGCAGTTTGCGCGTCTGGGGATGTCGTTTGCATTCTGGGGAGTCTCAGTCAGGATCCTCGCCCGGAATCCTCACTCGTCAGATATATCTGTAAACCGCAACAAGTGGTCCAGAAGCACTAACGTTATAGCTGTTTCCGGCCCAGATATGTTGTCTGGTCTCCAAGGGCATTAATTAGGAGTTGAGACTGGCAGTTGTGGTTCGTTGGTTATGTAAGCAAAAGTAACCGCGTTAGATTTAGCTCATGGCACGTGCTTTTCCTGCAACCTTGGAAAGACAAGTCTTGGCGTCTGCGGGGAGCAACGTTCTGCCAAAAGAAAAAGGTGGGATGAAGTTGACGAATGGCTAGTTGAACCCCAGCAGTGAAAGATCTTGAGCCATCTTTGTGCTTGTGGAGCAGGACAGAGTGATTAAGGGATAGTCTGCCCGTTCCCTTGATACTGAAAACTTATATTGCACACCCTAGTCTCTTCAAGCGCGGCTGAGCGAGGAATCAACAGGGAAAGCAACACCGATATACGTCAGCACCAAAGTCATCAGCGCAGCATATCGTGAAGGAGTAACAAGCAGCCATTTATCTGAGCGCTCGTTACGCTATCGTCTTTCGATAATATTCCGACTGGGCTTTCAGTAATACCAGTTGCCAGATCATGGCGGGGCTACCAAAGCGGATAGTAAAGGAGACGGAGCGGTTGATGGCAGAGCCGTAAGTAAAACAACAAGCAGACTAATGAGTTAGTGGCTAGTACTTTATGTTCTTTTCTGACCAGCCATGTTGACTTATATAGTGTTCCCGGTATTAATGCAGTTCCTCATGAAGATAACCTTCGGTACTTCGATGTTCGAATCCATGGTCCGACACAGTCTCCCTACGAAGGTCAGCATAACATTACCGAACTCAGTACCTATGTATTATTCGAATAAGAGAACTGACTATACCCATACAGGAGGGATTTTCAAACTCGAGCTGTTTTTGCCAGAAGATTACCCGATGACGCCTCCAAAGATCCGTTTCCTCACCAAGATTTACCACCCGAATATTGATAGGCTAGGGAGAATCTGCCTTGACGTGTTAAAAAGTGAGATGATACCTTCATTGATGCGTAATAGGTCCTAACATGGTATATCATTCTACTAGATAATTGGTCTCCGGCACTACAAATCCGGACAATTCTTTTGTCGATCCAAGCATTGCTCGGCGCCCCCAACCCAGATGACCCTCTGGCCAACGATGTTGCGCAGAGATGGAAGGAGGACGAACCCGCGGCTATCCAGACAGCAAGGGAGTGGACAAGAACTCATGCTATGGTTTAAACCAGTCGTTTGTAAAGACATTAGATTATTCAGCGTCAGCCAGCAGATTATTTAAATATATATTACTATCAACGTCGTTTAATCGAGTTTCCTCAAGGGGAGGAAGGCTTCGCGAAGGTTACCAATCAGATGAGAAGGCGCTACCCTATGAAGCATCTACACCTGCAATGCTACCAAAGAGCTCATGTCAGGATATACTACAGGCTCGTATGGCGGTATAATATCGGTACTGCCTTGTAACTAGAGTGATTTTTACAGCACATTCAAAAAGGGCTCAGCCCAGTCTCACGATAGGACTTGGAATAGCATTGTAAAGAAACTTCCGTACCCCAAAGAAAGTTCCAAGGTTGTTCTTGCGTCTAGAAGCGCGCAGTTTGATGTTCTTGCAAAGCGTCGCGCTTGGGCGAGTTTAAGGGCTAGTGAGTCACGTGTCCCACAATTAGCGAGTAAACCTCACACCAAACCATTACCACGTTTGATCTTGAGTCGCAATCGAGTTAATTCACAACGACGTCAGCATATCAACCTCGAACACGCCGGCTGCGCATCACCACGACTCAAGATGCGTACCTACGACGATTCCTTCAGTGGTCAAAAGATCTACCCCGGAAAGGTACGTTCTCAACGTCGCTCATCGACATCTCCGAAGCACATGGAGCCGAGACGAAAGACGAACCTTTGAAGCCCTTGTTTGATGAGCTCCTACTAATAAACCCTTTCTTGAATTAACAGGGTAAGCTGTACGTTCGGGGCGACAGCAAGATCTTCCGATTCCAAAATGGCAAAAGTGAATCTCTCTTCCTTCAGCGCAAGAACCCACGCCGGATAGCCTGGACCATCCTTTACCGCAGACAACACAAGAAGGGACTTTCTGAAGTGAGTGACTCTTTGCGATAAATGTTTTTATTGAGGAAACAGTACTTGGTGTTTATATGGGGCTCCGTGGCCTGGGAAATACTGGTTGAGACGAACACGGGTTGGACGGTTATGAAGTGAAGAAACAAGCAGTGGCAATGGGTTTTGCGTTCTATATTGCACATCGAGGCTGACCATGGGGTTTTTTCGATTTGGTTTATAGGAAGTTGCCAAGAAGCGTACCCGTCGTGTTGTGAAGCACCAGCGTGCTATTGTTGGCGCCTCCCTCGATGTCATCAAGGAACGCCGAACCATGCGCCCCGAAGCCCGTATGGCTGCCCGCCAGGCCGCCGTGAAGGAGGCTAAGGAGAAGAAGTCCGCTGCTGAGAGCAAGAAGAGAGCCGAGAAGGCCAAAGCCGCCCAGAGTGCCGCACGAGGACAGGGTGGCCGAATCCAGAGCAAGCAGGGTGCTAAGGGCTCCGCCCCCAAAGTCGCTGCTAAGTCTCGTTAAATCTTGATAGAGGGAAGGTGAACGATGGATTTACTGGCGGTGTGGTATTACGACGGGTGTTTGGGCCTGGCATGCTTTGTTAAAAAGGGGTTACAAAAAACCATCCTTCATAATGAGAGCGTTCCTCCATGAGAACTGTTACCATCTATTGATGGATAGGCCTGGTAAAATGAACCATTTTCTTTTACCTGTTCCAGCAGCCGTTTCAGCCATGGCATGCTTTTTCTTGACAACACTCGACTATCTCAGTTGATATCTTGCTGCTCAACCCCCAGTGAGTTTGATGATAGCTTAAAATGAGATTCTTTTTAAATGTAACCCACTTTAATATGTCGACGAAATGCGATATACGTAATTCAGGAACCTTGCTCTGGGCTGTCGAATCTATATTCAGATCTCCATTCTTTTGACCTAACTTGCCTTATCGAAAGGGTAACCCCCGATAACGTCTGAAAATGGAAATGTTAGGGCTAAAACCCTAAGAGGGAAAATTCTGTCTTGGCGTTCGCTTCCTCCAAAGGACTTCGCCCTTCACCAAAACGACCACCAGCGAGACCATCGGCATCAAAAGACCAAGTCGTCAACGCATCCAAAGCACACGGTTAGTTATACTCCTTGTCTGTCTTGATATACTCGTCTTGTAGGGCGCTGCTCGTTACGTCCTTTCCCTGGTGTCATTCCAGTCCAAACTCGCTTACATTCAACTCTTTCAAAAACGCCCGACTTGACTAATCTTTGGAAATCTCTATCGCTCGAACAGTTGCATCTCTACGATTTACGAACCGATCACACATCATGGGTAAAGTCCACGGCTCGCTCGCTCGTGCGGGTAAAGTCAAGTCTCAGACTCCAAAGGTCAGTTTTCCGCAGTTTCGGCCGCCGCATACCGCACGGGGACGAAGGAAGACTCCAAGAAGGATGACTACCGTATATGGCGATATGAGGGAACAAACGTGAATGCGGTTTATGCGGTGGCCTTGTACTATTCGCTGTAACAGATGGAGCCGACGAATAGCCAAGGACTGACTCATCTTTCGGAGGAATAGGTTGAGCCACAAGAGAAGAAGAAGACCCCAAAGGGCCGTGCTAAGAAGCGCCTCCAATACACCCGACGATTCGTCAACGTCACAATGACCGGTGGAAAGCGAAAGGTACGTTTATCCTGAAGCATTACGGTGTGATGGGTTTCTCAGGCACAACTGAGAACTGACAATGCTGCTGCTATAGATGAACCCCAACCCAGGTGCCGCATAAGCAATATAATATGTCGACCTTTCTTTTTGCTCTTCACGCCTCGTTTCGTCAGCTTCGTTTTCTGTAAAATCCCGAAATCTTTCGAATATGGTGGACGCCCCACGAATTTCTCTTTTACCTGAGCAGTTATGAATCAGACACTCAGAGAATGAGGATGGAAAATGCTATGGATATCACAGCCGGAAATGGAGCGGAGCGGTTGAACATGGTATTTATCTGTTGTGAGCTTTATAAGGGGAATGAAATAGAAAATCAAAGCTGCAAAAGGGTGATGATGAATGAGTAGTTGGTATGGGAATGAATTTAAGAAATCTTTAATTACATAGCCCCTTTTAATACCACTGTTATTCATCTTTATTTTTATGACCATTTGTAGTATGGATGAATTGACCAGGAGGGGTACTCCATCTACTGTGCTGGTAGCGTAGACATAAGCTATGTGTATCCGGCGGGTTTGTCTTCGTAAGCTTCCGGTGAGGATGGGCCTACAAGGAGTGCTATCTGCTGGCCTTGTGTAAGATAGGGAATCTTTTCAGGGGCAGGATTAACATCATGGAATATAAAAGATAAGTGACGTCTACATGATTAATTCAACTGTATCCAGACCCAATGCATGGATTATATACCGGGCCCTTGCATAGGAGCTACCATCCACAGTTGCGCCTTGGACTGTAAGGCTAATGATCTGCTACCCCAATCCCATCTATCTTCATTATCATCATTAAGGGCCATCCGCCCTACCCACGACTGTAAACCATTATATGAATTTCAAAGGCCATCAAACCCACAAGAAA
This sequence comes from Nannizzia gypsea CBS 118893, assembly GCF_000150975.2. Lineage (NCBI taxonomy): Eukaryota > Fungi > Ascomycota > Eurotiomycetes > Onygenales > Arthrodermataceae > Nannizzia > Nannizzia gypsea. The sequence continues at coordinate 3,822,922 of NW_003345201.1, forward strand.
GCATCAGAACCCAGTTGGACCTGGACAGGATGTATCGCCGTTTTGATAGTCTCATCCAGCTTCAGATAATGTAACCATGACTGGTATTTATACGAGTGCTTCAAGCTCAGTTCCCCGTACACTGTTGTTTAACAGGACATAACTTTCTAGCAAGCCAATTTCCCCGACCATCTATGATCTATGTGGAACGTGTAAGGAAATTCACTCAGATAAGAACCCAATACCACGAGATTGGATCAGTAGTAATGAGCCATCTCCAGGCCAGCACGCTTAAAGCCACATTTGAGGTAGAAGCCCTCGTTGGCTTCGGAGCAGTCAAGGATAGACTGGCAGGAAGATGGAGATTTAGTAACTGTTTCTTATAGGAGAGAGAGAAAAGCGGCAATCTTACCTTGTAGCAGCCGACTTCCTTAGCAACGTAATCCAAGGCATGGATCATGCGCAGACCTAATTTCTTCCCTTGCTGGTTGCTCTCAATGGCAATATCTTCAATGTGTCCCACCAAGCCAGCAGCATGGATGAACTTCCTCTCAACGATCAAACTGCCAGTGCCAACGACCCGGCCGGTTCCATCACAGATAACAAGGATGTAGTATTCATCATTGCGCTTGGCCATCCAGTCATATCGTTCGTTCCAGAGCTCAGTAGTGAACTCTCCAACCTTGGTGAGAACACTGAGAACATCGAGGAAGCCGTTCTGGTAGTCTGAGCGGCGAAGTGGGCGAAGAGTATAGTTCTCAGGAAGCAAGGCGACAACGTCAGGAGAAATATAAGAGGGTGAAAAGAGACCTTCTTCGGTATTTTCCTTCTCGTTGGTGGGCTTGGTGGCATCGGTCACCTCTGGTTTGGCCTCTTTAGCGTGAATAGCAATCATCTTGGTATCGATACAGCTGTTTGTAACGGCCACTGGGGCAGGGGTGGGCGAGGTTTCAATAGCCATTGGAGAGAATAGCTGATGGTATGTGAAAGCCGTCGAATTGACGCGGGAGTTTCTCCTAGATGGAGGGAGTAGAGGACTCAGGGGTTGAGGAAGCGGGGTGAAGTTTTCAATTCAACGCTCCTAGCCTGAAAATAGCAACAAATATCCGAGCAATAAAAGACAAGCGGATCGACTAAGAGGAAACAAAGATTCTTGCGTATTCAAAGAGAAGAAATGAAGGGAGTTCGATCGAGGGAGAGGGTGAAAAAAAGGAGCGGTAACTCCATGTCTCAAATAGACGCCGCTTAGTCATCGGTGAAACAACCAAGTCTGGCCCCGTAAGTGACGTCATGTGATTTTGGCGCGTATTAAAGAAACATCTAAGAAATATAAGATGGATATTGATATCAACTGAGCAATCTATTTACATGTAGATATCCGGACGTGCATGCCGTGATATCCCCCGCCAACAGAAGGACGAATAGGCTTCTACCTCTCCTCAATAAGGACTCTATAGACATAGAAGTCGATATCAATATCGTCCGCTAGGTACGCGCCAAACTTTGGATCCGACCGACCAGGAAATGTGGTTGCAGCGAACCGAGTTTCCTTATTAGGGCCGAGTTTCTGAAGTTCCCCATTCCACGCGAATTGAACCCAGCCAGGGGTGGCGGTGTTGATCAAAAAGTCTACACGGTATTTGGTGTTGACTTCAGGAGCGATTTGCCATAGAATCTGTCGCGGCGCGTCCCATTTAGGCTGGTACTGGAGCTGAAGGTTGTTGCGAGAAAACTTCAGGGCAAGAGGGACGTTGGCGCCACCATCTTCCGCGTTGTCTGTGAGGTACTCCTTACTGGATGTGCTGGATTAGCTCTAGGCTCGGGGAAGGGAAACATGCGACCTGCATAAACTTACAATTGCCAGATGCTTAGACTCTGCTGAATTGCCCCCAAGGAGAACTCATAGCGAATGGCGTATGTTGTGTCTTTCTTCGTTTCTTTATTGAGGGAGTGATATTCGGCTCGCAGCATACCCGTCTTCTTGTGGAAATGGGCCGCAGGGGCACCCTTGGGATCTTTCCCTTTCTTAATGAATAAGTCGGGAATGTTATCGGGGATCATTGTTCCTCGTTTGGTTTCGAGGTTGCGCAGGCCCAGCACGGATGGATCATCTCCTCTGGCGGACTGGAAGTCTACAAGGACTGCACCAAGTGCTGACCCAACGGTCATTAGTATTGGAAGGAGACGCATGATGGCGGTTATTTAATGGTGCAGATAAGGGAAGATAATAATGGGCGGCTGGCTTGTAAATGCCAATCCATTCAGCAGGATTTGGGTGATATTTATATTCACATGCTCCTTAATGCCGAATCTGTAAAGACCCTTCCTCGTAGAGACTACCGTTTCTGGATACGAAGTGCAGGGGACTACGGACTCCTACGTTGTGGCCAAGGAGAAAGTATGGCCCCAATGTATTCAAAAGATGCAGCCTTGTTGAGATGATACAGAGAAACTCGGTTGCACATGGTATCTGCAGTGCAACAAGATCTCGAAAGAAATCAAGGCCTAGATCCCGCCTCACCATGGGCAAGAATATTTCGGGTTCCCCTTGGGGGAGAAAAGTAGTTGTGATCTTTTAGGTTGAATATATTGAAAATAAGAATATAACCAAGAAAGACTAGCATGGGCTTTTCGCTTATTTTTCGCAAGGGGAATGGAATTGAACATGGTAGTCATTTATCGCACTTAACAGAACGTTCACTGAAAAGCTGTTACTGCGTCTAAGGTTGATATGTATTTACATTGCTTCATTTTGTTTTGTTTTTTTAAGAAACGTAGCTAAGTGGAGGCGCTTACTTGTGCTCCTTGGGGCTGATCATCAGTTCTGGGCGAACGTGCTTGTCAAAGTCCTCCTCGCTGAGAGCCTTGAGCTCCATGGCACTCTGCTTAAGGGTGAGACCCTTCTTGTGAGCGTTCTTTGCGACCTTAGAGGCCATGTCGTAGCCAATAACGGGGTTCAGGCAAGTGACAAGCATAAGACTAGGTGGATTCACGTCAGTATGGATAACAAATAGAGAGAGTTGGAAAAATAAATAGTAGAAATAGAGCATAGAGCATACCTCTCGTGAAGAATGGCTTCAATTCTCTTGCGGTCAGCCTCGAGGCCAACGACAAGGTTCTTCTCGAACGACCTCATTCCGTCACTCAGGATTCGGACGCTGTGAAGCAGGTTGCGGATCATGACTGGCTTGAAGACATTGAGCTCGAAGTTACCGTTCATTCCAGAGACGGTGGTGGCAACATGGTTGCCCATGACCTGGGCGCAGATCATGGTGAGAGATTCGCACTGGGTAGGGTTGACCTTTCCAGGCATGATGGAGGAGCCGGGCTCGTTCTCGGGGAGCTGGAGCTCACCAAGACCGCAGCGAGGGCCGGAGCCGAGGAAACGGATGTCCTGGGCAATCTTGAAGAGAGAGGCAGCGAGGGTGTTTAGGGCGCCGGAAGCCTCGACGACGGCGTCATGGGCAGCAAGGACCTCGAACTTGTTTGGCGAGGTCTTGAACTGCTTGCCGGTCATCTTGCTGACTTCCTCAGCAATGGCCTCGTCGAAACCCTTGAAGGTGTTGATGCCGGTGCCGACGGCGGTACCTCCCTGAGCGAGCAGTCGGAGGTCTGGCAGAGAGTTCTCAACGCGAGTGATGTTGCGCTCAAGCTGGGATACGTAGCCGGAGAACTCCTGGCCGAGGGTGAGAGGAGTAGCGTCCTGTAGATGGGTTCGGCCAATCTTGATGATGTCGTTAAACTGGTCTACCTTCTTCTGCAGGGCGTCCTTCAGGCTGGTCAAAGCCGGGAGAAGAGAGTCCTCGATCTCCAGGACAGCCGCAATGTGCATGACGGTAGGGAAGGTATCGTTGGACGAGGCGGACATGTTGACATGGTCGTTGGGGTGGACAGGCTTCTTGCTGCCCATGGTTCCGCCTAGGATCTCAATTGCACGGTTGGAGATGACCTCGTTGGCGTTCATGTTGGACTGGGTGCCAGAGCCGGTCTGCCAGACAACAAGAGGGAAATGGTCAACCAGCTTGAGGTCGGCAACCTCAGCAGCGGCCTGCTGGATCGCCTTGCCAACGGTAGGGTCTTTAGATGCATTCCAGTCAGTCCAGGCCGTTTATATTATGCTTCTCAGCAGCCCAAAACATGTATACAGAAAGAGAGAAATACCGAGTCCGAACTTCATGTTGACGGTTGCAGCAGCGCCCTTGAGGATACCAAGGGCACGCACAATCGGCGTAGGCATGCGGTCCTGGGGCTGCCCAATATCAAAGTTCCCAAGGGATCTGGAGCCAACGGTCAGTAACTCTCCGGTCTGTATCAATTTGCCAACAGCAGCCCATTTCTGCGCACCTTTGAGTCTGAGCTCCCCAGTACTTGTCTCCAGGAACCTGAGACGCAACGTATAAGCCAGCTGGCCCGTGGCCATTAGACACTGTAGAAACGGCCGACCTACCTGGATCTCGCCAAAGGCATCGGTTTCCGTGCGAGGGGCAGTCTATACATGGAGCACCCGCGGGTCAGTTTCTATCACAACTCCAAGCAAGGCGCAACCGGACGAAGGAAAAGGGCGAAACCCCATACATACCATCATTCTTGCAGTCGAGGCGAATCCTCTGGCAGACGCTATCTGGCACTTGTTCGAGAAGGCAGACGACGGCCGGAGGGCGCTACTTATAGAGCGGCCGCAGGAGTTCCGAAGGTGGAGAGTATGAGGAGAAGCGAGCGATCGAGCTGCGGACTTGGACGCAACACGCCCGAAGGCTCGAAGGGCCGTGGAATTAAGCATTCTACCGGGAGCTAAAAGGAAAGTAAAAAAGAAGAAGAAGAATTGATATTGTACAGAACAGAACGCAGGACGACGGCAACTGAGATGGTACAGGGCCAATTGGGTGGGAGATACAAGTACACAAGAAGCTGAGATGAAGACCGAGAAGGACGAGAGGAAAAAAAGAGCTTGAAGATTGTTATTAGTTAACTAAGAGAGAAGCTGTCGCTTTCTTTTTCTTCTTCCTCCTTTGCCTTGCCGAGACTAAGGAAGATCCCGAGTTTTTCCGGTCCGTCGAAACAGGCCAAGATGCAAGATTTGAAAGATGACCCTGACGGTGTACAGGAGAGAGAGAGCTTCAGAGGCCAGTGTCGCAGAGAGCGTCGGCCAGGGCAGCGACGGACTGCTTCTGGAAGAGCTTGCCGCCCTCAAGGATGGCGTCGTGGTGGGAGAACGTATGGGGCGCTCCGGGGACGCGAATGTGGTCGACCTTGACCCCTGCGCACTCCAGTCTCTTCACATAGGCAGCGCCTTCGTCGCGAAGAGGGTCCATCTCCGCTGTCCAGACGATTGCGGGAGCCAGGTCGGCGAAGTTGGGAGCCAGGATGGGCGAGATCTTCCAGTCCTAAAGATATCCTCAGCATACCAAAGTTGAAGAAAGCAAATAAAAAAGCCAGCAGAGGATAATAACAAGGCAAACTTACGTCTTCAGACCGCTCTGGGCGAGGAACTCCAAGCCAATGGCGATTGAAGTACGCCATACGCTCGACAGGCAGGGGAACAGTGTGTTCCATCTCGCGGTACGAGTCGTACGGGGTGTTGTCACGGTCAAACTCGCCGTTTGGAGTGAAAGAGCTGTGCATGTCGACCACCGGGACTACCAGGAGCTGCAGCTTCAGGGGATAGCCATGGTCTCTACACATATGAGCCATAACTGCTGCAAGCTGGCCACCAGCAGATGCACCTCCGACAGCCAGCCGGGAGACGTCCAAGTTGAACTCAATTGCTCTGCTTCTCACCTATTTCAGAATGTCAGAAACAGTTACAACTAGCGGGTACAAAGTCATGAGGTATGTATGTATGTATAGAATTGAACTTACCCACTGGATAGCAGACCAGCAATCGTTAACGGCGGTGGGATACGGATGCTCAGGAGCAAGACGGTAGTCGATGTCAAAGACAACAGCCTCGCCGCGAAGCTCATGGGCGATTCGCTTGCACTTGTGGTGGTCAGAGTCGAGGCCGCCAAACACCCAGCCGCCTCCGTGGAAGTTGATATACGCTCCACGCTTCTTGTCTACACCTGGCGACAGCTTGATGGGGGCCATCTCAAAGATGCGGGCAGTGATGGTCCCTCCATTGACTGGGATCTTTCTCTCGGTGATACAGAACACCTCTGGCCCGGGAGCCTGGCCATAGTTGACCAGGTACTTGCTAGGGTTCTTGCGGAACTCCTCGATGGGGACCTGGTGGGTATGAAGCCGGCCCGCGTTGTTGCGGTTGTAGTGCTCGACATACACGGGGTCAAACCGGCCCACGAGCTCCTCAGGGATGCTGTTGAGCGGCGGCTGCAGGACCTCCTTTGGCTGCATCTGGAGCAGAGCCGGGTCTGCTACGCGTTGGGTAGACTATAGATATATACATGTCAACAGTCAGCTTTTCTTGTAGCCCCAGACAGCCATATCTCGGTATTATCACCATTTTGAGTCACTTCTGGGGGGCTCTTCGCGGTAAGATACCACCAGCACCAAAGTGAGGACGATGGAAAAGAAAGCGAAGCAGAAGAAGCAAAGGAAAGACGGGCAGATATTGGTATGCAGGGCAAGGCAGGGATGAGCTGCAGCGTCACCAAGAGGCCCCTCGCTGCCTCTGCCTCTGTATCTGCGTATTCGGTTCCTCGTATTGACAGCTCGGCTCTTTTTCCTGGCGTCTTGGGGTTTTCTTCTTACACGTAAAGAGTTGGAAGAAGAAGAAGAAGAAGAAGAAGAAGATGATGATGATGATGAAGAGGAAGAAGAATAATAAGAGGAAGAGGAATAAACAGAAGAAGAAGAATAAGAAGAAGAACTCACGCTGTTGACATCTATCATGGCTGGATAGTAAGGCAGGTATTTATTCTCTGGCAGGCCCGTATCAGGCCGCAGGCGGCGCTTGAAGCCAGACATCTCTCACTGCGCTCACTGTTCAAACGCGTTTTGGTGGCAGTGACAGTGACAGTGACAGTAACTGTCCTTCTCTTTATCTGTGTGTGTTTTGTTCCTTTGAAGGCCTTTTATATAGATAGAATATTTACTTGGAGGCTCTTTCTTCTCTCACGTGGTCAACTAGCTACCTAGAATTCTTTGAAGCTGAAGCTGTAAACAAGATTGTAGATAAATGGACCTTTGTATGTTTGCCCCTGAAGTCACAATTCACCTCTTATATAGTTAACCAGCTACTCTACCCCTAGAAGCCCGTTCTTTTTGTTCAATTCACTTATCCCTTATTCTATATATTCACATTCACGTCTTCCTGCCGTGCAGAGTTTTGTCAACATGGGGCTGAAAGTGGCCATCATTGGAGCCGGTAAGGGGTTACACCCGTCAGCCTCCCCAGGGCCGTAGCTGACCGATGGACAGGAATATCCGGCCTGGCATCGTTAAAGACATGCCTGGAGAACGGTATCACAGAGGTCACTGTCTTTGAAGCGCGAGACGTCATCGGCGGGCAGTGGAAGTACCAGGAGCCTGACCCTGAGACTGGCGAGACAGCCTCGTCCATATACGACAATGTGATACTCAACTCGTGCCGTGATACCTCGTCCTTCAGTGACTTCCCCATTGACCCGGGCAGATATCCCGATTACTTTGGCCATCGCCAGTTCCTGCAGTACATACACGAGTATGTCGACCACTTTGGGCTGGCAGGGTTTGTCAAGTTACGGACGAAGGTCATCTCCTGCAGGCAGCAGCAGCAGGACAAGAAATGGACTGTCGCCTACCAAGAGCAAGGCCATGACCCGGTAGAGGCAGTTTTTGACGCTGTCCTTGCATGTACCGGGACGCTGTCCAAGCCAATGATACCGGACTTCAAAGGCAGAGACACATTCCGGGGCGAGCTCTTCCACAGCCACACGTATCGAAAGCCGGCCAGGTTTGAGGGCAAGAGAGTTGCCATTATTGGGTTTGGTAACTCGGCGGCCGACCTGTCTTCTGAAATCAGCACGGTAGCTACAGAAGTGCATTTGATCACTCGCAGGGGCGGATGGGTGATTCCACGTTATGTCCTGGGCAAACCGGCCGAGGCGTACGACAGTAAGTTACCATGATTATAACTACTCTAGCTGTTGCTTTTTATTGCTTTTGGATATTCTGTTAGCTAGGTATTAGCAATTATGCATGCTGAGAGAGTGTATAGGCCGAGTGTTCGAGACCATTCTTCCCAAGCGGGTCTCGGAATGGTGTCAGATGAAGCTATGCGATGCCGTCATGGGCTCGCTGCCCGAGGAAATCAAGCCACAACATTCGCTCTTCCAGGCCAACCTGACAGTTCGAAGCGACCTGCTGGAGAACATCCGAACCGGCCGAATCACTCCTCACAGGGCCGGTGTTGACAAGATAACAGAGCATACCATTGTGCTCACCAATGGGACAGAGCTAGAGGTAGATGTCATCGTCTGTTGCACGGGCTATGACATCCACCTACCATACCTGTTGAATGAGTACTATCGGATGCAAGAGAAGGACAGCGTGTTGCCAGCCAGAAACAGTCTTAACTTGTACAAGCTTGTTGCCGCACCGAGACACCCGAATCTCTTTTGTATCGGATACGTGCATCTTGAGGGCCCTCTCGTCCCCGTCGCCGAGGCGCAGGCGAGATGGGCCGTAGGAGTACTTACGGGCCATGTTACGTTGCCTTCTGCAGAGGAGATGGAGAGATCGATCCATACGTACCAGGAGGATCTAGCTTCTAAGGTAAGCCATGCACTACAACTTCTTTTTTGCGGGACTCAGTGATGGCCAGCTAAGAGACGAACGATGGGGATGGCAGATGGTTTCTTCAGACAGGCATACGACCATAGTCAAGTATCTTCCGTACTGCGACGACCTGTTCAGCCAGTTAAACGCAGCACCGACCTTCTGGCGCCTGTTCCAGCGCATCTTTACTTCTCGTCCCTTGCAGGCTTACAGGGTGCTAGTTGCAGTGTACTTTGGCCTTAATTCGCCTGCTCAGTACCGGCTGTTTGGTCGTGCAGGGAAGCCTGAGCTGGCGGCCGAGATACTGCTGCGGCTGTCCAGGGGTGACAGCACGATGACCGAAGAAGAAAAGAAGTATATCCGGAGCACGGCCCAGGTCTGAGCACGCAAGAATTATCTTTAAGACCTCTTATTCCTAGAAAGTATCGAAATATCTATCCTTATTATGATTAGTTAAATAGGCTGTTCGTAAATAATAATAAGCAAGCTCATGGCAAGGTAGCCGGGGTGACTCTGAGCCTGAGCGCATTCGTAGGCTTCAATGCGAACCCAGACCAGGGCATCTTAACCTTCTTATCGACCGCATGGAACTCCCACTTAAGCAGAAGCTTGACAAGGAACACTTTAATCTCGAGCAAAGCAAAGGCTCGGCCTACACATACTCTCGTTCCGCTGTGGAAGGTTTGGTACACGTACGGATCGTGGGCTGCCTTGGGCAAGTTATACCATCTATCTGGGTCGAACTCGTCTACATTTGGACCCCAGATGGACGGGTTGAGTTGGGACACAGCAGGGTACATCATTAGTAGAGTTCCGGCAGGTATGAGGGTGCCGCATATGTCGACATCTTGTGCGGCGGTACGCAATAACGATACGACTGGTTGGGTTATGTTAGGAGGCATGGATAAATATATCATATACCAGGGGGGAAACATACATGGTGGGAGGATGCGGGTAGCTTCTTTAATGACGTGATCTAGGTATTCTATCGATTGGATTGAGTCGTAGGTGAATGAACCGTTGCTGGTAGCTGCGTATATGGCTGTGCGCAGACGGGTCTGGACAGACGGGTGAGTAGAAAGCATATGCAGGCACCAGATAACTGAGTTGGAGGTAGATTCATGTCCTGCCACCATCAAAGTTCGCAGCTACGTTACAGTTAGCCATGTTACACAGCTAGATATACATCGAGGTGATAGAGTTATGGGTAAAAAAAGGGGGGAAGGCGGGAGGGACGGATGTACCTGCGAAACCAAAACGTCTTGACATAAAGGTTGTCCCCTCTCGATGTATCCTCGTAAGATCATGGTGAAGATATCGGTATCAGTGCTACCGAGCTTCTCATCGATATCTGACTCCTGACTGAGCTCGGAGATGCGCTGTTTGACGTGGTCTTCGAGCAGCTGCTTGATGACGTTGTTTGCATGTAAGAAGCGACGGTTGGCCTTGAGAGGAATCCACTTGCGAGCCGGGAAGAAGTTGTTGAGAGCTAGCATGATCTGGTCTGTGGTCGAAAGATGCATGACTTCCATGGACCTGACGTAGAACTCTGAGCTGTGGGTGAGGCTGTCCAGATCGTAACCCAGGACGGCCTTTGCTATCAGGTCTACGGTAGCCTTTGCAATGACCGAGGTGACTGCGTAGGTTGGTTAGCCATGATCATTTTCTTTTTCCCTTTTTATCTCAAATATAGTTATGAGAGTAAAGGAGGTGATAGGAATACACCTACCCTCAATAACATCTCCATAATCAGAGAGCAGCGCCCCCATACACCCAGCCAGCTGGTCTCCCTTGGCCAGCATGATCGGCATTGACCTTTTGACATTTCCCATCAGGAAGGGTCCTAATTCGGTTAGCACGTGCATAAGTATAGGTACATATGTTTAGTTGTATATACACTTTATCGGGAAGAGCGTACCAGCAAGGCTCTTTCGCTGCTGGCGATGGGCGTCACCCTCGGCAAAGAAAACGCCCGTCTCGCCAATGATCTCCCCAGCTGTGCGAAAGAGAAAGCCTGGCTTGACGAAAGAGTAGCACTGCGCCTGGGAGACTTCCCTCAGGGCTCTGGGGCTGGAGACCAGAACGACCTCGAGGTTCCCGAGCATGAGGGGCCGTATGAGGTCTGCAGATGGGAATTCTCGCATCCAATCGACAGCAGCTGCGTGGGGGCTGCTGGCGCGGAGCTGCCTGATCGTCTGGCCAAGCAGCCAGTGTCCCTGTAGAGGTCAGATGGCCGTCGAGGTAAGCGGAAGCGGGATGGAAGTGACATATCTGACGTATGCACGAGGGATAGACACACCTTTGGAGTTGGGATGTGGCGCAATGGAGAGACGAGAAACGGGTAGACTAGGACCTTGTAGGCCGTGACGGCGAGGCAGAAGAGCGCCGCCAGCAGGAGACACAGTCCCAGATCGATGGAATAGGGCTGATATCGCAGCGCATGGAGAAGGACGGCGCCTGCAAGGACGAGCGCCAGGAGAAGCGAGAGAATCATCTTGCGGTCGTATTCGAAGTAGAAAAGCAGGAGAAAGCCGCTGTAGAAGCTGTAGAAGTTGAAGAATGTAGTCGTATCCGTCGTATCCGTCGTAGTAGAAACAGTCGTCGCAGTCGTGAATATTGGCCGTAAGGGAATAAGAGAACAGGAGAGCAACGGAGTGAGACAGCAGAGAAGGCGACGAGGCGCCCCTTAAATAGGCAAGCAGCGCCGTGCAAGGTCGACTTTGCCTGTCCCACTGCACGCAGGCAATGCAAGATATCTCAGGCCAGAGGGACGGCAGACTGCAGACGAGGCATGCTCGCTAAGGTCGCCAGCCTGCCAATCGAGTGACTGACTGAGTAACTAATGGGCTGACGATTGACTGACTGACTGGCTGGCCGGACGAAAAAGACGACTTCTCCGGCTGGCCCGGTACAGAGTACGGAGCAGGTGTTGTAGCAGTAGGAGTCGATGCCGCAGTAGATCCTGATATCATGCATATGCCCTGCGACGGTCAAACGGGTATATCTCGTCTCTCCTCCCGTCGTCGTCGTCGTCTTTTCCCTCTCTTCTCGCCTTCTTCTTGCAACTGATCTGCGCATCGCATCGTGTTTCCATGCAGTCATCTATACATCAACCGCAGGACGCCAGGACAGCCTGACAGCCGCCACCCAAGCAAGAGAGCGACCCAAGATGCAGTCGAGATGCAGAGCAGATGCAGTCGAGCTGCCAACCGGACCCGGGACGTCGTTTCTTCTTCCTTCTTCGTCTTCTTTTCTTTTCCCCCAGTTGCATCTCATCGCCCGCCTGCCGACCCGAAGAGCGACCCCCTGTCCGGTCCGTCCCATCCCACTGATCCTCCTGCTGCTGCTGCTGCTCCTGCTGGAGGGCTCGACTCTCTGCCAGCCTCATCCCTGCCCTGTAGCTCCGTCCGCCCTTCCATTGCCCTCTGCCAGTTGCCGAGATCTCGTAGTCTGGGTGCTAGACTTTTGGCTGCTCCACCAGCTCTCCACCGGCCATGGAAGATTTCTAACTTAGCATCGTCTCGGGATGGCGTCTTTTCGACCTGAGATAGCGGAAGATGGAGTCGGACGGGGCGGACAGGCTCGATGGGCCTGCTCTTTGGGGAGTATATAAGAAGAGCCCGACGGCTACCGTGAGCTGGAGCTGGAGCTGGAGAGGAGTGTCAGTCAGTCAGTCAGAGTTGGCAGTGAACGACCAGAAGACGAACCTATGGCCGACTCGACGGCAAAGCTGAACAGCTACGAAGCTGAAGGTAAGACAAGAGAATAGTAAAAGAATAAGAAGAAGAGAAGAAGAAGAACTGACAGATGGTCAATGGCAGCAGCAAACGAACACCATGAAGAAGCGGAATACCACACCAGCGAGTCGCGCCGCCAGATCGGCCTCGTCTCAGCCGTCTTCCTCATCTTCAACCGCATGATAGGCACCGGCATCTTTGCGACGCCCAGCGCCATCTTCTCGCTCTCAGGCAGCGTCGGCCTCTCGCTGATCATCTGGGTCGCCGGCATGCTCATCGCGGCCGCAGGCATGGCCGTCTACCTCGAGTTCGGCACCGCGCTGCCTCGCAACGGCGGCGAGAAGAACTATCTCGAGTTCGTCTTCCGCCGCCCGCGCTTCCTGGTGACGGGCCTCTACGCCGGCTACGTCGTCCTCCTGGGTGTGTTATCCTCACCATATATACATCTATATCTACGTGGACTAACGGGCTGCAGGATGGGCGGGATCGAACTCGGTCATCTTTGGGGAGTACATCCTCCACGCGGCGCAGATAGAGGTCGACCGCTGGAACCAGCGCGGTGTCGGCCTCGCCTGCATCACAGCGGCCTTTCTCATCCACGGCCTCGCGCTGAAATGGGGGCTGCGCCTGCAGAACCTGCTCGGCGTCATCAAGCTGCTCGTCATCCTGCTCATCGTCTTCTCTGGCTTTGCGGCCCTGGGCGGCGCCCTCAAGATCGAGAAGCCGGACAACTTCAGCAACGCCTTCGAGGGCACCACCGGCAGTGCGTACGGCGTCGTCACAGCCCTGTACAGCACGATCTGGAGCTATATCGGCTACAGCAACGCCAACTACGCTCTCAGCGAGACCAGGAACCCCGTCAGGACGCTCAAGATCGCCGGCCCGTTGGCTCTCGGGACCGTGGCTGCTCTATACATGCTGGCCAACGTACGTCTCTTCCTTGTCCTTTTTTATGTATTTCCACTGTTGGCATTTCTTGATACTGACGATAGCGAGTTATAGATTGCATACTTTGCTGCGGTACCGAAAGACCAGATAGTATCCTCTGGCCGCATCCTGGCTGCCTCGTTCTTCCGTAACATGTTCGGAGAGCAGGCTGAGAGAGCTCTCTCCGTCCTCGTTGCCCTCTCGGCCTTTGGCAACGTCCTCAGCGTCATCTTCTCTCAGGGCCGCCGTGCGTCTCCCCCTAGTCCTTCAATATGTTGCTCTCGGAAGTATACAATTGGCTAACATCCTGCAGTCGTCCAGGAACTAGGCCGTGAGGGAATCCTGCCGTTTTCCAGTTTCTGGGCTAGTAACAGGCCCAGGAACGCCCCCCTGGCAGGCCTCTTTGCTCACTGGCTCGTCTCCGTCGTCATCATGCTCGCTCCTCCGCCAGGTGATGCCTACAACTTCATCCTCAAGTACGTCTCCTCTATCTACCGTTCCCAAAAAAGTCAACTAACAAAATTGCAGCGTCATCTCCTACCCTCTAGCAGTCGTCAACATCTTTGTTGCCGGTGCTCTTATACATCTCTACCTCCATCGCGATTCTTACCAGTGGGCTCCTCCATTCCGTGCCACCCTGCCTGTTGCTACCTTCTTCCTCCTGAGTAACATCTACCTCACCATTGCTCCCTTTGTGCCCCCCACGGAAGGGCAGAATGTGTACAAGTCGCTGCCATACTACCTACACTGCATAGTCGGCATCGCAATCTTCGCTGCCGGAGGTATCTATTGGCTCGTCTGGGCACGGTTGCTCCCTTGGCTCAGAGGCTACACGCTCGAATGCGAGGTCATCACCCAAGAGGACGGTTGGTCCCGGAGGCGCTTCTACCATAAAAAGTAGTCGACGCGCTGCACCCGCTCAAATCTGGTCACCCGACCAGAACTGTCCAATATCCCTTCACCAGCCTTTGCATTACACCGGCTGCTCCGACAAAAGAGGCGCAAGGCTTGCCGCTTGGGTTGGGATGCATTGACACTCGGCCCGTCTTTCTCTTTTCTTTTTCGCTCTACTAACGACGTGACGACCTATAATTCTTTCAACAAGCACATCATCCGCTATACATACTCGCTTATAAAATGCACATCGCTTGGGCGCTGGCTGCCCATGATCAGAGCATGGGCTTCAACATTGCTTATATGGACATATATACAGGTTCCATTACAACACAAAAGTACATAACTAGACTAGACCGTACATATTCACCGGTTACTTTAATCCACGATCATCTCAATCTAGCATCAAATCCTAGTCCCTATCCTTATCCCTGTGTTTCCCATTTCTCGTCTATATATATGCCTGTTCTCGAATATGTACGTACAATCGGCTTAGGCCAAGGCGGATAAGAAGGATCAACCGTTATCATCAGTTCATAGACATGACACCGACGGTGGATTCTGGATCCGGCATCAAGGGAGCTTATCAGCTAGATAACCCTTGCGTGCTTGCGTGCTTTGCTTAGTGAGCTATCCAGTATTTCGTCATCCAGTGGCCCGAGAGCTCCTGAGTACTTTGAGTCGTTAGGAAATGACACCGGAGCAGTTCGATGATTAACGGCACTTCTATAACACTAGACACGTTTCAATCATCCAATTACACAAACTACCCATTACCCATTACACGTAAGATATCACCTCAGCTCTCTATATCTATCGACACCTGCTGCTGATGCGCCATCAAAATGCGAATAAACTCATTGACTGCTTCCGGTGCTGGATTCGTCAGTCTCACAGTCATCACAGAACAGCTTGGCAAAGTCCATAGGCCGTCATTGTTTTGACACTCATGCATGTCCGCTGAGATTAGCGTGCTTGATTCCAACCCGGATGACGGGCTCAGGTAGTCCTCTGCTGAAGTGCTACAGGGGTGGAATACGTTGTCGTCGACACCGGTGGTATGCTGGGGATGACTGCCTAAATCGAAAGTGTTTGTGAAGTCGGTCGTGGTAATGTTTGATTGATCCATGCAATCGAGAGCAAAATGTGGCAATGTATGTGTGTACTCTGGCATGACCGTTTCATCATGGGAAACAGGGAACAAAATCATATCGTCCGCGGAAGGGTATAATAGTTCAGCGTCATTGGATATCAAGCTGATGCCGTCGTTGAGTGACTGGTTTGCATCCATGCAGAGTTCTTCGCTGTGTGATGCAGGACTTGATTCAGCAGTACTCAGACTGTCACTTTCGCCTGCACAGTCCATTTGACTCTTACAGAAGTGCCGTGACATAAATGCATACCTGTGGCAGTAAGGTTAGTTCAGTAAATAGGGGCATATTGATATATCGTCTAAATTGGTAGGTAGGTTTGGTAGGTTGCTTACTGGTTTTTCAACGAGTTAGGGGAACGCAAAGGAAATAGATCATTTCTAATCTGTAGCCATCTGCGGCCCTGTTTCTGTACTGCATCCCATAGTATTTGACACTACCAACTTAGCTCTGACTTTATTTATTAAGGGTGAAATATAAAAGCCCGGGGGGTTTCCCTGTGCGTTCACATACCTCTAACTCTGTCCATTCAGACCTATCTAAGGCAGGATCAAGAAAGTGTTGCCATCTTTTGGCGCATTCTATGTATCAGTTAGTTAACTAGCTCATTGAACATCATCATAACCATACTTGTCAGACTTACGATCTGCTGTACGTCGAGGTACATGCTCCGACACTCGCACCCATCTAAATAATCGTTAATATAAGCATTGAATCTCGTATATGCCTGGAGGATCGTTCAACCATCCAAGCAAAGACAGCAAGGGTCACTCATTACACTTTGCCTTCCGTCTCCACAGCGCCGCTCAGCAGCCTGTCTTCCTCCGCGGTCCAGGCTCCCTTCCTTAGGTCCCCGTCGAGCACATTAAGCCATCTTTTTCGGCAGTCTTTGTTCGTCCGCCCGGGAATTGCTGCCGCAATATTCTGCCAATCAACCACTTTATCAGGAGGATTATCTGATAAAGAAAGTTAGGGTATAGTAGATGACCTAGTGATGGTATAGTTGTACATACTAGCTTGTTGTTCCCGGAGTCTCTGGAGCAAGATGGCATCTTCTTCCTGAGTCCACTTGTTGATGCGCCGTGCAGGTTCCATGGTAACGGTTCGGAGAACAAGGTCCAATTAGTGAGAATTCCGTGAGTCGGGATATCAGTATGGATGGAACGAAAGTGTGGGTGGTGTTGAAGATTTATAGCCCGAATTGATGAATACTGCGCAAATCTGACACGATATGACGGTCTCATGCTATAGCGTGGGGCAGTGAGAATTATCTACCCCCATGTTTTCTCATGGTCTACTAGAATAAGGGCCTTTAAGCACCCGCGAGGCCCATATTCTAAGGTCGTTCCACCTTAGCACGGGTATTGTGATTGAACAGAGACGTAGCTGAAAGCACTGCCTTCGCCCTTCAAACTCTCTCCTGCCGCGCCCCCATTGAAGACGACACCTGAAGAGCCGCTGAAAAGGGAATGCATCCCGGTTTGTTGTCTGCATGTCTGAGTAAGCTTCATGCATATCAATACGGCCCGCCGGGTGTGATTTGGTCTCTAACCACACGCATGGGTTCTGTCCCTTTTCCTTAGCTGCCACTCAAGTTTGACTGTGTGGCGAGTCAAGCTACAGTCTGTGTAGAGATAGGAGATTATTGCGTGTCCTGAGTAAGCGCTAATGCTCTTGGTTCGTGTGTTGAATACTCTCTTGAAACACACCTATTTATATCCTCAGGTATGGAAGATGTTTCGAGATTCAAACTGGAAAGGAGTGAGGTAACCCGCGCCCAAGGTACCACCAATCTAGGCCCAGGCCTTGTGGAGATTAATTTTGGTCTTGGTATAATGTCATGGGTCTTTGTGCCTAGGTAGTTGTCTCCTTGATCCCTGTGTAGATAGCTAATCTTGGGCCCTCTTGATCAGATACTATAGGCATCGATGATAGCGAGTACTCGCCGTCGAGACAGGGGCACTCATATTTCTGTAGCCTGGATACAACATTCACTGATATATGGCAATAACGGACACAGAATAATAGCAACAATTCTGTGCGAGTACAGGGTGATAGCATGATGTCATTGACTCAAGGATAGCTTGCATCTAGATATCCGTATTCGGGAGATAGTCCATGGTAGTAGTAGCTAACTAGTGAAAGAATATGCGGGACGCGCTTCAACGTTCCGGCCTGGAAGCGCCACCTCGGGGAAATAGCAAGCCAAGGTTGAGGGCTTCAGCTGTAGCAGGCCTCAAGCATCTAAAGGCCGCTAGCAGGCTAAGCAATCTCCTAAAGGAGTAAACGTTGAAAGAGATTGAGCGGGAGGAGATAAAAATAGCGCTTGCATTTGCTCCAGTATAGACCTTCTTTCCCTCCCGCAGGCGCAACGGTGGGGGTACGCAGACATCTGCAGATCAGAATCCTGGTTACTAGGCCGCATCTTTTCTTCCATGGCTGTAACCCAGTATTCACGTTGTAAGGCTTCATTGCAACTTAACTCGTCACATCAGACACATTCGTGATATGTTCAGTGGTTTCGAGTATTGATTACCCCTGACTAGTTCTCTTCTTCCGGCGGGTGAGCATGTCGTCGTCATCTTGATAAAACCTCAGGCTTGGGAGAGAAAAGAGGCGTAACTCTCTTTGGCTATGAGAATATATCATGGCCTTGATAAATATAGAGCCTCAGTGACAAGACTAACCTAGGTGCCTAGGCAGTAGTTATAGACCGGGGTATCAACTGCTTGAAACATTCAGTTTCAGTACTCAAAACGCAGCTGCAGGTTTGAGTAGCTAAGAAGGAAAACAATCTTACCAATGCCTGATCATGTCCAGTCAGATTTCCCGCTATCCAGCCGTTCAAAAATAAAAAAGGTGGTTACGATGTGTTTCCGGGGTGTATGTAGTTAGTTATATGGGGCCGGTCGGGGTAACGCTTAAAAACGACCCCTTACTCCGGTTATTTTTCTGCGGGTGACATGCAGGAAGGCTCGGGCCAAGCCAGCCGAGGTTGGCCGGTATAATTACCTAGTTAAATCCCCAGCGGGCCATAAATAAGGCATCCATAGACTCCACGAAGTCTACTACTTACTTATATGCGCTGCTTTCGGTCGTACTTGGTGGTTGCTGAGGCACAGCCAGCCCGATGCTTTCGTTTTGCGACCAAGGGCCTGTCAGCTTCTGCACCCTGACAGACGGTTGGATGCAGACAGGCAGTCGTCGACCTGGAACATAAGGCGCGTCCGAATGAGAAAAGCATATCTGCATTCACACTCATTTCAACTCTCTGTGGATCGCTGCGATTAACTATACGAAGCGGCGTTACTATCCGAAATCAGTAGTTATGTTTTTCTGAACGGAGTCAACAACACTATGGAGAAAATTTTCAGCGTGATTCAAGCTCTCGCGCACAGAGATATTCAGTCGGTACTCCATTCCATAAACTCACAATTGTGCTGACGCGATACGACTGCAGTATTGTGTTGATCTAAGGTGGAATT
The DNA here is from genome assembly GCF_000150975.2 of Nannizzia gypsea CBS 118893. Taxonomy (NCBI): domain Eukaryota; kingdom Fungi; phylum Ascomycota; class Eurotiomycetes; order Onygenales; family Arthrodermataceae; genus Nannizzia; species Nannizzia gypsea. The sequence continues at coordinate 3,841,810 of NW_003345201.1, forward strand.
GTGCCCGGAGCTGAAAGATGTAGTTTCTCTCGAGTCTACTATCAACATCAATAATCGACTGGTTCAACAGGTTTAAAGACCGGAAATCAGATCACTGTTTACTTGAGAGTTGCCTAATAGCACAAGTGCACTTGTAATACACCTGAGGCACCTGAGAAAAAAGCCATTGAAGATGAGAGAGAGCCGCGGCAATATGCTATATTTGCCCACGCACTCCCTGGCACCTTTTGCTGCAAGAGGCGCATGATTGGTTCAAAATGTTTGTTTAAGCGCCGTGGCCGTTCTGGTTGTTGATGCCAGCAGGCAGGGAGACTACTCGGTACCTTAGGTACCTACTTAGGTATATAGGAGCTGATAACTAGTCAAAGTATTCCACGCTCTGCGCAAGTTGCTCCCATGTTAGCACTCATCAACTAGTTCGAGTTGTAGTTAGCTATCAAAAGCAATTCGGGGACGCATAGCTACTGTCCGCATTTCCACTCTTTAATCACCTAGCCGCCTACCTATAAAATGGGAACGCCGCCTCTGGTACGTTGCGCTTTTGTCCTACTCCTTGTCGTGTGGAGAAATTAAACGTCAATTCGACCCCTATATCAGGTAGAGGTAGGCGTGATATCCTGCCAAAACATGCGTTCTATCATATCAATGCCGTCTCCTACATTGATTATATATGCTTAAAATTCGGTTGAAAATAAAAATTTCCAGTTGAAACTGGCTGAGAAGGTGAACCACCAAATGTACCGTTATACGTAGTACGTCTAAAATAAACTGTGACAACTGGAACAAGTGATAACAGTAATGTATTGAAAATGATGTACAGTTGATTTATTTCTTTTGCTCCTCTGGCTTCTCCTCGGGCTTTGGGGTAGGAAGTTTGAACTATCAGACAAGGAGTGTTAGCAGCGCATTTCTCTTGTTTTGGGGAAGAAACGAGATTGTAGTTACTAACGTTGTCTGGTTTTCGGTCAACACCATGGCCAATTCCTTCCCAAGCAGACGAACCGCCCTCGAAATTTCGGAATGCCTGTGTCAATTCCAATGGCTCGACAACAATACGCTTCTTCTCCTCGTCATATCTGATTTCAGTGTATCCGGAAAGAGGGAAATCCTTTCTCAGAGGGTGACCGTCAAAACCGTAGTCAGTCATGATTCTTCGGAGGTCAGGATGGCCGGTGAAGAATACGCCAAACATATCATACACTTCACGCTCAAACCAGAGGGCACCATCGTACAGTGAGGTGATACTGGGGACTGGGGTTGCCTCATCTGCGTAAGTCTTGACTCTTATCCTGGAGTTATGGCGCACACTGAGAAGATTGTAGACCACTTCAAAACGGTACTCTCGCGTGGGGAAATCGACTGCAGTAATATCCGAGACTTGAGTGTATTCCGCAGCGGTATGATCACGAAGGAAGGTCATGACAGGTACGACACCAGCCGGGGGAACGTAAATGGTCAATTCATCCTTCCAGACCGAAAATTGTTGGATGTACTTTGGTAGGCAAGAGATGAGGTATTGGCCGTAGGTATGTAATTTTGCGGACGTCTCTTTATACTTGTCTGTTGGGTTGACGATCGGGCGGTTCAATTGACCGACGGCTATCAGCTGTGTTAGCCATGATTTGCTCCTTTAGGGGAATAAAAGAAGAATGGCCAAATAAAACATTAGCAACAGGGTTCGGTTTACCAGGTCGCGGCTCCTCGCGCGGGTTGGGAACTCCCTCCTTTGATACAAACTTCGCATCCTGGAATTGAGCAGACACTGAGAAAAGGCGTAGCGAATTCGAGGTTCTCCCTGCCTGAACAGAGGCCAAGGGCCGACGGCCTCCCAGCCGTATGACGGATCGCCTGGACGCCATCGTGAATAGAGCAATTGAGCTGCAGCCCGATGGAATTGTGGTCGCGGAGAAACGAAGCAAGTGTCTGGATATCGCTCGAGTGGACGTTGCTGGCTCGACATTCTTCTCTCGGTCGTAAATGCAAGACGCTGATTGGCTGCATCATGTGACGCCCTCGAAGCACGTGATTGTATCACCTGACCAAACGTGACACTCTATGACTAAGCAAGCGCCTCCCCGAAAAAGGAAGAAGAAGAAGAAGAAGGCGCCAAGACACTGCGCAGAAAGCTCATCTTTCACTCCCTCCTCATTTTTCGCAGCGCATCCGATCTCGACGTCGACATCTTCCTCCTCCCACCATCTTTCTTCTCTCCTCGGTGTCTCTCCGTTTCTCACGGCAGGTTTTCATTTCTTTGCATTCGTCTTCGGGGGCTTCAGCAGGTTATCTTGTCCTATTTTAATCCCGTGCTTGTTCATGGTCCCTCCCCAACTTTCCTATTCAGAAGAACCTCAGTTTTTTTTTTCTGCCCCATATTCTCCAGCAGATTCTGAGCCAGTGCGAGCGGGTGTCACAACATGTCTTCACGAGCCTTAAACGATTCAGTCATTGACGACGATGATGAGCTTTGGTGAGTCTGCTTTATGTCACGGATGGGTTGGCGACTTGGGTCACAGATGCTAATCTTAAGTCTTCTCCGTCTGCAGCCCGCTCTGTATTGAAGAATTTGATCTTTCAGATAAAAACTTCAAGCCATGCCCGTGTGGTTACCAGGTACGCGTTGATATGAAGAAAAAACCATAGCCCCTCACTGCCTCTAGTGAAACGCCAAAAACTCTAGCAGGAGATTAACCGCTAACGGACGACTCTAGATATGCCAGTTTTGCTATAACAATATCAAAACCCATAGCGAAGAAGGCCGTTGCCCGAATTGCAGACGCGTGTATGACGAGAGCAGTATTCAATATCGTGTTCCGGATGTTGATGAGTACGTGGTTTATACCTATTCTTTCCATCAATGGCTCTTTTACTCATAGGAGTTTATTACGTATAGGTTCAAAGCAGACTTGGCTCTAAAACATCGAAAAGCTGCTGCGGCAAAACGAAAAGAAGCTGAAAAACGAGAAATCGAAGCCTCAAGCAGGAAAAACTTGGCTGGTGTCCGGGTCGTTCAGAAGAATCTCGTCTATGTCATCGGGCTCAATCCAACAATCCGGGATGAAAATCTACTATTACAAACCCTTCGAGGTGACCAATATTTTGGTCAGTATGGTGATATTGACAAAATAGTTGTCAGCAAGGCAAAACCAGGTGGCAACCCAAACCAAGGTATTGGTGTCTATGTGACATTTGCGAGGAAGATAGATGCAGCTACATGTATTGCGGCAGTTGATGGTTCACCTAACGGTGATAGGGTCTTACGGTATGTATATTCACCTATATATTTTGATTAGTTTACCTTACTAATATCTATTTATAGGGCACAGTATGGCACTACCAAATACTGCTCCTCCTTTCTCCGCAATGAACAGTGCAACAACCGGAATTGCACTTTCCTTCACGAAACCGGGAACGATAGCGACAGTTTTAGTCGACAAGACCTTTCGTCGATGAATTCAATTTCTTCACAAAGATACCCATCGAGCGGGTCGTCTTCCGCAAACCCACAAGCTCAAAGTCAGCCCGCCCAGCGTCCATCTCCTGCAATTAGCCATGCTCGGGCTGTTAATACTCAAAGTACGCCGTGGCCAGCTGTCAAGGACGATGGCGGGGTGCGTGCATCAAGCACAGATTCGTCCGCCCTTCCATCATCTGCAAGCTGGGCGAATAGAGATTCCTTGATTCAAAGAACGAGGAGGGAGAGTATAGCAGCGAGTCGGTCATCTCCAAGCCCTAAGCCTACGAATGAACAACTGCCTTCTCGACCCGTAAATGGCTATGGCAAAGAACCTCAACGACCAACAGAACAAGCTAGTTCTTCATCTGATTCAGCTGGCCCTAGTGAACAGCCAACTGCAGCACGACGACCTGAATCTCCGTCCCCTACCATGATGTTCGATAAATTAGTGAAAGCTGTTAATTCACCGGAGTTCCGGTTTCACTTCTCAACTGCAGCTGTGCCTGACAATGAGTTAGCATTTATCGAGAACCATCCGTCCTTAATAGATCCGTACGGGGGCGTCAAACGCCGGGCCATGCGTGAGAAAGCCGAGCAAGAGCGAGCAAAGCATGCCCTTGACGGGAAACTTTTACAAGCCCCAGCTGAAGAAGAGAACCTTGAAAGCGGGAGCTCACAGCTAGGCGGTGAACCAGAGGATGCTCATGGCAGTGTTGGTGTTCCTGGGAGACACCCAAGAGAACCACAATCCGCTATTCAGCCTCCTTCTCAGCAAGCGACAGCCAATAACTCGGTTGTCGGGTCTCCTGTTCCAAACAACCATCAGTTCCAGAACATCAACGTGAATGCCCGAAATCTCTCCCAACTTCAACAACAGCAGCTAATGCTACTCAAATCTGCTGGGGCCCAGCAGCACAATATTATGGATATCCAAGGCAATACAACGACTGGCACCTTTGATCAAAACGCCCGAACGTTCCAAAACCAGATGGCTGGCTTGAACAATATGCCTAGTCATACAAGACAGTCTTCGCGGTTTTCGTTTGCATACGACGTTAATACCAAAAACTCCGGTAGCAGACTTGTCGGCTCTCAAGGCCCCATGTTGCAATCCTCGAGCCCCAATCCTCTTTCGATCCCAACTACGCAACATAATCTCGGTAATCAATACTTTGTCAGCGGTATCCAAGGTCCACCACCAGGATTGAAGAGTGCTGGTACCCCTCCAGTCAGCGGTGGTGGCATGTTTGCTCAAGGTCATGGTTTCACTAGCACGATGAACAATAACCTTGGGCTAGGTACAAAGCAAGATGGAAATGCTGATCTGATGCGTGACATTATGCGTGCCAGAGGCACCGCAAGCGGGAATGTCCAGTCCCATGATGCAACAAAGCGTGAGTTCTTGTTTCCTTTACTCCAACAAAATAGCACACCCCCTCCTCTGGCTCCCGTTTCAGGCCTTTTGAACCCGCTCTATGGCCAGCAACTTGGGCTATATCAGGACCAAGTGCCACAGAAGCAGAAAAAGAGGGGAAAGAAGCATAGACATGCTAACACTTCCTCCGGTGGAGGCGGTGTAGTAGATCTTGCAGACCCGAGTATTTTGCAGGCGAGAATGCACCAAGGCGGCGCTAATGCCGCCGTTGGGCAAGGACTGTACGGGAGTCAGGGTCAAGGTGGGTACAACCATTCCAACATGGTGTACAGTGGAGGGTTTGGAAGGTGGTAAAAGACAACCCATTTCCAAACTGTGTGGCTCCCCCAATCACTTTTTCCCCTGCCCATCCTACCCTTTTAATCATCCCCCCTTCTCGTCAACCACATCTTCCTAAATATTTGCACATTGTATGAGATTTCATATTCTTCCAATATCCTCACCCAAGCGTTTATGTTTTATGTGCCTTTTCCCTTTCGTTTTCTATCTCCTTTTACCCACCTGCTAGGAGTACAGAGGCTGCTGTTTATTTTCCTTCTTCGGCTGTTTTATTTGGCATTTATTTTTCAGCACTGCATATGGGGAACATTCGTTGAAATGTGTGCGACTGGGCGTTCACATCGCATATTTGCGACGCTTCTTGATGAACTTGGCTGGCGGGAGGCGTCATACACATTACTTTTATCCAGGAATATGCTTTTCGAAGGGCTTTTTCGCGATATTGGGAAAACGTTTTCATATTGCCTGCCATACCAATGGCCGGGGGTTCAGGTTTCCTTTCGCGCCAACATACGCTTCTTCGGACTATACCCAAAAATACACTTTCCTTCGAGAGGAAATTTTTTTTGTATGTTAATCCTCCCTGTTTTTTGGGCTTGTACCCAAGCCCAGTCCTACCTATGTCTAAACAAAATTTCTCACTGCTTTTTTTTTTTGCCCATATAGATGTCTCCAACTTGTTATGTGTGATTTGAAGTATCCTCTGCCCTGATATTGTAGCGACGACTGCAGCCAATGTATATAGAGAAAAGGGGCCTCGAGGCTTACCCATGTAGCCACACCTACCTCCCCTACCACACTTCCTTCGCTACGCATCACAAAGCTTATATCACCTTTATCAGACCAGATAGGAAGTTCTTTTAGGTTCAGATGCTAACATTCTGATACTAGAAGACGAAGACTTCCCACCGTTGGCTCCAGCATCCAAGCCAGATTACGATAAGCAGCCTACTGACACAATTCGTCTGCCAATTCGGACGTCTCTTCCAGGCGAATCATCGCTAACATCAAGTCGGTCTGGTACTCCTGCTGTACCGCCTGGGCTCAGTTTACCCCATGCACACCCGTCTACATCCCTCGTTCATGAATCCAGAACGTCAAGCCCTTCGCTGCCAAAGACTCCGTTGACCATAAACCCACCTCCAGGATTAGTACATCCTCAAGCACTTGCGGAGTCCAATACGGCTGCGGAATCAGCACGAGGATCTCCTGCTACTCCCCTGAAGCAGACAACTAGTAGGGCTGCCGAGATATCCCTTGGGTCTCCTAAAGCAAAGGCAGGCAGTGTTGCCAGAAGCATTCTATCAAATGACGCACCATCGTCGAAAACACACCAGTCGTCTAGCCATGGGAGAGCAAAGCCTCTGAAACTTGACCTTTCGACGTTCGAGAAAATTCGTGAGCCTGTCGCCAATTCGACCCCAGTGCAGAGTGCTGCGGCACTGGCAACCTCCTCAGCTGGTCCAGATTCTAGACCAAATACTCCAGGGACTAGCTCTCGCACCTCGAACTCTCCAGCCCCCCGCCAACCAAGGGTCTTGCGTGTTGTTGATACACCAAAGTCAGAACAAGGACCTCCCACAGCATTGTCAAGTACATCTGTATGGGCCACGAAGCAGAGACCGGGCATACATAGTCTCTCCTCCGTCAGTAGACCAACGACACCAGCTGGCTCTGAGTATGATGCCCAAACATCTGCCTCAGTCTCTCGAGCGAATTCCCCACCGCCGTCTAGGATTGGATCTGCGCCTGTTCGAACAGTGACGAAGAGTCAAGTGAAAAAAGATAGGAAATTAAAGGCCAAAAACGCGGAGGCCAAGAAAGATGAAATCCTTTTAGCCAATGCAGCATCTAACAGTGAGACTCAAGCCCCGATTATCGGCCGTAAACGCAAGACGAAGAAGGCACCAAAACAATTCAATGGAGATGCCGATGCCAATGCGTCTGAGGGAGAACAGAAGGAATCGTCAAGTAATGACGCGGTAAAACCTCAACCGGAACCCGAAGCCCCATCCAAGTCAAGTGTTAGTCAGGAGGAGTCAAAGAAAGTAGAATCAAAAGTAACGGTACCCAACGAGCCATGGCGAGAGAATAACACTCTCCAGCAAATGACAATGGACGCCGAGTCGAAAGGTGTGCCAGTCAAAGATCTCTTCCTTGAACGCACGGCGCCTCTTCCCACTCTTCTCGGACAGCTTCAACATCGCGAAGGTTTCGATTTGAATACCCATCCGCTTTTCAACCCACCAAATCTGGGCCAGCGTACAGATATGAAATGCAATGCCGATGACTACGATATGCTGCACAATCCTCTGGAGTTAACGGAGGAACACCGTAAACAACTCCTTCGCGGTGAACCTGTCCGTATCAATAACGGTGATCCTGAAAAGCTCAAGCATCGTGCCCTTATTACTCCTACAGGCTGTATCCTCCGTCATCTTTCCGCTAAAGAGGAGGATCGGTATCTGGAATTGGAGAAGAGCCTCTCATCTTTCCTAGATGTCATTCAGGATTCTTACCCTTCCCTACTCATCTCCGAACCAGACGTCACCAACCGCGGAGGTGGACTAGATGCCCTCTTTGCTACCCCGGAGAAGTTCAACATTTGCTGGGTTGACGAGGATTCAACTCGAAATGGACTTGTATCCAGCATCACCTCTGAAGGCTCGTCTGCCATCTTATCGCACCCACCGCATGCAAATAGCGGCGTAAACGCATCCACGTCCGAGCCTGAGATGGTACGCTCGCATAATTGGGCAATTAGCAGTGGTGGCGAAACTGTCCCTATTCGCTCATCTGCATCCAAATTGATGGCAGGACGTTGTCCTAGCTTCGGGCCCGGCCTTGAAGAGCTAATGAATATGCCTGATGTCGAACTTCGAGCTATGATCAACACTTCGCAGGCTGATCTGGATGTATCGAGACGAGAAGTTGATGCTATTGACAAGAAGGTTATGGCCCTAATCAAGAGGAACAAAAAGCTTGTGCAGCAGGCTTTAGCAGCTGCAGTCGAGTCAATGGCCTCATCGCAATAGCCTTATCTCAAGGCGGTGTTATCCCATGCACTCTTTACTTTCTATTCTTTCTACAATGTTCTGATCGGACTTTCTTGGTTCCTTTCTCTTTTATTTTCCTTGTTGCGAGTCTATACACAGTTTTAGCACCTGTTTCCTTTCTTGCATCTTTGTGGAGTTTGTTCGACTTACTATTATTACGATCATTCATGCTTTTTATGTATCTGTCTTCCGTTCATTTTTATATGGTGTTGGTCTTTTCTGTTGAGTGAAGCCTCTGGCTAATTAAAATAGCGAATGTTACAACAAATAGACTATGTGCCACTTTTGAAAGCGTGTATTTTCTATATCTAGTATTCTCTCGCTCATCCAAAGAGAGAATCTTGATCTATGGTATATACATTTTAGGTGGCTCTTCAAGGCAAAGGCAGGGATGGGGAAAAAAGAGGAAAAAAAAACCAAGCCAATCAACCAATAGGTTCCGTATGGGGAACGAAACGCCGAAACAACGCTATAGTATTTATTCTGTGTGTATAAGTAGGTCTGTCTGTTGCAGGGTGACGGAAAATGAACCGTACGGTAAATTGGAAGTCGAATTATCCGGGGAAAGAAAAGCGGCAAACAGACGGAGTGATTGGTTTTGAGCAGGGATTGCTTCATTTACAAGCCCTTCAAGCCACCCTCGAACTCACTAAGGTCGTACTCCTTGGGATATTTCTCAAGGATGCGCCTGAGCTCTTCTCTCTGCTCCTTGAGTTCAGGGGTAAGCTCTGCGAAAACATCGGTAAACATTTCCTTCAAGGCAGGCTTCTTCTCTCTCTCAGCAGAAGCGAATTCTGCAAGAACATCCTTACGGAGCTGTTCACGGGTTTCACGCTCCAGGTCTTCATTCCAAATGCCCTTGTTCTCCATCCATTTGCGAAGACGGGAGATGGGGTTATCACGGCGCTTCCAGTCCTCAACCTCGACGCGGGCACGGTAAGCAAAGCTGTCGTCACTAGTACTGTGGTGAGAGATACGGTAACTCATGGCTTCGATAAGGATTGGGCGCATTGAGCCCTCAAGAGCTCGCCTTCTAGCTTCTAGTGTGACTTCACGGACTGCGAAAATATCATTTCCGTCAACACGGATGGTGTCGATGCCATAACCAATACCACGGCTGGCAATTCCGTCTCCTCGGTATTGCTCGAGCGTTGGGGTGGAGATGGCGTAACCATTGTTTCGGCAGATGAAGATGACAGGGCAGGAGCGGGTGGCAGCAATGTTGAGAGCGGCGTGGAAGTCTCCTTCGCTGGCCGCTCCCTCACCGAAGTAGCAGGCAACTACTTGCTTCTCGGCATTGGGATCCTGAAGGGCCTTCATCTTGAGTGCGTATGCAGCACCAGAAGCATGGGGTATTTGAGTTGCGAGAGTTGATGAGATAGTATGCTTGAAGCGAGGTGTCAGAAAGCGTTTAGCGCAGACAGCATTGGTATACTTACAGTGTTTACGTCCTTGCCTCCGTAGTGGACGGGCATGTTACGACCCTTTCCGCTATCATTGCGATTGGAAAAGAGCTGGCTCATGAACTGCTTCAAGGTAAATCCACGCTGCTGGAAGACGCCAGTTTCTCTGTACTGGCAGAATATGACATCTTTCATAGATAGGGCAGCTGCCGAGCCAACGGCAATACCTTCTTCTCCTGCAGAGACCTAGATGCAAACGATGAGCCAATATGCCAACACACAAGCGAACGAACAGCAATACCATACCATATAGAAACTAAGACGACCCTGTCTCTGTGCCTCGAACATAATCATATCCATGATGCTTACTATATAAATTCATCTTTCGGTCAGCCAGAGCGTAGTTTCGGGGCCAAGCGCCGAAGCATTCTCCTTACCGCTCAGCATGTTTTTGTACCAAGTGATGACCTCTTCATCCTTAACGTCTGGCGGCCCTCTCGACTTGTCAACGATCACACCCTCGGAGTCCATCACTCTATATGTCGGAATGGCTGGGTTCGAGGCAGGGGTGACGAAGGACATGTCGGACGTGAATTTACTGTTCACGGCGCCGGGAAACCGAACACTAAACTCCGAGCAAACACGTCAGTTAGCTGTCGCTCTGCTGAGACGCTCTACAGATGGCAATGGCTGTTCTGGTACTGACTGGTCAGAGCCTGGCGGCTGCGATACTGAGCTGGCCCATCGTACCCTGCTCACAGGCAGTCTGGCGGCGCGCAGCAAAGCTCCCTGGGCGGGGCGGGCAAGACGAAGGACAGGCATAGTTGGCTGTCGGCTGTGTCTCTATTCGTCTATCTGGTCGACTGTCCGTCTCTGTCGTCTGTCTGTTGTATCGTCAGGGTATCAATTGAGTCTCGCCTTGACTGCACGACGTTGATTCTTCTATCAAAATGTTATCCCGACGTATTGAAAAACTAACTGCAGCGAAGTTGTTTCTCTTCCCGCTTTGGGCGAGAGGTGGGCAACTCGGCTGGCGTCGGCTTGAAAGCAGGTCATGTGAACTTTTAGTAAGAACTTAATAATAGGCTTGATGATATAAGCTGCCAAGACGCAGCGGAAAAGGGGAAAAACTCGCTTGATTGGGTAAAAAGCAAAGTTGCTCGAGCGAGACCTTGAGGAAAGGCTTTTGCGGAGATAAATCACATGAGTTCTCTTGGCCCGGCACGAAGTTGGGATGATTTCACTGGAGTTAGCTATCGTGAAGCACATGTTATAGATAACAGAGTTATAGCTAGCAAGTAGGATCTCTATAGATATGGTGCCAGGTTACCATTCTATGGGAGGGTTGTCTTCGTGATCCCTAGACTGACCGAAGAGCAAGGAAACAGAGCCTTGCTTCGTCGGGCTACCAATCGGCCAAATAACACGCTATTAAATTATAGGTTATATAATTAAAAAAGCTCTTAAGTTTCAAGCATACATGCTTCTTGGACCGAAGCTCTTGCTTTAAGTGCAGACGCAATATCTGCGCGGCTTTATTAACTGGACGGGAAGAGCGTCTGGCTACACTATAAGCGCCGAAGAAGCGCGGGCTTGTGGAGAAAATGTCGCCTTGGCAGGCTTGGCATTTATACACAGTTGGGCTGATCCTCGATGTCCGCCCACGAGGTAGTAATTTTATAGTCTTTTTATACAGTTGAATACAGGATGCAGGTACCTTTCGACCGGTGCTAATATATTAAGGTGGAAGGATTGCATCATTATATCTCACACTTTACATCATAATAGACCAACCAATTATCCCCCCTAAAACTTCTTTGTCCGTGCGACTGGCCTTCCCTGGTTTATGGTTCCTTGCTAAGGTGTGCTTCAAAATTTCTGGGCCGGCGAATATGACTATTGCCTAGCTGTGCATAGCACAATTGGTTGTTGGGTGACACATGAACCTCCAGATACCGTTAATCTTTTGATATAACGGCTGCTAATTTGTGACTTAAAGACTTAAAAATCCTAGAAGGTCGCCGCCCATTATCTAACACTCCTCCGTACAGTATTACACTTTTTCCAGTGACAGTAGCTTGCGGAGTTTCTGTAGAGCTTGTTTAGCCTATAGGTAGTCCTTATTGCGCGTACGATAAACGATGAATATGTATTTCTGGGCTAAGACAACAAGGTACCTGCAATCCGGTGGTTTAAGTGCTTCGTATCTCTGAGCAACGGACAGCCCCTTCCGTGTTGTAAACTGCATGTTGCCGGCATAGAAGCGTGTTTGTCGATGCTCATTTCCATTCCAACAGATGTTGTTCAGGGGTGTCTATATCTGCCATACGATGGTAGGAAGTAATCTCAAAAGAAACAGCATAATTCCAGCGTTAAACTCCAAAAGTAATAAAATAGTATATTGAGATTGTCCATCACATATTCGTACTTGGGAATTGTTCGTAAAAAAGGTTGGAATTTATCAAGCCGGCTTGAGGCTGAAGAACATCACGTGATATATAATGATTATATAATCTAGCTGGAAGTAAATTTCTGGAGCTTTTTGAGCTTGGAAAAAGCAGCCAAAGAGCAGCTCGAGAAACGAGGGAAAGCAATAACAGAAAAAAAAGGGAGAGAAAGGAAATAGAAGATTGAAACAATGAACGCGCCAGCAAGAAATACGTGGCGAGGCCTGCACTGGTGTGCAAAGAGACGGCCGCTGGTGCCCCAAACTCCTTACAGGTGCTTTTCCTGCTCTGTTCGCCTATGGGCTCCAGGGCAGCCAGCCGATGAGCGTAAGACGCATTTTGGCTTCGAGACAGTGCGGGAGTCCGAGAAGGAATCTAGAGGTAAGACTTCTACCTAAGCTTCAATTAGCCTACTGACGCTCTACTTACTGATGTTGTTTTTCCAGTCGGTGCTGTGTTCAGCTCCGTAGCTAGCTCCTACGACACGATGAACGACTTCATGTCACTCGGCATTCACAGACTGTGGAAGGACTATTTTGTACGGTCATTGAATCCTGGCCGTCAGTACGCGCGTGAGAGCCCCGGCAAAAGCGGCAGCAGTGAGGTCGCCCACCAAGGGTGGAATATACTTGACGTTGCTGGCGGGACGGGAGACATTGCATTCCGCATGCTTGACCATGCCACAAACATCAAGCATGATCAATACACCCGGGTCACGGTTGCTGATATCAACCCGGACATGCTAACGGAGGGGAAAAAGCGGAGCCTCGATACGCCATATTATAACTCCGATAGGCTGTCTTTCATGCAAGGCAATGCAGAGTCGATGCCCTCCATCCCATCCAACTCAGTTGACCTCTACACCGTCGCATTTGGCATCCGTAATTTCACCAATAAGCAGGCCGCGTTGGAGGAGGCCTACCGCATCCTCAAGCCTGGGGGTGTCTTTGCTTGTATGGAGTTCAGCAAGGTGACAGTTGGCGCGTTCGATGAGGTATACAAACGATGGAGCTTTGGTGCTATCCCGTTGATTGGGCAGCTCGTGGCCGGAGACCGTGCCAGCTATCAGTATCTCGTTGAGAGCATCGAAAGGTTCCCTAGCCAGGAAGAGTTCCGCGGTATGATCCGCAAAGCTGGCTTCCTCACACCGGGCGAAGGCTACGAGAACCTGTCATTGGGAATTGCAGCAATTCATAAAGGAGTCAAGCCCTTGAAGTGATAACTCCCTCCACAGCTGCAGCCTCCTCCTCTCCATTTCCATCCAGACCGCCGACGGCAGACTTCCGTTCAGTGAATAGTCAGCAACTCTTTGCTTTTTTGTCCCGGCCCATGGCATCCATACACTTCCCCGGACAAGCAGGCAAGAGGACGACGCTCACATTTGTACTACTAAGCCATGTAATTTTCTATTGTCATCAAAAATATCGATAACCTCGCTTCTGAAGCTACTGATCAGCACCTATTTACAGTCCAGCACTCCAATGTGGTGGTCACAAGTTGCTTTTTCCTCTCTTTCCACAGACATGATTCCATCATCATTGATTCCATCATCACTATTGATTCCATACAACTGGCGTCTCTCTCGAACCGCATGCACGTCAACACCCCTTGGCTCTACGCCAAACTATCACATCCGCAAAGAGAGTTCAAGATTCCTCAGCATCCATTGACTCTGTTTCATCCGTATTGGAGGTGCACACAGCGAGCGTCCGCCCGTAAGGCGCACCCTTAACCCCCTGGAGAAAAACTCCGTCCGCCAGCCAAACTTTTCACGCCGCCCCTTTACGCGGGCCTGCCTCGTCCAGCAACCAGATACCTGCGGCCGGCTCGAACGTCCAGCCTCACAGGGGAGCGCTGGATGGCGAAATGCCCAACCGCGGGTCAACACTTCCCGTCGGCGACTGACTAAGCAGTGAAACCTTGATCTTATCAAATCAAAAAACCCGCAGCTTTTTTCTTTTTTCTATTTTTTTCCATCTCGGCTCTTCCTTGGAGCGCCTGCCCCCCTCGCACCTCGCACCGCAGCTATTGATCTTCGCCAGACGCAAACTTCCCTTTTGCATGTATAGAGAGCGGCGGAGGCGGCAGGCTTTGGTTTCTACTTGCAGCCCGTCACACCCTCCCTGGCTGTTTACCAGCAGGACCCCCTTTTAAATTCACCGTCCCAGGTGCCGTGCCCATTGGCTGGCGTGCCGTTTGCATCATCCCTGCATCGCGAAACGGCCCTGGGGCAAAATTTCTTGCTGGGCTTGGAGGTCTTATCGGGGCTCTACTTCTCCTCCTCCCTCGGATATTTCATTCCTCCGCCTACCCTGGGCCCTGGGCCATTTTTCAGACTTCTGGGAATATGAATATATGAGACCAGTTCCTGTCCGGATCCCGTATCGCTGCCGTTGTTCCGGACTTCGTTTTCCCCGAATAGTGCCCGGTTTCTTTGTGTTATTTTTTGCTGCATAACTTAGTTTTTTTTTTATCGCCGTGATACCGATACCAATATCTTTTGCGCCCCCGCTGCTGCTGAGAAGCGGTCAATAAACACCCCTCTACGGCCAAATTCGCTCGCAGGCCTGCGTATACGCGCCTTTTTCCTAACAGGCCATATCAAGTGTTATTCTCAATATGGTGTCCACCCTTTACGCCAGGAAACGCACCCGCCAGCTCTCTCCTATGTCACCTCCGATGGTCCCTTCGAATCCACAGAGCGTCAAGTCGAGCCTTATCCCACCCCTACCCATGACTCCCCCAGACCCGGGCGTCGATTCGGCGTCTTCGTCAACACCCCATCCCTCGCCCGTCGATACGGCAATCCATGTCATTGCCACGGAACGGGCCGCCCTGGAAAACCTTGAGCGAGTCTATACCACCAACGAGCTGGCGCGGAACAACATGGAACGGGCTGTGGAACAGATTGCCAATACTATCAATGCGGGATCCAAGCTGATTGTATGCGGAGTGGGGAAAAGTGGTAAGATCGGAGAAAAGGTTGTAGCTACAATGAACAGTCTAGGGATATACTGCTCGTTCCTGCATCCAACAGAAGCACTACATGGGGACCTTGGTATGGTGAGACCGGTAAGTCTGACAGCTTTTGACATTTGCTCTTCCTTGCCGGATGGGGATTGATTGCTAATGCGGATCTCACATAGACGGACACCATCCTTTTCATCACGTATTCCGGCAAAACATCTGAGCTACTACTCGTTCTTCCACATCTTCCGTCGACAACTTCTGTTATTGTGATAACAGCACACAAACAGCCATCATTGTGTCCGCTACTAGCTGGTTCTAGCAATGCAAACACGATTCTACTTCCCTCGCCCATTCACGAACCAGAGGAAGTCTCGTTCGGTGTTTGTGCCCCTACGAGCTCCACCACTGTAGCTTTGGCTGTTGGTGATGCTTTGGCTCTTGCAGTGGCTCGACGGCTTCATACCACACCCGGAAGAGGGCCGGCTGAGATTTTCAAGGGTTATCATCCTGGTGGTGCTATTGGAGCTGCTGCTGCTGCCGCCGCTACTATTTCGACATCGACATCTGGCAGCACAACTCCTCTGACTTCTACATCGACTACCCCCTCACGGTCGATGTCCGTCAACGGTCTTCAAGACGAATGCGAACCAGGGTTATCATCTACTGAAACATTTTCCTCACGCCCAATAACAGACTTCATGACCCCTGCGGAGTTGATACCCACGGCGTTACCGAAAAATGGCTGGCCACTGCGCATTGTTGATGTGATGCGTGCCTCCCTTAGAGGCTCAACGTCAAAACCTTGGGCTTTCATACACCCTGACTATATAATTTCACCACGAAAGTTGCGTAGTATGGTTGCATGCAATGACCCAGACGATAGTATCGAAGATGTTGACCATGACATGTCGATTGGACATACGAGTCAACAATGGGTACGGGTATCCAGCACCAGCACGGTTGGCAATATTCGACGAATCCTTGACCAAGAGAAACAAACCAGCATAGCCAGCTCGCTAACTACAGCCACGAAGCGAGACTCGGAAGGAAACACAGTACAGCGCAGACGGCGTATCATCACCGTTGTCGATGAGACAACCGACATGGTCGTTGGTTTCGTTGAAGAAGACGACATAGAGCACGACGAGGACATGTTTAAATGAGCGAAATCAACAACCTAAGTACTGGATACCTGCACATTAGACTAATTTTGTTTTTTATTGGGATTTGTTTAGCACTTTTTCTTCTTTTGGGGTTAGAACTTTATATATATACAATCTGCGCCATTAGCGTTTAATCAAGTTATTTTCCAGTTATGGAGCAGTCTCCAGGTCAGCATAACTATAGAAAATTAAGATATCTAGAATCTGTCTTATTGTCACGCTCAGTTCGTTGGAGGTACACCTAAGGTATACTCCTGAGGTCCGCAGCGAGGGATCTTGATCTAAATAAGATAAGATAACCAGCAAAGGCTAGAAAAAAAATCTTGGCGCAAATAATTCGACTTTCCACAACTTCTATCATCAATTTGTTAAGCCAGCACAGCGCAACCGGAAGGCTAGGACACAATGGCGAAACGAAAGCGCGACCCTCCGGAAGAGGACGACTCATATAACTGGGGCGATAAGAAGCTGAGGCTACAGAGATTACGCCTTGACCAAAAGGTTCAAAATGGCGTGGTGGTGCTTCATCGTGCGCTCAAGATCGCCAGAGGATTCGAACGGCAGAAGCTAGGACGGAGAGAGAAATCTGCGCGGCAGGAAAGCGATAGAATGCTGTTGAATCGGCGTCTGAATGAGGTTGAAGCTTTGAAGGTGCGATACTACTGTTCTCATAGCTGGATGTTGAACACAAGGCCAAAGTTCTAACCATAGCCTAGGCCTTGGATTTACATAAAACTGCCGAAAGATACCTGATAAAGCAGATGGTGAAGACGAAACGGATTGCAGAGTCGCCGGCGTTTATTCATCTGAAACTTGCGGAGCGCATATCTAACGAGGAAAAGAAGAGTGATGCCGAAGCCAACGTTTCTGCTCGACTGTTCAACTCCAATCCAGTGAGGAAAGTCTTTCCGGGGATTATGGATGATATAAGGGATATACTTGGTCTCTCTAGGGATACGCAATTGAGAAAGGCTACAACGAAGGCGAGCCAAAAGCAGGCGTCCAAACGCACGGAAGAGGATATGTCCATGAGCGAGGAGGACGAGGGAACAGACGGAGAATCGAATGGTTCTCAAGATGGCGATGGGATGGATATGTCGCAGTTTGACGGGCTTGTTGCGTCTGATTCAGAGGATGAGGATGGGAGTAATCGTGGGGATGATATCAAGGCAAAGCCAGGGAGCGCAAAATACAACCCAATGGACGACATGTCATTATCACCTACACCATCAGATACATCTGACGAGTCAGATGCTGTTATAACAAAATCTTCAAAGGCTAGACAAAAGACGACAACAGATACAACATTCCTCCCCACCCTCATGGGAGGATACTGGTCAGGCTCCGAATCCGAGCCAGAGCAGGACTACGCACCCGTCGTCCCAGAACGGAAGAACAGGATGGGCCAACAGGCACGACGAAAACTTTGGGAAAAGAAATATGGCAATAATGCCAAACATATCCAAAAACAGGCCAAGGAACAAGCCCAGGGCAAGAATCGGGATAGCGGCTGGGATTTACGACGGGGAGCCACAGCACAGAAAGATACCAGAGGTAAATATGGAAGAAATAAGATACGCGGAAGCCAACGTAAAGAGGCCACTGAATCCCATGCGACTCGGGTACCAGCTGTGTCGCAACCTCCAATGGCCAAACGATCTAACGATGACAAGCCACTTCATCCGTCATGGCAGGCGGCAATTAAACGCAAGGAATCAAAAACGCAATCTTCATTTCAGGGCAAGAAGGTTGTGTTTGACTAGAACTAATTGTTCGGCATATCGATGGTCTATTTAACAGTGGCTGTATATAAGTGCTGGGAACATAGCTGAACGCATGTTTGCCCGTCAAAAAGGTTCCAACACTGGCAATGTCGAGGCCAAGCTCTAGTTACAATACAAGGCTAGTTCTTGGATTTCCTAAAAATGACTTTGCATGGCATCCCATAGAGATTGGGCTTTGATAGTAAGAGGGATTCTCTCCGTGCTCAAGATGCTATCACTAATAAAAGTGTCTTGATAGTGACTCTTTATGGAGATATAGATGTGGCATTACACGGCACACACCCACACCATCATATTAACATATGCAAACCTGAATCTTCATACCAATTACACACCTGGTCCATAATCCATTAGTTATTCTATCCAGCTTTGAACTCCATATCAAATCTTTCAATCAATGAACGGGTCTCTCCACCTACGGACCCCCAGCGGTGAGCTGAGTCAGCCGTAAAAAATTGGAGATTGACAAAAAGCCGCCCCTCGAAGATAGCATTCATTCTTCACCAAGATCTCTTCAAGTACAAACGCCGAACCGCAGACGCCTAATCAGCATATATTAATCTCCATCACGGATACCATTCACCATGACTGTTCATTCTGATACCTACAAAGGTTTTTACTCCCCGTCGTGGCTTCAATCGCGCTACTACATCTGCCCCTCAATGCCCCTCAGTAGCTCGCAGAACCCTTGATTCGAAATAAATGCGCCCATTGATATTGAGAGCTTTGAATGTTCATAATCAACTAACATATGCCTCTTCTAGAGCCCGTTCATATCGGCGTTATTGGCGGCACCGGGTTGAGCGAGCTCCCCAATTTCACCAAGGTCGCTACCCTTACAATCACAACGCCATGGGGTGAACCGTCCTCGCCGGTTTCAATCCTCCACCACACCTGTTCCACCAGCGGCAAGGTCGTTCCAATTGCTTTCATCAGCCGACACGGCCTTCACCATCAGCTTTCTCCTCACGAGGTTCCTAGCCGTGCCAACATTGCTGCTCTACGATCTATTGGAGTCCGAAGTGTCGTAGCATTCTCTGCGGTTGGCAGCTTGCAAGAAGAGATCAAGCCCAGAGATTTCGTGATCCCAGATCAAGTAATTGACCGCACCAAGGGAGTTCGGCCATGGACATTCTTTGAGGATGGGATTGTAAACCATGTTGGATTTGCCGATCCGTTCGACGAGAAAATGGCCGAAGTTGTAAGGGCTTGCGGCCACAGCCTGGAAGGAGAGGGGGTCATTCTTCACGATCGTGGCACTTTGATATGCATGGGTAAGTCCTTCCACCCAACCCCTCGTCCGCGTTTGCCCAAACTACCCGGTTATCTATACGTTGTTCCTTCCTACTATTACCCCATAGCTTCTTCGGGGGAAGGGCGAACAAGGGCTGACATACTTCTTGATTAGAGGGCCCACAGTTCAGCACTCGCGCGGAGAGTAAGCTCTACCGAAGCTGGGGCGGCAGTGTCATTAACATGTCCTGCCTGCCAGAGTCCAAACTAGCACGTGAAGCGGAAATGGCATATCAGATGATCTGCATGTCAACCGATTATGACTGCTGGCACTCCGGCACTGAGGATGTCACTGTGGAAATGGTCATGAGTAACATGAAAGCAAACGCTGTAAACGCCAGAAACTTCATCGGCGCTGTCCTGGATGAGTTGACCAAAGACGAACACGCAGACCTCGTCAGGGGGAAGCACCTTGAAGGTAGTGCAAAATTCGGCTTGAGTACGAAACCTGGCAGCATCGGTGCCTCGGCTCTGTCCAAGATGTCCTGGCTCTTCCCAGGGTACTTTTCCAACTGAGCGACGTTTCGTCCTTAACGTTTGGAGAGTCGTATTTCGAAACATCCTGATGATTAGCCGATTGCTTCTTGCTTTCGTGTTTAATAGATCGTGCCGCCAGTCAACTTTTTTTATAGAGAATTATTAGATATCCCCCATGATTAAAAGACCTTGGATGTACCTCGTACTCTGAATCTTCGACTTCAACATAATTTCCCGGAGTATAGCGTTCCCAATTAAAAAAAAAAAAAAGCTTGATACCAGTGTAATAATACACTATCGGATCAGCACGTCTGTAAGTACACTGGATAATTTTTGTCTAATCTCCAATGAGGCCGGACTCAAGGTTAGGGGTTGGATTTCGGTTTCCAACCTACTAGTTAAAGATGCGAGTTGTATACCTGCAAAGGCTGTGCGTTTTTCTTTATTTCCGGACTCCATTCAGTTAATTACGCCTAATTGCTTGGATGCCACTCAGATGCCCCCCGGAGCAAGGGGCTTGTGGCTACTTGGACATTGTGATCTAGCCTAGCTAAAATAGCCTTTCCAGTAACTAGGCAGTTAGTTAAACCTCATGGGTCAAACTGGTTAATCAACTAGATTGTCACTGCTAGTTTCACCCCTTTTTTCCAACCTGGTTCGCCATCGTTGGAGACTTTGCTTTAACGGCCAAAAGCTTTGGGAAGCCCACTCTATCTACTCAGTACACTTGATGGAGTAATTAATGTAGCTAATAGCTCGCCATTAACTAGTTAGCTAATTCAAAAGGTAGTCCCACGCCAATTGATACCTAGCTAACTGAGCTTTACGGAGGGTGTGTGACACAATACCAGACACATGATGCCGAAAACGAGCCTCCATCATGGGTTCAACCTCAAGTACTGCTGACCAAGTAGCCTGGAGCAAGGATCGGGAGTAACCTTCTCACACTCTCCCCGCATGGAATCCTGGCTGTGTTATGTGAAATCACATTCAAGCCAGAGGCCCGAAGCTGAGCAGGGGTAGCGGCGATCAGCGACGGATGGAGTGTGATCAGCTAACTAGTTAGCTGCGTGGGCTTTGGCTTGGTGACTGCAAGGTAGCAGCCCTATTTCTAAGTATATATATTGCCGCGGTCTGATCCGTCTTCCAAGTTGAGATCGTAGGGCCAAATGGTTGACATAGAAGTTGCGCTCCTGGGCAACGGCTGAATGACTCGTGCTTTGGCTGGATTTTATATCTCGAGATCGCGTATTGGGCCATGCTGTTCGTTAGCAATACATGGAGAATAGCTCTCCATCTACTCCTTTCTTCCTGTGCATTTACTGCTGCCTCTGGGTCGGGCTCTACAACCCAAGGCGTCCGCGCTGATGTCCCTCCTGGTTATGAATCGCCTCCTTACTATCCAACCCCTAAAGGAGGCTGGATTCAGGAATGGCAGTCTGCATACGCAAAGGCTGCCGTAGTCGTCGCCAACATGACTCTCGCGGAAAAGGTGAACCTGACTACAGGAACAGGAATCTTCATGGGGCCTTGCGTTGGCCAAACAGGTAGTGCTTTGCGATTCGGCATACCAAATCTCTGCCTACAGGATGGGCCTCTGGGCCTGCGGAACACAGATCACAATACTGCTTTCCCTGCAGGCATTACCGTTGGAGCGACTTTCGATAAGAAGCTCATGTATGAACGCGGTGTCGCTATGGGCGAGGAGTTTCGGGGAAAGGGCGTGAATTTTCATTTGGGGCCCTCAGTTGGACCCCTTGGGCGTAAACCTCGAGGTGGTCGAAACTGGGAAGGCTTTGGGGCTGACCCATCACTTCAGGCCATTGGTGGTGCGTTGACTATCAAAGGTATTCAGAAGGCCGGTGTTATAGCGACAGTGAAGCATCTTGTTGGAAATGAGCAAGAAATACACCGGATGACGAACGTGGTGCAACGCGGATATTCATCTAATATTGACGATCGAACCTTGCATGAATTATACCTATGGCCATTCGCAGAGGCAGTCCGGGCCGGGGTTGGAGCATTGATGATGGCTTATAATGATGTACTGCGGCCACCCAGATCCATCTCTCAGGTTAGGCGTTACCGTTGGAACATGATGCTAACAACTGCTTGACAGGTAAACGGTTCCACCTGTAGCCAGAATAGTCTTTTAATAAACGGAATACTCAAAGACGAACTTGGGTTCCAGGGACTGGTCATGAGTGACTGGTTCGGTCAAACTGGTGGAGTCTCCTCGGCCCTAGCAGGGCTTGATATGGCTATGCCTGGCGATGGTCCCGTCCCGTTGACGGGTAGCACATTCTGGGCATACGAGCTGTCTCGATCCGTTCTCAATGGAACCATTCCTTTGGAGCGACTTAACGACATGGTACGGGAGTATCCCTTGAAATATTTAAATGCTAGCATATCCTTTATAAGATTTGCTATAAAAGAAGTCATCGAAATTTCTAATTCGGTATCTAGGTCACTAGAGTCGTTGCGACGTGGTTCCAGTTTGGACAGGATAGCGATTACCCGGAACCAAACTTCTCAACAAATACCCAGGAAGAGAGTGGGCTTCTGTACCCTGGAGCCGTCTTCTCTCCCAGGGGCATAGTCAACAAATTCGTCGATGTCCAAGGGAACCACAAAGAAATTGCGAGGACCATTGCGAGGGACGCCATTACACTTGTCAAGAACAAAGATAACGTGCTCCCACTTAAGACAAGTGCATCCCTAGCAATATTTGGTGAAGATGCAGGCACAAATCCAAACGGGATTAACTTCTGCGCTGATAAAGGCTGCAACAAGGGTGTCCTTACTATGGGTTGGGGCAGCGGAACGTCCAGGCTACCATACTTAAGTACTCCGGAAGAGGCCATCAAGAACAGGTCATCCACTGCCAAATCCTATATCACAAACAGATTTCCTTCAAACATTGAGGTAAAACCTGAAGATGTCGCCATCGTCTTTGTCAACTCTGACTCCGGAGAAAATTATATCACGGTCGAAAGAAACCCCGGGGACAGAAGCTACGCTGGCCTGGGACTGTGGTATGGAGGGGATGAATTAATCCAGGAGGCAGCCAAGAAGTTCTCAAATGTCGTTGTGGTCGTACATACAGTTGGGCCAGTACTTTTGGAGAAATGGATCGACCTTCCCACAGTAAAGAGTGTCCTGATTGCCCATCTCCCAGGCCAAGAGGCGGGTAATGCTGTGGCCGACATTTTGTTCGGTGATGCTAGCCCTAGCGGTCATCTTCCTTATACCATCCCAAAGTCTGAGTCAGACTATTCTCCAAGCTCATCCCTTCTAGATCAGCCATTTGGGCAGATCCAGGATACCTTTATTGATGGATTATTTGTCGACTACCGCCACTTCCAGAAAGAAGGCAAATCAGTCCGCTATCCATTTGGCTATGGGCTCTCTTATACATCCTTTGGTTTCAGTGGGGCTGTAGTAGCCGCGGGAACCCAACTATCCGAGTACCCTCCTCCTCGGATGCCTAAGGGCACGACACCGATATACACCGATAAAATCCCAGATAACTCCGAAGTGGCGTGGCCGAAGAACTTCAATAGGATATGGCGTTACCTGTATCCATATCTTGACAACCCAGCGGGTGTCAAAGCGGATTCAAAGTTCACATATCCGAAGGGGTATAAAACCACGCCGCAACCTGACCCAAGAGCTGGAGGATCTCAAGGCGGAAATCCAGCCCTATGGGATGTAGTATTCACAGTCGCGGCCAAAGTGAAGAACACAGGCCAAGTACCTGGCCGTGCGGTGGCTCAGCTTTACATCGAACTGCCAACTGGCCTGGCTGCAAACACGCCTAAATTGCAGTTACGCCAATTTGAAAAGACATCAACCCTTGCGCCAGGACAAGAGGAGGTTTTGAAGATGGAACTCACCCGAAAAGACTTAAGTATTTGGGATGTGGTAGTTCAGGATTGGAAGGCTCCAGTTGACGGGAAAGGTGTTAAGATACATATTGGTGAGAGTGTTGAAGACCTGCATATTGTGTGTGACGTCAGTTCCGGGTCATGCAGAACCGTTTAATAACCACTTCTACGATTCGGTATATCTATTTTTGAGTGTACATATATTGTTTATAATTTTTCTTCTACTTGAAATGAGCTTGATTTGCGGTGTCATGATTTTCTTCAAGGCAGCTGGTTAGTCGATTTAAGGTTTGTGCATAGTCACGTGGAGACGCGGCTTAAACTGATTGCGATATAAACGGCGTTTCAAGGATGTGCCTCTGCGCATGTTTTTTGAACGTATGAGGCGCTTTGTCTAGATGGACTTGCCGTACGTGCGGTGCCATATAATATAGTTCATGATAGCTAGTTTAATAGAGACGATCCTCTATTATTTCTGCACGATGCAGGGCTTCAGTAAGTCTTTACTAGAATGAACCCTTGTTTTCGAGAGATAGCTATTGACGCATGCCTTCTAACAGATATGGGACGGTGTGTCCTCGAATTCCCTTTCCACAGCTGAATAGCTGGTAAAGATACGAATAACCTAACAATGAAGTAGATACGTCCCCCCTGAGTATGAAGGAGTCATCTCTGGAAATAAGCTTGCTGGCAAGCATGCCCTTGGTGCTCGCGCCCGAAACCTTCAGGCTACAGGAGAGCTCACAGTGAGGTTTGAGATGCCATTTCCAATATGGTGTTTGACTTGTCAGCCGGCAGAATCGGTGATCATAGGACAGGGAGTGCGATTCAACGCTCTTAAGAAGAAGGTTGGAAACTATCATTCCACCCCAATATACAGCTTCCGCATGAAGCATAGCGTATGTGGGGGTTGGATAGAGATACGGACAGATCCTCAACATACAGAATACGTGGTTACTGAAGGGGCCAGGCGGAAGGTAACCGCAGATATAGGAAAGGGTGAATACGAGGAGACATCTACAGGAGCTAGAGAAATTCAAGTAAGAATCCTTGGAAATGCTGGAGGAGAGGAGAAAGCGGATCCGTTTGCGGCACTGGAGGGGAAAATTGCCGATAAAAATAAATACATGACTGAAAAGGTGCGAATGGAAGAACTATTAAAAAGGCAAGACCGGGACTGGGAAGATCCATATGAGAATTCAAGAAAGCTACGAAGAGCATTTAGGGCAGACAGAAAGAAGCGGGAAGCGATACAGTCTGAGACGGAAGCCTTAAAAGAGAAGTACAGCCTGGGTGTCGATTTGCTAGATGAGTCTGAGGGTGACCGTATTCGCGCTGGAGTGGTTGAGTTCGGGCAAGACAGTGACCGAACTGGGTCTCCCCTAGCGTTGTCTTCGAACCTCCGAACAAAGCCACTTTTCGAAGCTGCCTCCACGCAAAATACCCAGACTCTTTCTTCCACGCCTGACCCTAGTCAAACAAGAAAGCGGAGAAAAATAGCGGATATGGCTGCCGAGAAAAAGGCTCTATTACAAAGGGAGCTTCGAGGAAACACAAAAGCAGCTGTCGATCCATTTCTTCTCATAGATGAAACTATTTGGCAACAACCATCAAGAGTCATAAAGAAAAAAAAGCCAAATAAGTTGGCTAATGAGATATCAACCGAAACACGAAACGAAAATGATGATATAATGGGCAATCAGTCTACAGGTGATATGGGAACCGGAAACAGTGTGGTCAGCAATCAAAATATTGATAAGGAAAATGGCTATCATATACAATCAGCCTCACAGGAGCCAGAGTCTCGGAGACACCCCAGTACTGGACTGGTGGATTATGAGTCGGGAGTCGGATTAATACGATACCTCAATGAATTCATATGGATATAGGCTGGAGGCCTTACGTCGCATTTTTGGAGTTTGGATATATTACTTAACATGATACCCCTATTCCAGTTCCATTTTCATTAGTTTTTTGAATCACAGAGCTGTTTAAACTATAGTTTGAACTAAGGAGCCTGTCAAATAATATTCCTTAATTTTCTATGTTACTACTGAAAGTTTTGTTGACGAGACGCTGTTAGTGGGTATTCACCTCTCAGATACATTTGCAGGCGGAAAGGGCTCTCGATGCGGCGAATTCCGCTGCTGGCTACTTTGGTTAGCCCATGGAGCTCTTGTAACCGGCAATTGATGAGATGGTGGCACTGCAGACGGCGGATGAGGGAAAGTGCCTCCTCGAACGTCTCCCATTGTGGGTTTCGAGGCCCATGGAGCTCGAGTGCCTGTGTTTGGTTGAGTGGAAACGTTTGAAGATGCGGAAAACTGCGTCTGAGCTTGCGGTCCACTTGATGTATGTGCTGATGGGGCTGCAGGGACAGCATTTGGGTCCTGTTCCCAAACAAATAATGATCCAAAGGGAAAATGCTGTACCACTGGGAACTTGGACAAAACCTCCGCATTGTACATTTTGAGCATACCCTATTGTCACATCTAGAGTTAGAAACTGCGATGTCTTCTTAGATAAACTGACAACATTGATTCCTTACCTTATTAATTTTCCCCCAACCATCTTTGATTCCTGAGATATCGTATAACATTGGGCTATGCTCCCAGAACGGCCCCCGTTTAACATCGTGGATAAAACCAATAGCTGAAAAGTACATATTTGATTTTCGCTCCTTTTCAACAATGTTTGATTTAGCTACATCACCTGTGGCCGGAGCATCCGATAAGGAGCCCTCTGTAGGAGTTGGGTCAGTAAGGCCTATGGCAGGAGATAGCTGGGCCGACCCTAGGATATATGATATAAAAGAATGGTCATCTAGGCCCCAGACGCCGTGAGAGCCCGCAGGCTCCAAAGTGTACGTGAGGATTAAACGTCGAATAAGCCGAAGATATCTGGCCGGGAAAAGTAAGTTTCAGAAAATGGCCATGAGATAAAGCGGAAAACACACGGTTCAATAACCCCTATAACTATGCCCCTCTCTTCCATTCCAGGGTCTGCTCGAGCAAACCCATTTAGCTTCCATAGGCACGCGAGGAAAGCTAAAAAGCTAAGCTCGTGCCCTGTTCCATAATCAAGTCTTTGCGAGCTGCCAAAACTTCCCGTTAAATAGGCCATCAGCTCTTCCTTTGCCGTTACTGTTTCTCCCTCCTCAGACTTCTGCTGAAGAATTTCCTGTGGCAAACATTCATCCATAATGGAAGACGCACGAGATTCCATCTCCTCACACCATCTTCGAAAGCTGATGTTCCCGAATCGCCGAGGCCCTGTATCTGGAGCCACTTCATCGATGAGAGACTCCAATTTTGATAATAGTAGCTGTAGGCGACGGACAGGCTCCGAGAAGTCAACAGAGTCGGAGTCCAATGTCCACGCCTCCACATTTGAAGAGCCATTCTCGCTGGGTACCTTAGAGGGAAACATGCATCGGTTTAGTTGCAAGACAAAGATCATAATATCTCTGTATGCAACAGACGATAGGAATGTTTCCACATCCTGATGATCATGGATCCTTTTTAGTGGCCGCACGAATGTGTGTGGTATATTTGGATCTAGCCGTTGCAGCGATGGTACAATTGCTGCAGTAGCCATTTTTATGTTTTGCTCGTATTCAAGGCACCTGAATGATTGTTTGCACAACGAACTAACTAGTGAGTCGCGGGGTTTGGAGAATTCATTAAACAAAAATAATGACGTAATTAGATGTTAGTAAGCGCTTGCTGCGTTTTAGCTCACTAGTTAGCTAGGTAGTTAGTAACTCAGCTAGTTACTTGGCTAGCTACGTTAACGATTGCAAATTCAATAGGTAACTAACCAGGCCTTACTCATTAACCAGCGCGTCTTGATGACATTGGTTGTTCAATTCGGGGGAGACAGGGAACCGAAATGATGCTACGACTACTCATACTATAGACAGGAAAAGTGGGAGCAAGCCAAACCTGCTCAAGAACACCGCTGCACTGAGCAGGATGCGCAGAAGTAATCGGATTTTGAGGACGCGTGATGAACAAAGTCCCTCTGCACAGCTGTCCTTTGATTTAAAGACAATTGCGAAACGATCGGCAGCTAAACGAACTGGTTCAACTTCGATTAACCAGCCTGCTGCACTTAGGGAGTCATCTACTCCGAAATCTGGGCACTCTACCAAGATACCCTCTTCCAGCCCACTTTGCGAAGACAACAACATAACTGAAGCCGCAAAAGGGCAGCTGAGACGTTCACAACGACACCAGCAGCGGAGGCTTAGAAGTAGCTCCGACAACATATATGACTTAGATGTAGACTCACCGAGTGCCGGCAAGGTGCAGAACGTGGTCCTGGGAAAGCAGCTTGAGTTGACTCCTGACACAGAATCCAGTGAAGGCGAGTCCAGTAGTTCATACGTGGAATGCGAGGATACAATTGGCACACAAAAATCCCCCGAAAGGCCTTGTTCTGAGATCCCTCTCGTGGTTATCGATAATACACCAACCTCACTGCTGACTGATAATGGAACTGTCCACCGTGAATCTGTTAATTTGGACGATAGTGATGATGGAAACCACCAGGAAAAGGCAGTGTCTGAACTGAGCGAGGCAAAGGGAAGGCCACTACCTGATAGTGACTATGGATTCACAAACACAGATGAAGATGAAGACCAAGACGAAGAGGAAGCTGAAGACGAAGATGAGAGCGGAAGGAATGGTATACTAGATACCCTGGAGCTAGAAGAAGAGGTGCAATATAGTGATATTGTTGATGGCGAGTTAGATTTGGGAAACCTCACTCACAGGTGTCTATTCCGAATATGGGTCTGCGGGATGATGCAGTCTTCTGGGATGCATCAAAGATATTTGACCAGGAAAGGAACTGGCGCGAACTGATTTCAGAGGCGCACGGGTTGATCGGAAAATCCAAGGGTCTGGCAATTGGGTCTACGAAGGATTTGTTTAAGAGTATCTCAAATGGAATTGATACCTATAAGGGAAAGTCCACCTCAAGAAACAGCCACCAGAATTTTGCTTCAGCCGAGACAGAAGAGATCTCGATTGCCGGACTAGAAAAGGGTGTTTCCCAGGTCATGATCGAGTTATACCCATATAATGCAGACTCACCTAGAAAATTAAGAACGCTGACGTCTCTAGCTTATGAAGTAGCTGCTGACATCATCCCTGGAATCGTTGGCCTTTTACAGTGGTGCCTGGTAACCCATTATTCTAATGACAGTGTTACTGATGAAGGCATAGACCAAGTGACGAGGATTTTAGACTGCATCGAGAGACTCTGTGAAGCGGTCCAAGCAGAGCCGCCCAAGCCACCTCCTGGACTCGCAGCTAAATTAAGAATTACGAGTGTACTGGTCCGGTTCATGGCCTACGTGTTTAGGCATCAGCAGCTGAACACGCGGCAGCCAGCAGCCACGCAGCACCCAGCCGGCTGGTCCCGAAACACAAGCCGACGTGGTGACAAGTATGACACGGAATCTGTTGAGCCAGAAGAGCCTACGGTTGTCTTCAACGAGGAATGCCCCTGGAGCCGAGCCGAGAGCGAAACGTTTTTTGAAGCGTTGCGAAAATATCGAGGTAGGGTGGATCTATTGGTTACCATCTTGTTGTGCTGATAAAGGGCTGACGATGACTCGACTGTTAACAGGGCCTGAGCGGTATGGATTGATTCTCAGAGAGTTCGGGGACGTTCTCGGTCACCGTAGCATAGATGAGCTACGAGAGAAGGCGGTAGAAACGCGAGCTGGGCTCTTAGCTCTGCCTGATGAAAGACGGCCACACTACAGCCAATGGAGCTTCCTTGATGATTAACCTTGTACTTCCGGGGCACTCAGTCGGTCTGCTTTGAGATTGAGCAAAAAGAAAAGTAATAGTTAACTATATAGCATTGCCCTGCATGATGCATGATGACGATGTAATATTTATTCAATATGCAAGATCCTCGAGCTTCCCCCACAAAAAGCGCACCATCTGACGTTTTATCAAAGGCTGCAAGATAGCCGGAATGACAACAATTGACTTGGGCACTTGCAGCTGCCGTCAATCAGGGCTCCTGACGGGTATGGGTCTCGCCCTATCCTCTTAGGCACCAAATCAGAGCAACCTGGCGATCAACAGCCCAAAGAAAGACGTGCATGGCTTGTCGACTGGGAAGACGGCGTTACTGGAACCACGACAGGCGGCAGATCCACCTCCGCTCATGTCCCCTCCTCTTCAACGACTCTCCTCTAGGGCCTAGTTTGGCTGCTGTTGCCGCTGCTCGCTGCTAGCTTTAATCTCTTCTTTGTTTCCCTCTCCCCCTCTGGTATTGTTATATAGAACATCAGCGTCTTGAAAGTCGCGGCCGGAAGCTGAACGTCGAAGGTTTCGCCGAGGAGAAACGCATCACATGACCGGATCGGATTATCTTTCTGCCGTCGTCCCGGAACAAACCTTCCGCTGCCGACCTCAAAGACGGTTTCAAGCTTAAACTAACTCGAAGGAAGCCATCAACCAGCTTTTGCCGTGGGGATTTGTTGATAGTTCGGCCGCCCCTTTTTTTTTTCCCCTTTGCACTCTTCCCGCTGCCTGCCTCTATTGTTTTGTTCTCTCGCATTGTTTCTTTTCAGAGCGTTCTTGTAAGTCCTCCCTCTGTCTACTAGATTTCGTGTTCCTTTTAGCACCAGGGGACAAGGGGTTTGGATGACCCCCTGATTTTATAAGCCTGGATCCGAGGCAATATTTCCCCTGGATCAGCTTCAGTTCAATTGCCTTCTCTCCTTTTACGTGGCCAACCGTGCTGACTTATAGTCTTGGGAACGATCTAGGAGAAGTTTCTCTTATTCCGAGCTTTTATTTACTGTCCGAACTGCCCTAGAGGTGGCTGGCCAGCTCCATCGACTAATAATCCTAATACTACAACTCCTGTGCGAAGGAAAAAAAATAAAAAAATTAAACCCCTCGGTCCGGAGTGTCTGAGCTTTTTTGGTCAGTCAGCGATCCCAGGTTCTGGTCGTGTTTGAGGGGTTTCACTGTAGCCCCCAGTGGACAGAATTACATTTGGGTTTGGGTCTGCATGGCTACTTCCCCGTTATATTCTGAGCCAGCATGGCTTACAGGGCAACATTATCTGTTTGAAACTAGTTAACTGACCTGCCAGTCTCCAGTCTCATTAAGCCGCTCATACCCAGTTAATTACCGCTTCAAACACGCTGTCGAAACGGCAAATAAAAAAAGACAAATAGCTAGTCTACTAATTCAACTATCAATATGGCCTCTACCGAAGACCCAGTTCCTGTTGATGTTGAGGAGGCAGTGGACACGGCTATTGCTACTGAAGAACCAGCCACTGATCGGGAAGAAGCTCAACAATCTGTTGCAGAATCAATGGGGTCTCCCACCAGGGATGCACCGTCTGGTAAAGACGAGCCGGTTACCTCTCCTGCACGGAGCCAGGCGTCTTCAACAGGTCAAAAGCGCTCTTTGATCGCTGGTGGCCCAAAGCGTCCGGGCAGTGTCACTACCCGAACCGCAAAACCTTCCACTGTGGCAACGAGTAGGCCAACGTCGGGAAGCACGCTCAGCAAACCCCCCATTAGACCAACGGCCAATACGGTGGCTAGGAAAACCCCCGGCTCGACGGCGTTGGGTAGTGCTGCCAGTACTACCCGTGCGTCACGCATGTCCATTGGTAGTTCAGCTGACGAACGGGCCAAAGCTGTTGCTAGCTCTGGTGACGAGTCTCGAAAGAGTGGAATGTCAGGGACTGCAAAGCGTGCATCACTGTCCGGAACACTGGGCTCGAGGACTGCTACCACTGCAAGACCGTCCACGACCTCTGCCGATAGAAGGTCTTCTATCACACCTGCAGCAGACAAGAAACCAACTACTTCCCGTCCCTCAACTTCATCTTCGCAAACGCCAACTAAGCCTACTGCAAGATCCACCCCGGCTACCACAACAACTCCGAGAACCACTAGGACTATTCCTACATCTTCTAAAGCGCCCTCTAGCACGGATGCTGCAAAGAGACGAATCGGAGCGCCTGCTTCCCCTGCTCTTGCTAGGAGAACTGCTGGAGCTCCTGCTCTCGATGAAGGGGCAGAGAATGACAAAATAACTGAATTGGAATCTCAGCTCGCCGCTAGCGAGGCAAAGCTTGCTGAAGCTCAAACCAAGATCTCGGAGCTCGAAAAATCTGGTGAAGATAGCTCCAAGCACGAGGATTTGGCAGAATCTTACTCTCAAGAAATCAAGACCTTGCAGGGCAAACTCGAGGAAGCGGAGTCCAAGTACCAGGAAGCAGCCGAGCGTTCTAGCAAAGAATTAGAAGAAGCTAAGCGTGAAGCCGCCAATTTGGGAGAATCAAAGAGCACTGAAGCACTTAACCTGCAGCGTGAGGAGCACGAGGCCGCTATTCAAAATCTAGAAACCGAGCTTGCTACCAAACGTGACGCCATTTCTGAGTTAACTAGCAAGGTTGATGCTTTGAATAAGGACTTAGATGAGGCAACCAAAAATGCCGAGCTGCTGAAGGAGGCTGAGAAGGAAGCGACTGAGGCTCTCCAGTTAAAAGTGAACACTCTTGAAGAGCAGCTAAACTCTAGTAAGAAAGAGCTAGAGTCTGCTCAAGAATCGTCTACAACGAGTACTGCTGCCCTTGAGGAGAAGATTTCGGATCTTGAGAAACAACTGGAAGAAGCTCGATCGGAGGCAGAAAAGGGATCTTCTGATTCAAACAAAGCTGTGCTTGAGAAAGAAGAAGAGATCAAAAAATTGAACTTGGCAATTGAGTCCCTGCAAGATGACATTGCGCGGTCTCAAGAGGCCAACGTCGAAGAGCTCGAGAAACAAAGAGCTGAATTGACGGCTGAGCATGGCCGTGCCCTAGCTGAGATGGTAGCAGGCCACGATGCTGCTGTCGCAAAGCTGACTGCTGAACATAACACGGAGAAAATTGACGCAGAGACAGCAGTTACAGCGGCAAAAGCAGCTTTGCAGCAGGAAATTCAGACCCTGAAAGAGCAACACGAAGCTGCCATGGCGGAGATAAACGAGAAAATGGAAAAGCTTACTGCTGATAATGCTACCCTCAGCAGCCAGGCCGAGAGTTCTCAGTCAGCCTATGATACCGAGATCCAAAGCCTTAAGGCTAAGCTTTCGGAAGCAGAAGAAGCCCTTGCCAACGAGAAGGATAACGCCCAGAAACGGAGCGCTGATGAGACGGCAGCGTCAGCTGAGATCGATTCCCTCAAGGCCACCATTCAGTCTCTTGAAGCGGAGCTTGCACAGCAGAAGTCAACTGTTGAGGCCTTGACAGCGGATATTGAGACAGAAAAGTCGCAAGTTACGGTCCTGCAGAAAGCCCTTGAAGCATTCGAAGCCGATAGCAAGAACAAAGATGAGCACAATGACAACATGAACAAAAAACTCAGCACTGAGATCGAAAATTTGAACAAGTCTCTGGAAGAGAAGACTCAAGAAATCACCTCGGCCAAAGAGCAACACTCTGAGGATCTCGAGGCCATGAAAACTTCCCATGCAGCTGACATTGCCAAACGTGAATCGGATACGGCTGCATTGCAAGAAAAGCTCAAAGCGCTACAAGAAGAACAAGAGAACCTCCGTACAGCAAAGGAAGAGGCCGAAGCTGCGCATAGTGCTAAGATCGAGGCTCTCCAAACTGACCACGCGCAGCAGATTGAAGAGCATTCTGCCAAGTTTGCAGCACTATCTGAATCCCACGAAGCAAGTGAGTCTTCCGCGAAGGAGCTTGAGAACTCTCATGCCAAGTTAAAGGAAGAGTTTGAGAAGACTCTGGCAAAGACTAAGGAAGATTTGGAATCTACCCATGCAAAGGGAGTTGAGGAGCTTCTGGCTGCTCACGAGGAGAAACTTAACAACCTAAGATCCGAACATAACGCCAGCTCTGCGGAGCAGCTTACTGCAGCGGACAAGAACCATTCAGAGATTGTTGCTAAACTAAAGGCGGAGCTTCAGGAGGCCAAAGAGACCGCCGCTGACACGTCTGCCATTGATTCTTT
Organism: Nannizzia gypsea CBS 118893; assembly: GCF_000150975.2. Classification (NCBI taxonomy): domain Eukaryota; kingdom Fungi; phylum Ascomycota; class Eurotiomycetes; order Onygenales; family Arthrodermataceae; genus Nannizzia; species Nannizzia gypsea. The sequence goes on from NW_003345201.1 coordinate 3,875,470, forward strand.
GAAGGCTGAAATAGAAGAACTGAAAGCTAGCCACGCTTCCCAGGTGGAAAACCATAACAAGGAAAAGGCAGAGCTGGAGGCACGCATTGATACTGCAGGAAACACAGCCAAGGATGCAGAATCAGCTCGGGAGGAGTTGATTGCTAAGCATGCTGAAGAACTTAAGGCCGCTCAAGCCGACGCCATTAAGAACGGTGATGCTCACACTGCTGCACTTAAAGAGATTAAGCAGCTTGAAGATGCAGCTTCCGAGGCACAGACCAATTCCCAGGAGGCGGAGAAGAAATATTCCCAGCTTGAAGATGACATGGCCGCTTTGAGCGAGAAGAATATGGAGATGGTGGAGAAGATCCAGGAACATGAAGCCTCGGTTGCCAAAGCCAACAGAAAGATTCGTGAACTCGAGTTCGATCTTAAAGAAGCACAGAAGTCCACCTCTCCTACCTCCAATGGAACTAGCAACGGCAAGCCTGGCCTGGGGGCAAGCAAGTGGGCTGCAACAGAACAGGAGACGGACACTGCGAAGGAGGAGACAGATGGCAAGCAGGAGGACTCTGGTCCATCTGCCACGGAAGGTGAGAAGCTTAGTTCTTCTATCGCGGGGACGGTGCGCGCACCTCAATTCCTATTCTTAATTACAAGCCCATATCGCCTTTATTTTTGGGGGTTCGGGCTTTTATGCCTAACTCTTCCATGGAGCTATTTGGGACTGGCTACTTTTACCCTACCGCGCGGATTACGCGCTCTTTATCGGAGGTTTTGCTGACTATGGTATCCCTACGTTTATAGGTGGCGAGCATTCAGGAGCAACTACGACAGCTTGAGGATATGAGCGGTGACATGGCCGAAGATCGTGAAAAGTAAGTGCGTTCACCTTACTACTGGGGCCCTTTATACCTCCTACTTACCGTCTTTTCTATATTTAGGATTGCCAATGTCCTTGCGCAGACCGGCCTGAAGGGAGAGTCTAGTTCATCTAGCCCGGCTCTACCAGGGCCTAGTGACAGCTCTAGCGAGGTCTTGTCTGCGTAATGGCTACATATCATCAGTTCTTTGATGGTTTTTGACTGGCTGTGTTTTCATTTTTAACTACATTGCGCTTCCAGCCTCTTGACTGACCAGTTCCAGTTATAATATGTTGTGTGAGAGATTCCCTTTGTTATGAGATACCTCTTCCCTTTTATTGTATCTTGATTGACCCTTCCTCCTTATTACCTGTTCAATAATAAAATCCCCGAATAATACACTGCCATGGCCACCTTTCCATGCACGTAGTGCCTCCTTTTCCAGGGAATATCCCCTGTATATACACTTTTTACCTTTAATACTTGGTATATTTTGCGTACCCACACAACTCTGTCGATATCTATCTGTGAGTTATATGTGCTCGGTGATAAACCGCGCTACTCGTGACATGTCAGCCCCAAAAAGTACCTAGGCTATGCGAATGGGAGCCGTGTAGAACAAAGGACTTGGTATGATTCACGTCTTACCTATTAATAGATGCTCGAATTTTGCCGAGGCTGAAAATGCGTCTCGGAATAATAAAAGTGCGAACACCGAAACCTTAAGATATTTTCCCGAGCTGACCGTGGGCTATAGACGTGATATTATACCAACATCTTGCATAGTCACCATAGGTTTGAAGGAGAAGGACAAGCAGCTATGGACTGCTGCCAGTGGATCGTATTCGCCAAGTAGTGTGTGCATAAGTGCATCCTGGCTTAACCGGCTGTGGCCTTGACGACCTGATGAACGAAAACGACAGGAAACATTCGTTTGCGCGGGTTGAGCAGACATGGCGAAGAAGGGTTCTTCACCTGCCACTCGCCGGAGCCGACGGGGTGGACTCAGGCGGAGGATCTCGTCGTCGGGCTCTCCAGCGAATGGAAATGACGACATACCCGAGATCTATCAGGATATGCTGAATGAGTCTCAGGCTGCACCCCAAGCCTTACCCCATAGAAACAACCCGCCTCATAAACGACGGAGGGTAGGGGAGCGTGGGGAAATCGAAGCTGCTGAGGTTGTGACCAAATCTGAAGAGGAGAAAGAAAAGACTACAGCCATGCCTCCACAAACAGTCTACGATGTTGATGCATCTGAAGAAGAATCAGAGCCTGAGTGGGAGGATGTTAGCCCACCTGGTCCGTCCACCACCCCTTCTTTGCCGTCGATGCTTCCAGCAGGACATGATATAGAGCAAGAGCCATTGCAAATTACTCTCGGAAAGGAAGAGGATTCTGGGAAGAAGGGTGCCGCTATCAGACGAAAGCCAGTAACTGGAGCTGAAAAGAAACTGCGTTTGGAGATCCATAAAGTCCATATCCTTTGTCTTCTTGGACATGTTAGGCTCCGAAACACTTGGTGCAATGATGAGGAAACTCATGTTTGTGGTATCTCCTACCCGTGGAGTGATGTTTGCTAACTTTTGCTCTAACAGAAAAAACTGCGCCGGATACTTTCAAAACATATTATCATGTGTTTGAACCCTAAGGAGGATCTTCCACAGTTTACCCGATCTACTACATTTGTGGATGGTCTTTTACATTCTTCAGAAGCCTTTCGACGAAGATTCAAAGTTACCGGACCCGGGATGAGGAAACCATACTGGCTGGAGGATTGCTCCGCGGCTCAGGATCCAATTGTCTGATTTGCCTCTTTCCTTTGACAAAACGTTACTTTGATCCATTAAACCGGCATAACTAACCATCTAACATCCAGAAACAGGCGTTGCAAGGGATTACCGAAATATTGCAGTCAAGAATTGACTTTCGGAAACATGCTGAAATAATGCAGGGTTCGAGAGACTTTGGTGCTCAACTATTTTGTGCTATGCTGCGAGGAGTTGGCGTTGATACACGTTTGGTTTGTTCCCTTCAAACCTTGCCATTTACTGGTGTGGCCAAGGGAGAGTCTTCTAAAAAGCGGACGAGAGACTACATACTTGTATCTGAAGATGATGCGCCGAGCTCTAGCGTAAATGCTGCAGCGAATGTCAGTACTTCAGATACGACTCCTCGGCGAAGGATTGGGCAACCACAATTCACGTCAAAGCATATTAAAAGCCCTGCACCACAGACAAGAGGTACGGAAAAACCTTTCCCTTTGCGAAATTACTTAATAGCTGACCTCTCCTCAGATGATGTGCCAGCTCCAGATTCATTATTTCCAGTGTTCTGGGTCGAGGTATTTAACCATGCAATGCAGAAGTGGGTATGCGTTGATCCTCTAGTTACAAATACTGTGGGTAAACCTGCGTTGTTCGAGCCACCTGCAAGTGATAATTACAATAACATGAACTATGTAATTGCGTTTAATGAAGACGGCTTTGCACGAGATGTGACCCGGCGATACACTAAGTCGTTTAACTCAAAAACAAGAAAAGCTCGAATTGAATCTACAAAAGATGGGGAGAAATGGTGGAACCGCACCATGCAAGCGCTTGAGTTGCCATTCCCAGAGGACCGAGATCAACTAGAATTTGGGGAGTTGACAGCCAAGGCCGCAAGTGAAGGTATGCCCAAGAGTGTACAGGATTTTAAGAACCATCCTGTATATGCTCTAGAACAACATTTGCGGTGGAATGAAGTTATATATCCAAAGCGGGAGATTGGAAAGGTTGGCCTGAGTAAGTTGTCATTGAACAAGAAAGCTCCGCCTTTGGAATCTGTATACCGCCGGACAGATGTGCATTCTGTCAAAAGCGCAGATGGCTGGTACCGACAAGGGCGCAAGGTTAAGGCTGGGGAACAGCCGCTGAAGAGAGTCAGAGCGCGAGGCCAAGTGCGACAGCATATGTCCAATTCTGATGATGAAGGCCACGATACGCCCATGTATGCTGCGTATCAGACAGAGTTATATGTTCCAGAGCCGGTCATCGATGGGAAGGTACCTAGAAATGAGTTTGGGAATATTGACGTTTATATACCTTCAATGGTACCACAGGGGGGCTTTCATCTCAGGCATCCGGATGCTGCTGAAGCAGCTAAGATATTACGCATTGATTATGCTGATGCAGTCGTCGGCTTCAAGTTTAAAAAGCGTCACGGTACAGCTGTCATAGACGGAATTGTTGCTGCGACCGAGTACCGAGACGCTCTTGAAGCCATCATTTTAGGGATTGGTTATGAAAGGCAACAGACAGAAGAAACCCGTCGGACCATGGCTGCTCTTCATATGTGGAAGCTGTTCTTGATCAAACTTCGAGTTCTTGAGCGGGTGAATAGTTATAGAACTGATGGGGTTAGTGGTCGAGAAGACTTGTTGCAAGAGGTGCATGGGGCAGAGGAGCAAGCCGGCGGGTTCCTACCTGAAGATGATTATGTTGTCCCAGCATTGCCCACTGCCAATAATGCTATAGGCGAGCCTTACGCACTGCATGAATCGGTGGAAGGCAGCCGGAGCATACAGGAAGACATTGGTGGTGGCTTCATGGTAGAACCAGAAACATCACAGCCAGCCTTCCCAGGAGACATTGCTAATAGGCCCTTGCAGAGAAGAGAGCCCGTACCATCTGCCTCACAGTCCCGATATACTCTGGTTGTCGTCCCGAAAGAAGAGCAGGCCTGGAGAGAACCTTCCATCATTTCAACTGGGCTTGGACAGCAGGATACCATGGAATCTAGAAGCTCTCAACCTGCAGACGGAACCCGTTCGGCTTCAGTGACTGTTGATTCTCCTGAAAGAGAGGTCTCGGGGCTGCCGGAACTGGTGCACGTTGATTCTGACAGCGATATAGACCGCAGTTCCATGATATCCCACGACCCTGAGGATGATAACGCTGAGCCAGAATGGCTGCTATCTGATTAACGCATCTCCAAATAACTAAACTAATCATCTAGAGAAACAACGGCTGTGATTGTACACACACGCAGTTATGTTCTGTTACTATAAGTTTTATCTTTCTTTTCGCTCTGTACCCAGTGTTATTAGTATTACATAATCAAGACGCGTCGCGAAATTATTCAATATAAAAACGCGAGAATTGAAGTGGACCTTTTGCGGCTCAACTTTGGACTCAACTTGAACCCAACTTGAACTCGGCTTGGGTTCAACTCGGCATACTGAAGCTGCCTCATGTTTTCATTATGACCCGGCCGGTGTCTGCCAGTAGGACTACTGCTGGACGGCCCAGCGTGGCCAAATCTCGACATGCCCTTCGCAGGAGAAACTATCCGTCGCGCTCTCGCAATCGGCAAAGGCAACATCGCCTTGCCCTGGGTGGGAATACTAGGAGCCAGAAGACGTTAACTCAGCTTAACTTTGTCCTGCCGCATGACTCTTCGGATAGCGATGACGCCAATGGCGACTTCCAGCTTCTTGAAGCAGAGGCCTCTCGCTGCAGTGAGATTGAGGGTCAAAAACCAAAGAAACAAACTATGGAGAATCATGGAAAGAAGGGGAAGAGGCGACAAGACCATAGACCGAACAGAACGTTGACGCAGATGGTAAACGTTGACTGGACACATCCTCGTCCTGAAAGGAGTGATACTGGAGATCATGCTAGGCACCCACGAAAAAGACGCGGCGTTGAGATGGAGAGCATCCTGGAGTGTGCTGAAAATGTTGTGGATGAAGATGGCTCCTTTAACCCACCAGTTGATAATGTTTCCAACAAGGGCGAAAACGGAGTGGAAGCGATGTTGGCGAAACAGGAGCCATCCTATCAGACAATACTTTCAGAAAAGGCCCCTGGACATGGCGAGATGCTACCCCCAGCTAATCCTGTTACGCCTCGGAAGCAAACATCTCGGGTCATCCCTTCGTCTCAGTCTCCAGAAAGCCCTGAAATCACCTTGAACAGCCCGAGAACTCCGAGGAATATGAAGAATAATCCTCTTCGACTGTCGTTGGCTTCTCCTGAAGTTCTCCTCTCCCCATCACCCAACAAACGCAGAAGGTCATTGCTCAGGTTCGATGCAAACGATTATGATTCTCAGGTTGTGCTTGATGATGGCTTCGTTGGTAATTATTCTGCTCCGGGAAGCCCAGCCTCTGTTCTATCTTCCCCAAAAGCCGTTTCCGACCCGTCAGTCTCCTTTAGGGAGGAAATTTGTTCCCGGTTCAATGCAGCACGTAGGGAGCGCCAGATAGAAGAGGTCCAAACTCTAAACCGAAGGCAACCGGAAAGCATTGTTTATGAAACCGACGGTGAAGCGGAACTCGACTCTATCGAAGACGAGTGCTCGAATCTGCCTGGAATTAGTGGAGCACGGAAACTTGGGGATTCAAGTGGTCGAGATACTCCGCTGCTCGCACCCGAGTGTAATACTGAGCAGTCAAGTCAGAATCTCCCAACTTCGACTTACATGTCTGACACAATGTCTCTGTACTATACACGCCAACCGATGAGCTATGCCTTTGAGAAATTTCATCCATCACAATTATTAAGGGACGTCTCCGAATCTGCGAGGGATACGGAGATCGTTGAATCTTCGCAACCTAACCCTTTGCCTACCTTTGATTCTGGTAGCCAGGAAATTCCGGCCAAAGGACGTCCACGGGTCGAGTGCGAGAATGCCAGCTCTACGCACCAAAGCGATACAGAACCTAATCAGCCTCCGTTGTCTCTATCACCGGTGGTCCAAGTAGAATCATCTCAACGTTCCCAAGAGGAGGTGGAAGTGGAAGTTCCTAGTTCACAGACCTTGGAGACAGAGAATGGGTCCCGGAGGATAATAACTTGCAGTCAACTCCTCACCGAGAGTTTACTGGAAAGCATCCCGGGACCACCAGCCTGGATTTCAGGGTCCCATAATAACGATCTTAATGACCTTAATGACCATGCCGCGCGGCATCAAAGTTAGTTAACTTGCTCCTGGGCTAGATCGACAATCTTGCCCCTTTCTCCGTGCTATCCCCTTAACCTTGGGGCTGCTTCTTGGACACTATGGTTGCTCTGCGATTTCTGTGGTCATTAAGCTCACTGCGCTAGTTGCGCTGTTGTACCAGCTGGGACCCTCGCGGCAGGTTTGCTGGTTATGTCCCAGAGGTCAGATACACCAATCCGATGCATATATCCCATATATTCACTGTATAATACTAGTTATGAATCTTAGTCATTGAATATATTGGCGAGCTTCAATATTAGATGGTTATTGGGTCCTCAATTTTGTAGTTTGGTAGTTATCATGCTAAGTTGTTTCAATAGACTAACAAAATTATTTAGTTATTAATTAGTTAGCTCTGGTTAGGGCGCCTGCCATGTGATGAGAACATCGCCCATGTTTACAACAAACCACGATATCTTCACAGCTTCAAGCTACATCGTGCCTCTCACCGTTGACATCCTGCCTCGATCTCACTCACGTCAGTCACATATGGTCTTACTGTAGCTATGGATGTAGCTTACGACCACATCCAGGAGGAGAGCCTCGCTTCCTCCGGCAACCCCCATGACTCCGATAGCCCCGGCGAGTCATCGTCCTCCTCTGGCCAGCGGCAAGACTTGACCAGCGAATTACAAGACTCTCTTCGTCTGATATCAGCCCAACCATGGGGTGCCCGTCTTGGTGGGCTGTGGAGCAATGTACGGAAGCAGTCAGAGACTTATTACGAGGGTGCTCGCCAGGAGTACACCGCAGCGAGTGAGGAAGCCATCAGGGGATTCACCGGCCTGAGGGCTACCCTAATTGACCGAACGAGAGGCCTTTCGATTAGCGGATTAAACACGAATGATGAAACGGACGAAGCGGTAGGAGATAGAGGCGAGCCGTCAACGGCCGATGATGCGGCAACGATAAAACCGAGTGATAAAGCAGGTACTGGCAGCGATAGTGCAGAGGCAGAAGGCGAAGGATTCATTTCACGGTTCCGTTCAGAAGCGGCCAAACGACTAAAGGATCTCGAGAAGGCTGAGGATGCAGCAGATGAAGCTCTACTCAAGTTTGGCACGAATATTCGGAACTTCCTACGTGAGGCCGTCAGCATTGCCCCGCCTAGTTCAACAGACGAGAAAACGGATGGAAAAGTACTTTTTGAGAGCAGAGACTCGGATGGTAAGAGGGTTATACATACTACCCGATTTGAGGCTCAGCTTCATGCCATCCACTCTAGCTTAGAAGGGTTCTCAGAGGACCCCGCCAGTAAGGAGTGGGACATGTTCAAGGATAACTTCGAAGTCGAGAAGAAGACAGAGAACATTGCAACAGATCTAGAGAAATACCCTGAGCTTCGTAAGGCTATGGAGGCACTCGTCCCGGAGAAAGTCGAATACAGTGACTTCTGGCGTCGATACTATTTCCTACGACTTGTTATTGAGACGGAGGAGAAAAAGACGAAAGGATCTACTGAAGGGTAAGACAGTACCTTTCTACAGCAACGTATTTATGATAATATACTAACTAGAAAAAAGCATCTACGGACGAAGATGAAGAAGTTGCATGGGACGAAGATTCCGACTCCGACTCCCCTGCCACTCCACAAGCTGCATCTCCTTCGAAACCATCTAGCAAAGTTACAACGGGCAGTACACAAAGCAACGAACATCTACAACCCGAAGATCCGCGCCGTTCGAATGACCTCCAATCTCAAGCTGGGAGCGATGCAAGCTACGATCTTGTTAGCGGTGCCACAAGCCATTCTCCTAGTAGCCCGAAGGAGAAACTATCCAGCGCACCAGCCAAGGACGATGATAGTGATGAAGAAGACTGGGAGTGATTGCATGTTGCAGCCAGCGCTTGGTCCATGCAAATGAATTCTTTATTTCGTACGTTTGGGTTTGGTGTCCTTTGGCGCATGCGGGCTTCGTTACTCCTTGGGGTTTCAATTTGATTCTTTTCCATTGACCTCCTTTTTCCTATTTAATTTGGTGATTAGCTTTGTTCTTGATATCCTGGCCTTGTTGCTGTTAGTGTATCTTGGATCGGTCGGCAAATGATATTCTTGAACTATTGCTCTTAGCGTCTCGGTATTGCATTCGGGGCCTTTTCTATGAGAGAGAGGTTCGTATCAACATCTTCCAAGGCCTCCATTAAATATCTTGGGGGAGCTACTTCTCCCAAAAGAGTGGTGGGGAGCACCTCGTATTCACATCTAGATAAAGCCGCAGCTTCACATGACGTTGGCCCAATAACTAACTAGACGATGATTAACTAACGAAGATAATTACTTTTTCCCTTTGAGGGGAACCAAGGTTACAGAAAAGTGCTGGGAGATGGTCTCTGCAGATACCGACTCAAGATTATCCTAGGTTATTCTACCCATCATCCAATCTTCAGATATACGACGTGGAAAGGGAAATAAATAATCATGACCACTACAAATCTGGCCTTTAGGCCAGCTGTGCCTACACCAGCTGCAAAACCATCTGCTTCTGACCGTGAGATACCCGACACTATGTATATCATGAAAGGCCAAATTGCTTAGGGATGGATGCCATATAGATACTGCTATGATGGCAGAGTTGCTGCCTCTCGGAAACGGCCTCGAGACCCAGGAGCAAACCCACAACACTTGGGCTATCCAGGATTGGACAAGCTTACAACAGAGAGAGCTTGGTAAACCATTTCAGTGTGGAAGTGGCTCGTGGTGCGTTTCAAATTAACTTACGAGCCGTTTTTCACGAAGGCGACCTTTATGCTGATATTGGCAACTAGGCAAATTCTTCTCTACCCCCAGGGAAACGGCGTGGACAAAGTATCCATGTATTTCCAGCGATGCATTGACACTAGCCTGCCTTCAAAAGATTGGCATGCCTGTGTCCAGTTTGCTCTGGTTTTGTGGGATCCAAAGAATCCCTCAAATTATGTTTCCCACGGTCAAACTTCCCCAGGCATACCTCAGCCCGAAAAATCGACTAATCTAGATAATAGCTGCTGCCCATAGGTTTAACGCCGATGAGCCAGATTGGGGGTTCACCAGATTTTGCGAACGTAAAAAGCCTTCCGCATCATTGGAAGAGCCTGGATCCCCCTTTTCAGGTACCGAAAGTGTTAAAATAACAGCTTACGTCCGGGTTATCAAGGACCCAACGGGCTTGTTATGGCATAATTTTGTTAAGTATATAAACACAACAGTGTTTTTCTTCTATTTTGGCTGTGGCTTGAAGCTGATATTATCTGGATAGATACGATTCAAAGAGCGTCACTGGCATGGTTGGGGTAAGAAATTTAGGCGCGACCGACTATCTGAGCTGCGTTGTACAAATTTTATACCACATCTCATTGTTCAGAAAGGTTAGTAGCTGTAACTAATTAGCCTAATTAGGTATTTCTGATTTCCACGAGTAACATGAGTAACAGACAATGTACCAAGCGCCAACGGCTATACATGAGCCAGCGGATAAAGCCTGGGCGCTGCAGCATGTCTTTTGCTTACTCCAGACCAGGGAATCCGCTATCTCGCCAATCAAACTTACGGACTCTTTTGGCTGGGGGGCAAGGCACCTCTTTGAACCACAAGATGCGCAGGAGTTTTCAAGCATTTTATTATACAATGTCGCGAAAAGGCTTGAGGTTACCCCTTGCCGCGATGCCTTCAACAAGCTTTTTACTATCAAGAGCACGAGGAAGATGTCCGGCATTAAGGTTCCCCCAAAGGAGGAAGAACTCACTCATATAGAGCTCCATATCCGCGGCCACCGAACACTAATGGATAGCTTGAAAGATTACACCTCTGTTAAACTTATTAAGGACTTTGACACCGGGGCCATAGAGGGGACAAAAGATGTGGATACGCATACCACATTTAACCATTTTCCATGGGTTCTCACTTTCTACCTTAACAGAGTGGAATTTGACATTAATGCTGGAAAAATGACAAAGCTTACGGACTATCACGAATTTCCAGAAGAAATTGACATGTCACCATTTCTCTCCAACGAAGCTGATAAATCCCAGCCATGGAACTATATTCTCTTTGGTGTTGTGGTACATGCAAGTAGCCCATCTAATGCCCACTATTATACCTTCATCAGGCCGAAGCCAGATGGACACTTCTATAAGTTTGATGATGACAGAGTTACATTGGCTACAATGAGGGAAGCTATGGATGACAATTTCGGAGTCTTAAAGGCCAATCAAGTACAATTACCTCACAAGGCCTTGGAGCCTTATTATAATTCAAACAAATATCAAGAGAAAACGGCCACCATGTTGATCTATATACGGAAATCCGAAGCCAACCGCGTTTTAGCGGACGTACTACAAGACCAAATCCCCCCAAGGATTTATCCTTCGCCTGCTGCCTATGGAGAGCAAGCTCATTTGAGAGGTTTCTATGATTCTGGTCTTGCCAAGGAGGAAGCAGCGGCAATTAACGCACAGAGCAAGGAAATCAAGGCCAATTCTTCTACAGATAGTGGAATCAACATTAAGCTCTTCTCTATCAATGACTTCCAGAACCACCATGGGCTCGACTTAGCCCCCAAAACTGCAACCGACGGTAAGTCAGCGAGTTCTCTGCTGTACCATAATCTTCCAGAAAACATGCAGGTACAGGAACTTGCTACTACGGTAACAAATGCCCTGAATATACCTGGAAGAGACATTAGAATTTGGCCGATGGTAACTCGACAAAATGGTACCATTCGGCCAACTGGCACACCCCTAGAACCCCGGATGACGATGGGAGATGTAAGGAAGATGCATTATCCTAGACTTCCACAGGAATTCCAGCTCTGGGTTGAAAGTTACGACTGTCTTTATGGAGACAGAAATAGCCCCAATTCGTCTCTGGTGTTTCTAAAGTACTTTGACGTAATAAAACAGACAATTACCGGGCTTTCTTCCATCTATATCAAGCCGGATGACAAACCTGATGACCTGTCCCCCGCAATCTGCAAAGCAATGGAATGGGAGCCTAGCACTCCTATCTCTTATTATGAGGTACGTATGGTCGTAGACATTGAACGTTTAATGCACCCTATAGGCTAACTGAGCAATGTGATAGGAAATTAAACCAACCTTGATAGATAAAATGGACGAGAAGAAAACCATGAAGCAATTGGAAATTGGTAATGGAGACATTATTTGTTTCCAGCGCTTTCTGGCTCCTGCTAAGTACGTCTTGCCACGGCTACCCTGTTTTATTATCGAGCTATACTCACATTCTCCATTCATAGGCTGCCCAAGGGTATAACATGTGACAATGCCCGTGACTTTTATGCCTCTAGACTAGTCAAATAAGAAGGCTACCTTGGACCTTTATGTCCGTCAGGGCAGTATCTTGAGCTATGATTGAGCATCTTAAGATAGCAAGGATACATTGTATGTTTGGCCGTACTGGGTATGCGGGTCGCTATCTTACACTAGTTAGCTGTTGGAGCGGTGTGTATAACGGAAGTTAACATTGAAAATTGAATTAATGCTTAAACTTAAAATAAGGATTTAAAAGGGATATAAATATTTCGTGTCCCCTTTCCTTCACCCTTACTCTGGGAGTAAATTTAAGGTTGCGGGAAGTGGATCTGGTGTAACTTGTTAAAGATTCTCATTGGCTCATTGTTGAGCCTCATTTTTAATGGTGGGTGACTCGAGAATCATGAAGGGAACAACAAGCCAACCACCGCGTTGTGTGACTAATGTCAGGACCAGTACGCACTATACTTAGCCGAATAAGTATTGAATTTGACTGCGCTTATATGTAAATAGCGCTATTATTCCTGAGCCTTGCTATATTTAGCATTGTCTTTGGAGTGGGTAGATTGCTACATAATACAAAAGAAACAAGCTATTATCCTCTATCCTTCTGAGAAAAACGCTATCTAAAAACTATATTATATTCAAATGTTGTTTAGTTATGTCTTGTTGCTGATTGGGTTCTTAGAAATGAGTCGTTTGCCCTGTGAGGCTTGTTCGAGGGAGCCTGTCGTCCGAGAGCTGACAATTTTCTATCATTGTCATCAGTGTCGTTCTCCTTAGGAGACGGCGATGCAGGAGTCGAGGGATGCGGAATAGAAGGCGATAATGGATGTGATGATTCTCTCCGTCGCCTACTCCGTGGTGATTCGTGATATCTACCGACATGTTTGCTCCTCATTTGAGTAGTTACTTCATCAAAACCTTCGTCTGGGTCTATAGACTGCATCCGGGGCCTCAATGGAGTGCTTGCGACAGATCCATGTTCATTCTGGTACTGATAGTCTTCCCCACGCGGCTTTAGAGGGCTTTCATCGTATGGATCCCATCCGACCTTTCTTCTCGCTTCGGATCGGACTCGCTGTCTATGGTGTTCATCTCCACCTGCTCCTGTGGCAGACGACTCTTCGAGGAAGAATGTGAGAAGTTCATCTGTGATGGAGAGATGGGATTGTTGCTGAAACTGTTGAAGGGAGGTAAGCCGCAATAATGTTTCCAGCAGTGATAGCGAGGTTCGGATGTTATTGAATAGAGGGTTAGACACCGTCAATGACGATGTTGGTTGGACTGAAGAAGGGGGAATAGCAATCTGGCTTGAGGTTGACTCATGCTTATTGGGTATACTCAGCTTCGCTAAATTGTCAGCAAGCACATCTTCTTTTGTGGCTGTAGCAGGAGCCGTCTCTGTTTCAACTTCATCATTGTCATCATCGTCAGATTCGACCTCTTCCTGGTGGACCTCAAGAGCTATCCATTCTAGGTCGAGCCCAGGGGGGAACCGCCAATGTTCAGGGATATCGTTTTTGTATTGTACCGGATCAAGCGGTTTATGTATACCTTGGGATCCCATCAGTTGAGCATCGATCTGTGCTTGTTCATCGTCATATGGCTCAGATGTTTCAGGCTCGTCACTATCCTCGGGATTAAAGTATCCAGTAAGTTCTTCTCGTTCAACCATTCCTCGTGGTGGAACCGCATTTATATCTCGCTTGAGAAGAAGCACGGGATTATTGGCTTCACCTTCTGTACCAATGTTTAGAATCTTTCCTGTGTCTGCGTAAAAAATCTTGGATATCTGGTGTATGGGTATAACATCCCTAATGCCAGCCTGGGCTACACCTTCAAAAGGTCCCGGCTTGGGTTCGTCATCCTCAAACGCATGAACTCTTCCATCATCAAGATCTTCAGTAATAAGTATCTGGTAAGCAAATTCGTCCGCTCTAGCCTCGCCCCGAATGTTGCGTTGTTCTCCGTATTGATCAGCGAGAACCACATCCATAGGTACGCGACATATTTTCACTCTCGCCTTGTGTATGGCTTCTTTCCACGTAGTCTCCCGGATGCCCTCTTCGTCTGTCGGCCGAACATGACTTGCAAACAGTAGATATACAGACAGTGTGAAGGTGGGGCCAACCTGCACTGAGCGGGTTGGTGTTAAAGAGTATTGAGTGTCACCAGCTGTTAGAAATGTGCTAGCCTGCAGTAGCCGAGACGGTGAGACAGTAGAAGGTAATGTAGTCGACAATCTTGCCCCTGAAGTAGTGATCGCTAAATTTATGAGCGGTACTGCGTCCTCGATGCGATCCAGAAGAGTTCTTATCTCCATCATGACAGCATTTATCTCAGCGTCAAGTTGCACTCGACGCTTGGCCGACGCTCTTTTCCCATGAGCCTCTTCATTACCAACGACGTGGGCTAATCGTTGGCCTAGATTCTGAATATCTAATCTTAGTGCCTTTGTAAGATTGACAGCAGATTCAAGAGAAGTGTTGCCTCTTGCTGCACTATAGTGACGCTCAGATTAGGATTGGACAATCATAACAGATAAATGTATAAGGTGGGATGGTCAACCCTACATGAGCTCAATCATATCAATAGCGGGAGATATAATCTAGTAAAGTCAACCGAACCGTGTTCTCATGAAGAAGAGGTGGAACTAGTGTACCTACTTGTATTTTGCTTTGAAGGCGATTTTGGAGAGTCCTTAGCTCCTCTCGCTCGGCTCCATCGACTTTCTATTTTGGGTGTTAGCAGACTCCCCTGAGATTACATGTATGCTGGAGTAAACAGCTAGCTCACCTTGAGCAACTTTGAAGACTGGCGTAATGCGTATGTAGCCGTTATGGCTATACCAGACCTGCCATAAGTCAGTATTTTTCACGTCTTTCCTTTGTTTTACTTTTGTATATGAATTATCTAGAATCATACCGGATGGCATAGTTCATAGCCTGCTGGGTGATCTGTGGGCGAAACGGTCAGTTGCAAGGGTCAACTCCCACTGAGTGGGATAATCATATATTCCAGCTTAGCTAAAACAACCTACTTTCGAAAGAAGTAGATCCATGGCTGAAAGGTCCAAGATCTAGCATTTATATCATGGGATAACGGGTATCCAGTGAGGTATATCCCTAGGTGGCCGCAAGATGGCTCCTCCACGACCGCATCAAAGTTCACAGCCGGGTAAAGCAGACACTATATGCACTTATAGTGAATCCTAGCCTATTAGGACTTGTTCTCGTGCATGTGTATCTGGGGTGTGCCGTCCTGGTCAAGCCTATCCCCTTTCCTTGAGGGGTCAGCTAGCTGTGGTTAACTAACCAGTTAGTCAAAGTTGATGAAAGCGAGTGGCCAAAAGCTGCCTTTGAGCTTCTTCTTCTTCTTCTTCTCGGCCTGTCAAGTCACTTCTGGCAGCTTTCAAACATCCCTCTCGGCTGGCCTTCTCTTCTTTCTATTTCGTCTTCATCGTCTCTTTTTTATATATAAAATGACAGGAGAAAAAGAAAAGAGCAACATGCTGACTCAGCTGATAGGCAAGCACTGGGACTAACCCAAGACAGGCAATTCCAGACCTCCCTCCGGCCTCGGCGGCAAAAAAGGCTCGCGATATTTCTTGCCGGCGCTTTAACCGGAAAGCCAGAACGAACAACAAGGAAGACCAAGAGTTTTTCTCCTTCTCCTTCTTCTTCTCTCTTCTTGCTGAAACGTCCGCAACTTCAGCCTGTGACATGCATCGTCGACTGGGAAAGCAGACCCTTCTCGAGATTTACACACGCACAAAGCTGTGAACGGGCTGCGCATTGCTCTCAAATTCGTTAGTTGACGCTTCCGGGAGCTTAGTTAACAAGGTATCTAACTAACTCGTCACAGGCCTGGAGCAACTCCCCGCTTTTTTCCCACCAGGCAGGCAACCAAACTCATCGTCGCCTAAACATCGACACCGTCTGCCTCGCAGCCATATTATTAGGGCGCCGCAACCAGCTCAAGCATACACGCTATCCGGCGGTGCTTTCTCTTGGTTTATCACTCCGGCTGATCCGTTGGCCGGAAGAGCTTGGTGCTTGTCTTTACAATGGCCGGCAACAGCGGGGAGTCACTGCAGGCCATTAACGGCATAGACGGTGCTATGGCGGGTTCGGCGCAGGAGTCCTACTCGTTTCCTAACGACAGACTGAAGAAGGTCATGGACGACCCGTCAAAGACCCCCTTGCTACTCGTTGCCTGTGGCTCGTTTTCACCCATTACCTATTTACATCTACGCATGTTCGAGATGGCGGCAGACTTTGTCAAGTTCAGCACCAAGTTCGAGCTTATCGGAGGCTATCTGTCTCCCGTGTCAGACGCATACAGAAAGGCCGGTCTTGCTTCTGCATCACACAGGTTGGTTTACTGCTCACCCTCCCCGGCAGCCATAGAGATGATCTACCTCCGAGTTTCAGTAATTAACATGTGAATTTGTTTTCCATGCATATAGGATAAACATGTGTCGATTGGCTGTGGACAAAACATCAGAGTGGTTGATGGTCGACCCTTGGGAGGCTATACAGAAGGAATACACCCCAACTGCAAAGGTTTTGGACCATGTCGATAAGATCATCAACCATGACTACGGCGGTATAGATATTGGAGATGGCACAAAGAGGCCGGTGCGGATAGCTCTACTTGCCGGAGCTGACCTGATCCATACCATGTCGACACCAGGAGTTTGGAGCGAACAAGATTTGGATCACATCCTTGGGAAATACGGGGTATGGCTCTATTATCCTCCTTTCTGTATTTCGTTTAATCTATGCGGCTAACACGGTTGCTCTGATATAGACATTTATTGTCGAACGCAGCGGCACTGATATCGATGAAGCCATTGCCGGCCTGCAGCCATGGAAAGAAAACATATATGTCATTCAACAACTCATCCAAAATGACGTCAGCAGCACTAAGATCAGATTATTCCTCAGACGAGAGATGAGTGTTCGCTACCTAATCCCGCGTCCTGTGATCGACTATATCGAAGATCATCACCTCTATGAGGATGACGGTAACAGCACGTCAACCTCGAATCTCCAGGAGAAAGGGAAAGGGAAAAGTACCTCGGCAAGCTAGAGCTGTTTTCTTGGCTTTCCTTTCCTTTATAATGCAAGCTCGGATTAAGAACTTTCCTGAGTTTCATGCCTTGACCATTTATCAATTAGACTGCTGTATCAGTTTGGGAATATCTGCCAGGAGGCATCTGGAATCATTGGGTAAAGGCTTCCTTTCTACTTTAGAACTGATATGATACCCTATATGGTAGTTTGGGTTGCCACCATCCTTTTTATACTCTTCGGCTTCGTTTCTTTGCATCTAAAATCAGTTTGCTCGACAAGACTCGCGGCACCTGTCGGTTGATATATATCTAGGCCGCTGCTCTAAACCAGTCTACGGGCAACGTGGGGAGAGAGCGAGAAAGCGACTGTTGGGATGGAGGTTCTTTTGACATACAGCGCCCTTTGCTTGATTTGTTGGTTGGCGACATGGCTGCTGCTATTGCATCCGCCCCTCCTGATGCGCATGACGAGAGAGATGAGCAGTAATGGGCGACCTCCTTCGTCTCCAAGGAGTCGGCAAGTCATCTCTCCGCCTGATGCTTTTGACTGTATACTGGTCTCTGGTGGCTGGTTGCTTTGCGATCTATGCCGTTGCATGGTCATCCTGGTCTATCGTTTCTGCCCACCCACATTGTATACCAGGCAACCACTGTACTTCAACTCCGTGTTTTAGTAGTTAATAGACTTTGCTTCAACTTCACTATGCCCTTGCATATCTTTCCTCTCCTGGCTATATATAAATTGATGCCCGATAACCGACTCTGTCCACCTCTTAGTAACACCGAGGGTTTAGGCCTAGGGAGGTCACGGGACCACCATCGTCTATCAAAAGATCTTTTGCTTCGTCGACATCCCACTTACGACCATCACCATCAAACACACGAGCAGCGTCTCCACGCCAACAGACCATCGGATAGCTGGATTCATCCTTCCCGAACTCCATATCCACGGCCCCAACAACTCCTCCGGTCATCAACATGTCCGCCCTCGATTCGTGGGAGGATGACCCCGCCGCCCAGGATGAGAATTTGTCCAAGGAAGCAGAGAAGAGCCTGAACCTCAACCAGGCACCACATGCACAGCAACAGCAGAGTTTCCGCCCACAGGTAGCCTCATTCCAACCCGGCGCTCCTACATTCCAGCCTGGCGCTGCTTCATTCGTCCCCGGGCAGCAGTTCCAACAGTACGGTGGTTACCAGCAACAATCGCAATTCTACCCGCATGCTGGCGGATATGGAGGTTATCCTCAACAACAGTATCCCCAATACAACCAGCAATACATGCAGCAGCCAGGGGGCTACCAGGGAGGATACCAGGGTGGGCAGCATGCCGGCTACAACCAGGGCTTTAACCAGTATCAGCAGCAAGCCCCTCCCCCACAGCAGCAGGGACAGTGGCAGGCACAGGCGCAGCCAGCTGCCGAACAACCAAAAACTGCTGCTGCCGATACCACCGCGGCCGCCACTACCCCTAAGCCAGCCCCTCCGGAGCCCTCGAAACCATCATCAGCATCCCAGCCACCCAAAGCTAAAGTATTAACGATCGGCGGGGATATTCCTAAGTCCAAGGCACCTGCAGCCAGCGCTACTTCTGCCACGGAGACTCAGAAATCCACGGGTCCTGCGGCTGCGGCTGCAGGAGCTAAGGTTACAGCCACAAAAGCCATCGAAAAGACAGAGAAGAAAGGCACTTCTTCACCAACTCCATCATCGGGACGGTCGTCTCCCGGACGTGCCGATAACAAACCCGCAAGCCGTGCTGCCGATATTGTTGCAAAGGAACAAGCAGCGGATGTTGATGAAGCTACTCTAAAGGAAATTTACGGAGAAAAGCGAGAGCATGTCAACCTTGTGTTCATTGGCCATGTTGATGCTGGAAAGTCAACATTGGGTGGAAGCATCCTATACTGCACAGGAATGGTAGACGAACGAACGATGGAAAAATACAAGAAAGAAGCCAAGGACGCTGGACGTGAGACCTGGTATCTTTCGTGGGCCCTTGATTTAACCAACGAGGAACGATCAAAGGGTAAGACTGTGGAAGTAGGTCGAGCCTTCTTCAAGACGAGCGGAGATACCCCTGATGGACCCATGACACGACACTACACCATCTTAGATGCCCCCGGCCACAAGTCATTTGTTCCCAACATGATTGGAGGTGCCTCCCAGGCTGATGTTGGAGTTTTGGTTATTTCTGCTCGAAAGGGTGAATATGAAACTGGTTTCGAGAGAGGCGGCCAAACTAGAGAACACGCATTGTTGGCTAGAAACTCTGGCGTCAAGAAACTGATCATCGCGGTTAACAAGATGGACGACCCAACTGTTGAATGGAGCAAAGCACGGTATGATGAATGTACGACGAAGATTGGAAAGTATGTTGAAGCTTTGGGTTACAAAAAATCAGACCTCCACTTTATGCCCATCTCTGCACAGAGGACCATTGGTATCGATAAAGCTGTTCCTAAGGATATTGCTCCATGGTATGACGGTCCCGGACTACTTCCATACCTTCACAACATGAAGATGCCGGAACGAAAGATCAACGCGCCTTTCATGATGCCGATTAGCGCCAAGTATAAGGACATGGGAACCGTTATTGAAGGCAGAATTGAATCCGGTGTCCTTAAAAAAGGATCTACCTGCATTCTCATGCCCAACAGAACCGAAATTACCGTCACCGCCCTTTACGGCGAAACTGAAGATGAAATTCAAACAGCTACATGCGGCGACCAGGTTCGAGCTCGTCTTCGAGGCGTTGAAGAAGAAGATATTCTCCCAGGTTTTGTCATGTGCTCCCCCAAACGACCCGTACATTGTGTAACGGCCTTTGAGGCTAAGATCCGTATCCTCGACTTGAAGAGCATTCTCACAGCTGGATTCAACTGTGTGATGCATGTACATTCCGCCATTGAAGAAGTGACTTTTGCCGAACTTCTACATAAAGTCCAAAAGGAGACTGGACGGAAGAGCAAGAAACCACCAGCGTTTGCTAGCAAGGGCCAAACCATCATTGCTCGGCTGGAGATCGCCAGCGGTGGGAGTGCCGTTTGTGTGGAGAAGTTTGAAGACTATAATCAGCTTGGACGCTTTACCCTACGTGATCAGGTTTGTTCTCCTAAAGCCTCCCAATACAGTTCTAAATGGCACAGTACAGCTAACATTAGAGTAGGGTCAAACCATTGCCATTGGAATGATTACCAAGTTGATCACCGATCCCACCCCTGCCGCTGCTTAAATAAATCAATAAACCTCAAAAAAGGAAGGACTCCGTGTGGCTAAATAAGTCAACCGATGGAGCCTACGATTTATTCTTCGCATATGTTTTTAAGAATTTTTCTATTTAGGAAACCGGGGCATTAAAAATGATGGGAAGGGTTAATCAATTGCTGTTTTGTACTCAACCTTGTCACTTCTCAATTCTTGCGAAATACACAGAAAATGAGATTAGAGGACAGTTAGTGCCCACCAAACTGTACGTATGGAGGAGCTCTGCGTGTCCTTCATGTCGTATATATTTATCTGTCTTACCAGGATTATACAAGAGAAGTGGGCTTCTTCGTATAACATGCATATGTCCGCGCCCAGGCTGCATTAGCTTCATGTCAAATGAAGCAAGCTTCTGGAGAGGAATCGTCATATTTGATAATACGTCGTGAAACAGCTGTACCAAATCATTATTGAGTAGAGCAGAAGCTTGGATGGGCTACGCTAAGTCTATATTTTTATTACCTATATACTTATATTGCCAGAGATACTTTATTCCATTCCATTCCGCCCCAGCCTTTACTATAGTTTGGCGGCCTCAAGCCTATTTTCGGTAACTTGGTGGGATTTCTCCTTTACCCATTTTTCAATCACCCCAGAAAGCAATAGTACCTGTCCCATGTTATTCCCAGAATGTAAACAGACCCGTACTCGCTCAGTCCCCACTTGGACAGTGGGCGGCATTATTGCTCGAACCATCAGACCTGCATCCTGGCACGCCTTGGATAGTTCGCGGGGATATTTAGTTTGGAGCGAGAAGATGGGCGATGTAGGTGAGTGCTTTGCCTCGAGTAGGGAGGTATCTGATGGAGAAAGCTGCATGAGCTTTTCATGGAAGAATTGGATGAGGTCCTGAAGATGGAGTTGCAGCTAAAAGTAAGGGGTAAGGAGTCAAGAGTCAGGAACGAAAGCCAATTGAGTTGAGAAGTATCAAGATGTGCGAAGTAAATATACCTGCCGTGTCTTCCCCTCTTCCATCAATTCATATGCTGTGCGGACTGCGGCAAGGGAGGGCATTCCCAAGGCGCTGGTAAAGATGAGAGGCCTGGCATAGTTTATTAAATATTCTCTAACAAGCGGAGAGCAAAGGATGATGGCTGTGATAATTCAATTGTCAGTTTTGTCCGCGCGCCGAACATGTTATTTGCAAGCCTGAGATTTAAGGTATGAGAGAGTACCTCCATTGCTAGCGAGCGCCTTGCCGAAAGTATGCAGCCTGATAAGGACACGATCTTCCACACCGAGCTGCTGCACGACACCGGCTCCATGCGTACCAAATACTCCGGTCGCATGAGCTTCGTCCACTATAACGTGTCCGTTCCCATGCGGGAGTTTCTTCTCTAGCATGTCCAGAATCTCTCGTATAGGCGCAAAGTCTCCATCCATACTATATATCGACTCCAGAGCGACAAACACATTCCGCCGGCCAGCCAGCAGCAGAGGGTCATCGATGAGGAGAGCTTCGAGAACCCGTTCAAAATCCTCGACCGAGTTGTGTATGAACGCCACTAGTTTCCTGGCACGAGACAGTCGCATGCCATCATGCACGCTAGCATGAATCAATTCGTCGTAGATGACCACATCGCCTGGCTGGGGGATACATGTAAACACTCCTGAATTGGCATCGAAGCCTGAGTTGAAAATCAGACCGCAGGGCGCATTGTGGAAGCTGGCAATCTGCTGCTCGAGCTGCTCCGCGTAAAGGGAATTGCCGTCCAGCAGCCGTGAACCGGTACTCGCCAGAGGAAGCGAGCTCGAAGCTTGGGCGAGGTTGCTTAGGAACCGGCTTCGAAAGGTCGGGTTGGTCGAGAGAGAAAGAAAGTCGTTGGATGAAAAGTCAACGGCGCCGGTTGGTACAACCTTGAGCGCACGAAGGGTTCCCTTTGATTCTCGTTTCTCGAGAGCTTCCCTCAGCGATCGCTGCAAGTTGCTTCCTGGCGGGCTTAGCATCGTCTTGCGCTCTCTCTTTTTCTTCACATCGGCCTCTCTCTTCCACAATGACGAGACCGGTCCACGATGCCAGCAACGGGCTTCATTAAATATATCAAATCCACGCAAAACAACCCTGCCAGTACTCCGTATATGTTTTATGTTATTTTGGCTGCTCCCGTTTCTTTTTCTCGTCCCTTTGACTTGGCTGTGCGACCCTCAGTGAGATATAAAAAAAATTACGTCTCGAAACCAAGATGAGAAAACCTTCGAGGGAAACCGGCACCTTCACCAACGTTCGTCTTTGCTTTTTCCTTTCCTTTTTCTTTTGCTGCTGCCCGTCCCTCTTTTTCTTTTCTTTTCCGTTCTACCTAATATATGCATCGGTGCTGTATTTTCCATGCCGGCTCCCGTTTGTCCTAAGGCGCTTTCTGTTGTGCATTTTCCTTGCTTTTTTCCCTGGTTTCTCTTCCGCCCGGGGGAGGGACAGCATCTCCGCAACGATCACGATGCCAGCCAGCGAGGGCAAGGCTCTCTATGTATTCCCTGTACCAGGCAGCTTGGTGAAAAACAAACGAAAAAACACTTGCGTAAATATCGGCTGTCCAGGGCCGCACTGTAACTCAAATCTGTTGGGCCGTAGAGAGGAAGCCCGCCCCCGGGGGGGTAGTCGTAGTCCCGTTGGTTACATTACTGGAGCCGAGGATGAGTGTTCGGCGCCGGGAAAAGGGTCCCACTGGGTGGAGGGAAAGAAAGAGAAAGCTGTCAGGAGGATGGACGGAGGGCTCTTGAGATCTCTGGAGATTCGTTTTTTCCATTCCTGCTAGCTTGACTGGTTAGTGGGACTTTCTGGTGTCTCAGGGATCCCGCTGGAGGAGGACTTAAAACAGATACAGGGAGCGTGATACCTGCATTGTGGGAGGGGACCTGTCCAAGCAAGCCAGATGATGGATGTCAAGGCCCAATTGACCGAGTCACAGGCCTAAGTACATAGTAGCTAGCTCTTCTTCCGCATCGTCTGCCGCCGTCTTCGTCTTCTTCTCCCTCTCGCTGCGTTGGATGCCGCTGTCTGGCTGTCGTTGTCGTTGTCGTTGTCGTTGTCCGCTGCCGCGATAACGAACGCGATAGTTGACCAGCCACGATGCTGTCGTCCTCGACGGTGGCCGCAGGGCTCTGGCGGTCGTCCCGCGCATACCAAGTGTACGCCGCAAACACTGACATCGGGAAGACCGTGGTGTCGGCAGTGCTCTTCAATGCGATTCCTGCGTACCGGCCGTGGGCGAGCAGTAAGCTTCGGTTCCTGAAGCCCGTCAGCGCTGGGCCGGCCGCTGAGGCGGATGACAGGTACGGAGTAACGCTCGCCGGAAAGATGTACTACTTTGCTATGCAATGCGGCTGCTGACTGTGGAACAGACACATATCTCGATTCACCAAGGGGGTCACGACGGCGTGTCTGTACGGGTACGACCGTCCGGTGAGCCCGCATCTCGCTGCCAGAGATCTGAAGGTAAGAAAGAAAGAGAGGGGGAGAGTATGCAGATGTATAGGAATGCTGGCTGACCATGGCTGTAGATACCACACAATGATGAGCTTCTGGAGAGCATCAAGTCTACTCTTAACTACTGGGACCAGGATGCACCGAGTTTTGCGCTGGTAGAGTCGGCTGGCGGCGTCTTGAGCCCTGGACCAAGTGGCCTGGTGCAGGCAGACCTGTACCGTCCCTTACGGCTGCCGGTCATTCTCATTGCGGACCACAGGCTAGGAGGCATTTCTGCATCCATATCAGCCTACGAGTCGCTGTGTATCCGAGGGTACGATGTCGAGGGCATCGTCCTCTTCCAGGACCAGTACTACCAAAACCACGAATATCTGAAGGATTTCTTCCAACAGAGGAACATCAAGGTCTTTTCTTTGCCTCCTCCACCTCCCCGACAGGGGAAAGTAGATAGTGAGACGGCTCGGCTGAGAGACGAGGAAGTCATGGCTTCGTTCTACGAGAAAACAGCTAGACACGATGAGGTGTTTGGCCTGATGGACGAGCTCTCTAGCAAGCATACCGAACGTTTAAATCGACTTGATTCCATGCCTGTAAAGGCCAAAGAAGTCATATGGTATCCATTCACCCAACACAACGGAATGACACCAAAGGATATTAGTGTCATTGACTCCGCATATGGTGATTGCTTCCAGACCCTGGCTCGCCCTGAGAGCAGCTCTTCCGAACATGTACTGCGCCCAACGTTTGACGGATCCGCGTCTTGGTGGACTCAGGGCCTAGGGCATGGCAACCCAGAACTGGCTCTTACTTCGGCCTATGCGGCTGGTAGGTATGGGCACGTTATGTTTGCAGGAACTATCCACGAACCAGCTCTCGCCTTGTCAGAGCAATTGCTAAAAACTTCCGGTAATCCTCGTCTCCAGAAGGTCTTCTTTACGGACAATGGTAGCACGGGAATGGAGGTTGCTCTTAAAATGGGTCTGCGAGTATCCTGCACCAGATATGGGTGGGACTCAAGCAAGGAAAATATTGGCATCGTTGGACTCAAGGGCAGCTATCACGGAGATACCATTGGAGTGATGGACTGCTCAGAGCCTTCGACGTATAATAAAAAGGTAGAATGGTATAGAGGCCGTGGCTATTGGTTTGATTTCCCGATGGTTCAGATGACTGATGGTGTTTGGAAAGTTTCTGTTCCTCAGGGGCTAAAGACAGAGCTTGGAGAGGATGTATCATTTTCAAGCATCTCTTCTGTATTTGATTTGAATGCTCGCAAGGGGTCGAGCATTGCCTTGCGATATAGAAATTATATCAAGAAGACACTAGAGAACGTTGTTCAAAGTGGCCAGAAACTCGGTGCTCTCATCATCGAACCCATCCTTCTTGGGGCTGGAGGGATGTTGTTCTGGTATGGCTTTTTTACTTTTTCAATACTTTCCCCAGCTCCCTCTTTCTCTGCATGATCTAACAACATAACACAGTGACCCCTTATTCCAGCAATCACTCGTTCAGGTAGTACGAGAAAATCCTCAAATATTCAGCCAGTCTCATTCGCGGCCTCCTGCCTCTGCGGATTCGTGGTCCGGTCTGCCTGTTATCTTTGATGAAGTGTTCACGGGCATGTATCGGCTCGGTCGTCGCACCGCTGCATCGTTGCTAAATGTTGACCCGGACGTTTCCGTGCATGCAAAGCTACTGACTGGCGGCCTGATGCCTCTCTGCACAACTCTGGCCAGCAATGAAATATTTGAGACATTCGATAGCCCACACAAGTCCGATGCATTGCTACACGGCCACAGTTACACGGCTAACCCCGTCGGGTGCTCGGTTGCAGTGGCATCTCTCCAGAAAATGGAGAGCATGGAGCATACTGGGTACTGGAACGAATATGTGCAAGATTGGAAACGGGCTAGCACATCACCAATTGGAAATAATACGAGGAGCCTTTCTGGGCCCGAGATATGGAGCTGTTGGCCGCAGGCCCTTGTCTCGGATTTATCTTATGCGGAAGACGTTGAGAGCGTGTTTGCAATTGGATCAGTCTTGAGTATTACGCTGCGAGACCAAAATGGTGGAGGTAATTCCAACGACTCCATATTACTCCAATATCTCATTGTGATATTAGCAAGAAGATTAGCTAACATTTTGACCAGGATACACATCCAATGCAGCAAGTGGGCTGCAAAAGAAACTGACGGCCGGTGAAGGGCCATTTAACATCCATTCCCGGGTTCTGGGAAATGTGCTTTACCTTATGGCTAGTGTTACCTCGACGCAAGAAGTACTGTACAAGGTAGAGACATTGTTACGAAAATCGCTGGTCGAAGAGAACAGAGAATGTGGTATTCAGGAGGAGGTTGCAGTTCGATATGCAACCCTCAGGTGTTAAAAGATAAAAAAAGGGTGAATAGGATAAAAGTACATAGCTTTTCCCTGGATGGTATAAAAAAGGAGGTTTCTATGAATGTATAGATATAGCCTACAGGCACGAAATGACGATATATTTTGGTCGTGAATATACAAATCAAAGGCTGGAAACAGGTGAAATGTAAGAGCAACAGCCCAAGTGGACAAGGAGACAGGAAGTCTATGCAACTGGTGCAGCGGCAGGCTGGGCCGGCTCAACAACGTCACTCACTGGAGAAGGCTGCTTTTCCGCAATTCCCTTATATTCTCCACGCTCAAAGCTCTTCATGGGATAATATCCCCATTTATCGAACATCTTCTTATCCTCATCCCAGCCGGTGCAGTCAGTGGTAAGCATTCGCTCACCGGTGAAGATGGCATTTGCGCCAGACATGAAGCAAGTAACCTGCTGCTCCTCCGTCAAGGAGATACGGCCGGCTGCCAGACGAACAATGGTGGCGGGGAGAACAATTCTAGCCGTAGCAACTGTTCGCAGCAACTTGTCAAACTCGAT
The DNA here is from genome assembly GCF_000150975.2 of Nannizzia gypsea CBS 118893. Taxonomy (NCBI): domain Eukaryota; kingdom Fungi; phylum Ascomycota; class Eurotiomycetes; order Onygenales; family Arthrodermataceae; genus Nannizzia; species Nannizzia gypsea. Next base: position 3,902,241 of record NW_003345201.1, read on the forward strand.
CATCTTCCTGTTGCCCAGGGGAGTACCTTTGATAGGCACTAAGGCATTAACGGGGAAAGATTCTGGGTGAGCAGGCAGTGTTGCAACTGTATGGATCAATCCCACGCGGTCAGAGTCTTCCTCGCCGAGACCAAGGATACCACCAGAGCAGACATTGATGCCAGCATCACGGACGTGGCTGAGAGTCTGGATACGCTCATCGTAAGACCGCGTAGTGATGATGGAGGGGTAGAATTCTCTAGATGTGTCGACGTTATGGTTGTAAGCAGTCAAGCCGGCTTCCTTCAGCTCTTTTGCCTGTTCACCATCGATCATGCCGAGCGTGACACACACTTCCATGCCCATCTCGCGCACACCACTAACCATCGCCTTGATGTTCTTCAGGTTGGACTTGCGGCCACGCATGTCACGCCATGCAGCACCCATACAGAACCTGGTGCTCCCGTTCTCCTTGGCGATGCGAGCAGCCTCCAAAACAGAATCAACAGTGCTCAGTTTTGTTGCCTTGAGACCGGTGTTGTATCTTGACGATTGCGAGCAGTATGAGCAGTCTTCACTACATCCGCCGGTCTTGATGTTCATCAGCGTGCACATCTGAATGGCAGCGGGATCATGGAAGTTACGGTGGACAGCAGCCTATATCAAATCACAAGAGGGAAGATTAATACGTCTGGCCACATAACCTGCGCGCCGTCTCAGCTTTCTCTCTTTACTAGAGTGGATGACGTACGGCAGCAAATGTGAGCTGGTTTAGCGGAGTCCGGTATATCTGAGTGATCTCCTCGCGAGTCCAGGATGTACGAGGCGCGCTGGCCGCGATTGCATCTTGCAGCGCTACCGGCAGCGAGCTCGTAGGAGATGGCGCCACTGTGGTAGCCGTCGGCTTGGGGACGCTGTTCTGCACCGTTCCATAGGGTCGGATAAAGGCCAGCTGCCTCGAGAGGCTTCTGGGGAGAGATCGAGCAGCCATCGCGACGCTATGTGTCTGTCCTCCTCGTTGCCTGCTGGCGTCGAAAGGAGAGAAAGATGGTTGTCGATGCAGATGCGCCGGTGATGCTCGCCGTTCGCTCGCTGGAGTTAGAGATGGTCGAAAGTCGGCGGGAAAGCAAATCAGGCCAAAAGCAAAGGTAAGCAGACCACGTGAGCCGAGTCTTTTTCGACGTCGCCTTTCTTTTCTTCTCCTGCTTGCTTCTTCTTACAAGTCAACGAGATAAGCAGCGAGTCGAGGGTGCAGCGTGCGAGATCCCAGTAGCCCCCGGCAGATAAAGCGCCCACTAGTTGAGTGGAGAGAAACAGAGACAAAGATATAGACAGGGCGAGAGGAGTCGACCATTTAACTATGGCCCAACAGTTTTGTGCTCTTTCATGGAGGGGCATCGATCCCTGGCCTGGCTCCCTCGCCTGTGAGTCCCAGGGATTCATTATTCGTCAGCCAGTCAGTTAACCCTAGTTACAAAGGCTGGCCTGGAGATAAACGTATACGAGTGATGCCCGCAGCCCCAGCTCGAAGCTGACCATTCTGTAAGGAGTACATAAAACGAATTATGGCGGGATACGGAGTACTCGCAGACAAGTCGACACCCCGTTAAATGATGGCAGGATATCGACAAAGCATGGGCTCGTTCGCGCTCCAGTTTATTCCCTTGACTACCCCACGGCGGGTCATGGTCATGGCAAAGTCCAGGCAAGGCCCTAGCTGGGACATTTCAGAATACACATTGCTTTTTTCTTTGCGTGATTTACAAAGAGACACTTTGTTTTATGTTAGCCCTGTCGGACAGGCTCCGTGAAGGAATCAGCACCGTCAGAGATTCCTGCCGGCTATCCGTGATCGCAGAGAAACGAATCTCCAGTTCTCAGGGGGCCTTCCATCTGATTCCTTGGGCTTGGGACGTTTGCATGGTGGCCTTGGGGCGCCTTCGAACTGGTTATGTGCGTAATATATCCGATCCAGGCTGACCCGAATAAATACGGAGTACCGGAACCACACATATGTAAGTCTATCATCCATTCCCCGTGATACAGATAGTGAATATTGCTTTGGACACGATATCAATTTGAATGTTGCTTTTTGTTTACCGGCTGGGAGAAGAGTAATCACGTGCATGTCATCTTGTGTATTGATAGTGTAAATTACGGTCCATTATTTTAGCTTTTTAAAGAAAAAGAAATATTACCGGTGTTTTCGGGTTACAATACAGTCGGGTTCCTTCCCCGAAAGCTTAGTTTCCATGAGAAAGCTGTTGCTTTTCGTTATTGCAAGCTGTAAAGACGGAGATTTATTTTATGGAAGGCAGCGAGTAATATTATCGATTGGATGGGAGCCAAGCCAACGCTTTATATATAAAAATTCACTAACATTGTTCTATCGTTCAGTCAATACTCAAATCTAGCCAAATCTATATACTCATCCAACACAGCCAGCCTCCTTTTCCAAAATAATAAATAGAACCCAGCTAGTTCTTTTGTGCGGCCTTCAAATAAGTGGTAGAGCCCCTTCCTCCAAAGGGCCATGACATTTGGTTGGCAACTTTATGGTCAACCCCCAGCTCGTCGGCAAAAGACCAAACAAGTGAAGGATGCCTTTGGAACCAGCGGCCAACCAGAGCGTAATCCAGACCATCCTCCTCTAACAGCCGGTTGGCAGTTGTCCCAGTGGTGATGTTTCCGACAACACCAACAAGCATACGATCGCCGACGGCCATTTTGACGGCCTTTGCCATGGGAGCGTGGTAAGGTACGCCAGGTAGCGCGCCTCTCACTTTTTGGTCTGGGTGGTTACCTCCCGAGCTGATGTCGATGAAGTCAACCTTGCCGCCTTCAGCCAGTACCTCGGCAAAGCGAACTGTGTCCTCTACCGTCCAGCTAGCTAGGTCAGGACGGGACTCTTCCAGCCATTCAGTAGATGAAACACGAAGGAATAAAGGCATGTCTTCGGGCATGTTCTTGCGAGAAATGTCGACGATTTCGCTGGTGAGGCGCATTCGGTTCTCGAACGAACCGCCGTACTCGTCAGTTCGATTGTTCGAGGTTGGAGACAAAAACGACGACAGAAGGTATCCATGGGCATTATGTATTTCAATAAAGTCGACACCCGCAGTAACTGCACGGCGCACTGATGCACCAAAGGCCTCCTTGAATTCTTCAATATCCGCCTTCGTCATGGCTTTCGGATTGCCCAGTCGCGGGCCCCACGGGATATCACTTGGCCCCTTGATATTATCCGGCCAGCCACCCGCGCTCTCATCGGCAAGGTCACCGGACGTCAGCCAGGGAGCAAACGAGCTGGCTTTGCGACCGGCATGGCCCAGTTGGATGCCGATAACCTGGCTCTGGCTATGAACAAACTCGACGACCCGCCTTAGAGGCTCGATCTGAGAATCCTTCCAAAGTCCTGAGTCTTCAGGGGTGATCCGTCCTTCTGGGAGGACAGACGTAGCCTCTACCATCACAAATCCAGCTCCATGGATTGCAATGCTGCCAAGGTGAGCCACGTGCCAGTCAGTAAGATGGCCATCCCGCGATGAATACTGGCAGAGAGGTGCAAGCTGTGCCACATATTAGCATTTCAACTACTCTATACGGGGTATCTCCCCGTTCTTTGGTATATGTAAGGTAGCTGTACTTACCCCGACGCGGTTATGGAGAGTCAGCCCTCTTATCTTTAGCGGCTGGAAGAGTTTTGGCGGGGCAGAGCCATTGCTCTGAGGATTTGCCGCCTGGCCTGCTGGAGGATTCTGATGTGGTGTAAAGTAGCTGATGCCGGGAGCCGGCGAGTTTGCAATTTTTTTGATATCGATATCAAAATCACCCATAGTTGCCTTCTCTTCGTTGATATATAAAAATATGTTGGGGTCTTCTTGGTATGCTCGGTCGTTGGAAACACGAATATCCGATGCAACGATCACTTAGGGAAAGGATAAATTGATACACTAGTAAGTAGATAACCGGGTACTGAAAAATAGGATAAAGAGAACGTCTTATGTTTGGATATGCGACTGGCTTTATATAAATATATGAGAAAAGATAGGCTTGGGACTTTGAACATGGAAAGGAGAAGAAGACTAATTCTGAGCAACAAAAAATGATGTGATCTGCTTGCTTTGAAATCAACGCAGATTACTAATAACTAATGATGAATTTGACATAAACGCAGGGTTGACAAGTTGCCGCCACCCGAACCATTAAGCGTTCGTTTCGGCTGAACCGGCGGCTATCGACTATCCCGGACTCCGGGAGACCCGGATCGTTGATTGAGCGTCAAACGGAGATCGATGATTTGATTGAGATATCTGTGCGCGACCAAATGTACGCGTAGCGAGGCTGACTAATATAACTATAACTAGTTATATTTATCTGACATTGAGATCTGCACATGTTGTCTACAGTTATTCAAACGCGTCCCAAGTTATTTGATTTCTCCAGGCATCGTTTCACTCACCCTTCATAACCCTATTAACCATCTGTCAACTCTTTGAATTTTTCCTCCTGCTGGAACTTGTGAAATCCCTATTGCCCTCCATGGCTGATGTAACTGAGCCTGACTTTGCCACGCTGCGTGCCATTGTTAGACGCAAAGTTGATGACCATAAAAGGCTCAAACCTCTTTTCAAGTACTTACGAGGGGCTCATGATAAAGAGAGTATTTATATTTCGCAAGAAAAAATGCAGCAATTCAACATACGCCTGTCGAACATGGATCTAGAGCATGGTGGCCGTTTCTTTAAACCTGTCCCGTTATCCGAATCCAAATCCTGGGTCTACGATGAGAAGAGGCGTGTAAAGGAGATTGAATGGGATTGTGAAAATTGGCGGATGCGAGATGCCGAAGCCATTTACCATATGTTTCGGGGCCTAATTCATTCTGAGATACCAGAACATGCTCAAACCGAGGAACAGGGCCTGTTTTTGGATTACACGCCGTGGCGTAAGGTTATGTACGTTTTCATTTCACACTATCACTGTTGCAATTTTCTGCTCTAATAGCTCATATGAATAGAGTTCCTCATACGCATATGGGAGGTAACTTTTCCAACTATTTCCCTGACGAACTCACGGACTGGATAGCCCAATCAGAACTTGATCTTTATGAAAGTCGCCCTACGGCTAGTCATGTCATCTCATTTTCCACACGTGGCCTTCGTCCTAATAAAGATACGGAATCAAAGCTTGCTCGCAGCGAGATATTGGTGGGCCTTGATATAATGATGGAACGGATGCTATGGCTCCCACATATCACCAATCATATTTTTCCGTAAGTTATAAATCTTGTTCATTTCAGGTGGTCTCCTCTAACCAGAATCTAGGTGCTTATGATTTCCTGTTTCAACCGCCAGGTCCGTATAAATGAGGTATACCTTGAAAACGGGACGCTGCACTTCAATTGCACCCCTTTCATCAACTTGGAAACGTTCGACAAATATAAATACGAACTAATAGTCCGCTGGTCGGTGTGCCAACCTATTGGTGAAACAACTGCGTATCCAAATTTACAGAAAATGCCCGATGGTTTTGAGAAATTCATAGCTTTAGAAGATGGCAAGCGGAAAAATAAGAAAAAGAGCCCAAAGCCAACACCGGAACCAACGGTAAAGAGACTCGAAGAACTTAAGAGCAGATAGTTCGATGCGGTTGCACAGTGCTCTTACCATTCCTTTGATGTTCCCTACACAGTGTTTGATATTTGGTCGTTTCTTTATTATGTTCGGAAGGAGGTAGTCGGATAGGGTCTGGAGACTGGGCGATTAGGGTCATGTTTTTGGTAAAATCGGGTTCTGGGTGCCTGGTTCTGCAACCTTTTATATCCCTTCCAACATTTAACTCGTTTATAAATTCCCTAAAGAAGCGCGGCACGCGGCAACAGTGCGAAACCTAGATTAAAGTGCGGATACCTTAATTCGACTGCATTGAACTAGACACGTGAGAGAGAACTGTCAACTAGAGTTTCAAGGCCCGGTAAGCCAGCAAGATCCATGACATTCTCTAGGACAAAATAGACCCACTGAAGGACCCGTGGCGCAATGGTAGCGCAGCAGATTCCAGATCTGAAGGTTGTGCGTTCAATTCGCACCGGGTTCATCTTCAGAGAATTTCCGTTTCTTTTTTTTTTAATTTGTTATTTTTTTTTATTATTTTATTTGTTTTCTCTATTTGCACATTGACACTCCGTATTTTGTTTCTTTTTGCTCGATGGAGGGGCACTCATCACGTGACTCTGTTGATGAGTAATAGAGGGGTCAATCGGCAATTCTCGGCTTCTCACGGGTGGTTTCTCGGCTCTTTCCCGCCGCTTGGTGTTTATTTGTATGAAAGTGACGACTTCAAGGTCGCTGGGTGTTTATGTTTACTGTATCAATTAAGAAGGAGAAAAAGGAAAAGAAGATACCAACGAAAGCGAATAGACAAACAGCGGACAATGTCATCTTCCAACGCCAAGTTCCAGCTTTACACATACTTCCGGTCCTCATGCGCCGGCCGCTTACGGATCGCCCTGAACCTGAAGTCGACGCCCTATGAACCGGTCTTCGTTAACCTGCTGAAAGGAGAACAGCTCTCTGATGAGCACAGAGAGATCAATCCCAATGCTACCGTGCCGGTCCTTCTGTCCACTTACCAGGAAAATGGCAAGAGCACAAAATTCAAGGTCACCCAGTCTCTCGCGGCATTAGAATACCTGGAAGAGTCGCTACCCAACACTCGCGCCCTTCTTCCACCGGTATCTAACCCAATGGCTCGGGCCCAGGCACGTGAATTGGCGCTGTTGATTGCAACAGACATCCAGCCAGTGACCAATTTGCGTGTTCAGAAGAAGGTGAAGCAACTAGATGCAGATGCGACCAAGTGGGCATTGGAGCTTTCCGTTGCTGGATTCACAGCCTTTGAGAAGACAATTGTTCATTCTGCAGGGAAGTTCTGTGTGGGAGACGAGATTACGCTAGCGGATGTGTGTCTGGTGCCTGCCGTGTGGTCTGCGGAAAGAGTAGGCTTGAAGCTTGCCGATTATCCGACTACCAAGAGGATCTATGACTTGATGCTGGAGGAGGCAGCTGTCAAGGAGGCATTCTGGCAGAATCAGCCTGATACACCAGAGGAATTGAGGATGAAGTAAGAAAAAGACTATTGAACATGGCGTGATTTCATTTTCATATCAACTTAATATCTATACTTCACAAAAATTGCAGTGACGGTTCGCTATATAAAATAAACACAGCAGGTAGACACCTTAGTTGATAGCGTGGGCAGGGAGAATGGTAGCAGTACAGTCTCCAAAACCGACATAGCTACCTTCCTCACCACACATTCCCCTGAGAGTAACTTCGTCACCATCTTCGAGGAAGACACGCTCGGTACCGTCGGCCAGCTTCATGGGCTGCTTACCACCCTGGGTGTTTTCGAGCAAACTTCCAAGAGTTCCAGTCTCCTTACCGGAGATGGTTCCACTACCAAGCAAATCACCAGTGTTCATGTTGCACCCGGTGACGGAGTGGTGGGTAAGCATCTGGGCAAAGGAGTAGAGCAAATTCTTTGCGTTGGTCTTGGCCACGGTCGAGGCGCCGCTGCTGTTTGCTGGCTTGAGGTCGAACTGGAGCTGCATGTCGTACACGTTTTCGGGTCTCTTCTCACGGAGGTAAGGCAACAGGTTGTCCAGACCTTCCTCAGCGGCGAGGCCGGTGGATCGGAAAGGCTCAAGGGCATCCATGAGGACGACCCAGGGGGTGATGGAGGTAGCAAAGTTCTTTGCGTTGAATGGGCCGAGAGGAACGTACTCCCATGCCTGGATGTCACGGGCAGACCAGTCGTTCATCAAGACGACACCGAACAGGTGGTCCTCAGCCTGCTCAATGGGGATGGGCTCTCCCATCTTGTTGCCCTTGCCGACGAAAACAGCCAATTCAAGCTCAATGTCGAGTTTCTTGCAAGGAGAGAAGATTGGGACCTTGGGGGTGGCAGCTGGGTTAGCCAGAATCTGACCGTTTGGTCTGCGGATAGGCTGGCCAGAGACAATCACGGAAGAAGCACGTCCGTGGTATCCAACGGGAAGATGCTTGTAGTTTGGCTGCAGGGCGTTGTCAGGTCCACGGAAGAGAACTCCAACGTTGAAGGCATGGTTCAAGCCAGCGTAGAAATCAGTGTAATCACCAATTCTCATGGGCAGATGGTTGGTAACATCCTTGAGGGGGATGAGGGCCTTCTGCTTGAGCTCCTCGTTGGTCTTGAGGACCTCAGGATAGGGGGTAGAGTCACGGAAGACGTCCTGTAGGTAGCCTCTGACCTCACGGTGAACTGGTCTTCCCAGAGCAGCAAAGTCATTTAGGGTGGGCTTGGTGAAGACGTCGATGTGCGAGGAGAAAGACGAGAGCTTAGAGAAGCCGCCGGCAGACGAGAAGGCGAAGAGGTCCAGTGCATGGTCTCCAATGGCAACAGCTGGCCGGGGATCAGCCAGTGCTTCTGTTGAAATGATGCCAAAGGGAATGTTGGCCAGGGAGAATGGGGAATCCCGAGGGATCTGGAGCCAGGAAGCGTTCGACATCTTTCTAGATTGTGGTATGAATGACGACGAGAAGCTGCGCAATTGACGGTTGACGCTGGACGATGAAGTTCTCGATGATCGAAGTGGGCAGAGAAGGAGCAGCAATAACACTTTCATACCACAAAGAAGGAAGGAACGAACAGGAAGTAAGAAGAAGAAGAAGAAGGCGCCTTCCTTATCCTAGCTCTTTCTTCTTTCGGGAGAGGGGCAGTGTTATTCAGCTTAGTCATCGTCTCTCTCTCTTTTTTTTGCCGGCGGGGTGTACCAAGACTGCGGAAAGGTCCCGCGCCGGCTAATTCTAGGTTTCCGCTGAGCTCGGAGCACTGGATGAGATAAGATGACGAGCGAGTAACACCACGAGAGGGACCAACTTTCTCTCTCTCGTCTTTTGAGGCCTCCGACAAGGCGCATATAAAACATCTTGAAGGGCGTCGTCGTCTCGTCTCCTCAAGCCAGCAGTTTGGGATCTTAAAAACCCCAGCAGACGCCTACTTTTTGTTACTCTCTCATTGTCAACAGAGTAAACAAACGCTACAATGCCTGTCACAGCCTTTTCCACGCCGGAGAAGTATACCTACCAGAACGGCTTCGGCTCCTACCACGAGTGAGTGACTCTGCACTGCACTGCTTTTCAATTGGAACGATAGATATGGAATGAAATGAACCGCTTTCTGACTTGCGAACTAGGACCGAGGCCGTTAAGGGAGCCCTGCCAGTTGGCCAGAATTCTCCTCAGAAGCCTCCATTTGGACTGTACGCTGAGCAACTATCCGGGACGGCCTTCACGGCTCCTCGACATGAGAACCTGCGGACATGGCTGTACAGGATAATCCCCGCAGCGTCTCACCGTCCGTTTGAGGAGGTTGACGCCTCGACCTATCATACCAGCCTGAGCAAGGATGCTACTTCGCTCCGCCAGATCCCCAACCAGCTCCGATGGAACCCCTTTGATCTCGACGAGAAGGTTGACTGGGTTCGCGGCCTGCACCTGGTTGCTGGTGCCGGTGATCCTGCCACCAAGCATGGACTGGGCATTCTGCTCTTCGCCGCTGGCAAAGATATGGGCAAAGAGGCCTTCTACTCTGCAGACGGTGACTTTTTGATCGTTCCTCAGCATGGAGTTTTGGACATCCAGACCGAGCTGGGCAGAATCCTTGTCCGTCCTAACGAGATCTGTGTTATTCCCCGAGGCGTCCGGTAGGTGGCACTGATTCTTCCTCCCCACCGGCGAATATACTTGAACATGGGCTGACACTTACAACCGCATTATAGCTACCGGGTTACTCTTCCGGAGGGCCCTGTCCGAGGATACATCTGTGAGCTGTATCAGGGCCACTATCAACTTCCAGAGCTTGGCCCCATTGGATCCAACTGCTTGGCCAACGCCCGCGACTTCCAGGCTCCCATCGCTTCCTTCGACGACGAGGAGGAGCCGTCCGAATACACCATTCTCAGCAAATTCAACAACACCCTCTTCCGCGCCACTCAGCCTCATACTCCCTTCGATATCGTCGCCTGGCATGGCAACTACTATCCTTTCAAGTACGATCTAGGCCGGTTCAACACAATTGGATCCATCTCCTACGACCACCCCGACCCATCCATCTTCACCGTGCTCACCGGCCAGTCCGACCACCCCGGCACGGCCATCGCCGACTTTGTCATCTTCCCCCCGCGCTGGCTTGTGCAGGAAGACACTTTCCGGCCCCCGTGGTACCACCGCAACACCATGTCCGAATTCATGGGCTTGATCAGTGGAGACTACGACGCCAAAACGGCAGGCGGTTTCAAGCCGGCCGGGGCAAGCTTACATAACGTCATGAGTGCGCATGGCCCAGACGCAGCCAGCCACGAAGGCGCTTCCAACGCCGAGCTCGCGCCGAAGAAGGTTGGCGAGGGCAGCATGGCCTTCATGTTCGAAAGGTGAGCCCAACTACTCCATCTAATTTTTTTTTTCTTTCTTCCCGTTCCGACTGCTAACACTCGACTAGTTGCTTGATGGTCGGTGTTTCTGAGTGGGGTCTGAAGACCTGCCAGAAGGTGCAGGATGACTACAACGAGGAGAGCTGGACGCCATTGAAGAGGTACTTCAAGAACCCAAACAAGAAGTGAGCTAAAAAGCAACCTGGCTCAAGCGGTATCTCACGGCTGTTCCAGTCACCCCTGGCCGATTTTTCTGTATGATTTGTTTGAATGACCCTAGCTAGCACATATTATAATGACCGATACTCATTTTATATATTATCCGTTGATTGATACAGCCAACTTTTTAGTGGAGCCATGGGATATAGCGGCTTTATAGAAAAAAATAATCTCATAACTTCATTAACATTTTTTTTTTACATCTAAAGTGATAAAAATAATCAAAATATTTACAACTGGTCCAGCCTGGCTGGGGTTCATGCGGAGTGCAGTTAGGCTCTAACTGACAACTTCACGTCTGGCTTTCATTCCACTTCGCAATCTCAGCTTGAATGGCATCTTTCACGATGGCACCGCACATCTTCGCGTATGGATTGGTGCCGACAGCCATCTGTTTGGCTGCCTCATTCCCACACCGGCCACCGATCTGGAAGTCATAGCTCGCAAGCTCCTCCAGGCGATCATCCGGGACATCCTGGAGCTGCGGTGGCAGTAGGTTTCGTCGATGGTGTTCCTTCTCCTTCTCATCCTTCGACCGAGCCGCCTTGTAGAGTATGTATGCACGGTGAGTGTGAGCGTTGGCCAGGATGCGAGAGTGGAATGGAGAGATGGCATCCGAAGACGATGAAGGGGTCAGAAGAGCGATTGTTTTGGCCAAATTGTCAAACAGCTGGTTCGAGCGTGGCAGTGTGGTTTGAGGCCCGTCCGGCTGGGTCTGCGAGTCAGTGTCGATCGACAGGCGTATAGCCTGTGCCAGATTTAGGTAAGCCGGCGCATAGTTAGGGTGTTCTTCGATAATCCCCGAAAGCTGAGCTATGGCCGTTTGGATTATCTCCGGCGTCAGGTTCTCGTTAGTGGTCTGCAGGGGTCGGAGGGCATCCAACTCCCGTTTTTTCAGCGGCTGGAGGTCGGCATCTGCGATATTGGGGAGCTGAGGGAGGGTCGAGTCTGTTTTGATGCTGTTGGAGGGAGACGATTCAGCGTCGAACAAAGCCTGAAGAACGGCGGAGTCGTTTGATGTCAGCGATGGCTTTGCTGCCGCTATCGATTCTGGAGTTGGAGCCATGGTAGCGAGAGGGCTCAGTTGCTCTGTTGTGAGTTCACGGGGACGAAGGAGAGAGCCTGTGTGTGTGTCAAGTTGGCCAGCGACTCCAGCGACCACAGGCCTGATATCTGATATCTGATATCTGATATCTCTCTCTCTGGCGTTGGCCAGGATGTTTCTGTTGCTGGGGTCGAAAAAAGACCCGAAGCGTGACCAAGACGCCAAGCCGAGGCTATTCGATGACGTAAAACTTGAAATTGTTGAAATAGCCGGCGCGGCAAGGAATGTTATTGGGCTAGAGTAGCTGAGGTTGAAAATACCCGTAAACAGCCGGGCGGCCGGAAATAGCCTGGCCCAAGAAAGCGCAGCAACAATGCAGCAGGAGAAAAAAGCAAAGCGCGGCGGATGGACCACACGAAGATTTAGACGTTTTGCCCGCTGTTTCATTGGAACGCAGAAGGAGGATAAAATTGCCTGGTGCAAGGAAGCCGGATCCCCGGGGAGAAGCTGTTCAGCAAGGATCGCTGCTGACCATTGTGGCGCATATGAGTCGGTTGTTGACTTGCGGCCAGAGAACCGTACAAAAGACTGCTCGTTCGCACAGAGAAGCTCGACGCTGGCCCTTTTCTTTTCCCCTTCATTCCAGCGTAATCTCCGGTCCAAGCGTTAAGGAACCAGCCATCACGATACACCAGCACTCTCATCACCAAACAGTAAACAGCTAGCAATATGGCTCCCGCTGCCGACGTCCCCCAGGCTGCTGCTGCCGCTCCGGCAGACCTCTCCCAGTACAAGGGCTATGACCACGTCCACTGGTACGTTGGAAACGCAAAGCAGGCCGCCACCTACTATGTCACCCGTCTCGGCTTCAAGAAGCTCGCCTACCGTGGCCTGGAAACCGGCCTCAAGACCATCGCTTCTCACGTTGTGTCTAACGGTGCCGTCACATTCGTCCTCACCTCTCCTCTTCGATCGCTCGAGCAGGCTGCTCGCTACCCTGCCGAGGAGAAGGCCTATCTCGAGGAGATCCATGCCCATCTTGAGAAGCATGGCGATGGTGTCAAGGATGTTGCTTTCGAAGTCGACTCCGTTGAGGCCGTCTTCGATGCTGCCGTGAAGAACGGTGCCAAGGTTGTCTCTGAGGTCAAGACTTCCGAGGACGAGAACGGCCAGATCAAGTATGCCACCATCCAGACCTACGGCGAGACCACACACACTCTCATCGAGCGAAAGGCATACAAGGGACTGTTCCTGCCCGGATACCGTGATGAGACCGCCAACACCGACCCAATCGCCCAGTTCCTCCCAGAAGTCAAGCTCGAGCGGATAGACCACTGTGTCGGAAACCAGGACTGGAATGAGATGGAGAAGGTCTGCGACTAGTAAGTCTATCTTCTTCCTTTGTTGGTGTTGTTGAGATTGGTCAGACGTAAACTAACACCATCATAGCTATGAGAAGGTTCTCGGATTCCACCGTTTCTGGTCTGTCGATGACAAGGATATCTGCACGTATGTATTAGACTGACTACCCTGTAACTTTATTCAGGCAACGTCTGACACGTGAAAAGTGAATTCTCCGCCCTCAAGAGTATCGTCATGTCGTCCCCCAACGACATCGTCAAGATGCCCATCAACGAGCCCGCCAAGGGTAAGAAGCAGTCCCAGATCGAGGAGTACGTCGACTTCTACAGCGGTGCCGGTGTCCAGCACATCGCTCTCCGAACTGAAAACATCATCGAGACCATCACACAGCTCAAGGCTCGCGGTCTTGAGTTCATCAAGGTCCCCGAGACCTACTATGATGACATGCGCATGCGTTTGAAGAAGCAGGGTATGGTGCTTCAGGAAGACTTTGAGGCTCTCAAGAAGCTCGATATTCTCATTGACTTCGACGAGGGTGGCTACCTCCTCCAGCTCTTCACCAAGGTATGTTTTTTTCCGGTGATAATCTCCCTCTTTATGTGTATGCACACATTGCTAACTGTCTGTCAGCATCTCATGGACCGCCCTACCGTCTTCATCGAAATCATCCAGCGACGCAACTTCTCCGGATTCGGTGCTGGCAACTTCCGTGCTCTCTTCGAGGCCATAGAACGTGAGCAGGCTCTCCGAGGAAACCTGATATAAATGTTGCAACACCAAAAAAAGCGAAAGCCCCTGTCACGAGTCTTCTATTTTTCTTTTCTTCTGTCTCCCTTGTTTCAATAATGACCCTGATGCCCAGATGCCATGTCATGTATAATTCCAGTTATATATATCTTCTGTTCAGAATGCATTAGCAGCTAATAGAGCAGAAGGCGCTTTACCATTCATCAAGACAATATGCCTATATTCCCATTGTAGCTCCAGGAATGTACGGGGTATATGAACAACGGAAGCTCCCCCGTTCCTCCAGATCGCCCTCAACGTATAAGTGTCAACTTGGAGGTCAATTCACCATCGTACTAACGCCCCAATCGCGCATTCCATGTAGAATAACAGTAAATACTGTTCTCAGCAGCAACTGCACTCCAATATGAAGCTGTGCAAGTATTTGGTTGATCAAGCGGTCGACGTTGTTTTTCTTTGACGTCTCCTTTCCCCTTCTTGTGCCCAAAGACTCGCTCCGACCTCGGAACCCGGAAGATTTGATTACTAAGAGGAATAACTAAACTCCGTTATTCCGTGATTATCTAATCTTCCAAGGTTTGTCGTCGAAGAGTCCAATCAGAAGAGCTTCATTTCTAGCTTGAAGACGTGAAGTTGAAGACGTTAAAAGAAGTTGAAGAGGTCGAAGAGACGACGGTTGTGTGAGCTTCGCAGCCCTCGAGCACACGGTGGACAGTACGGTGCCTGTGTGTCCAGCTGGTAGCCTGCGCAGAAACAATGCCGCCCGCTACTCTCGGGCCGTCAATGTTTAGACAATCGCTGTCACTATCACGACTCCCACGAGAATTCTTCACTTGTCGTCAATGCCTACAACGGCCCCAGCCAGCGAGAACAGCGCGTCAATGGATAGGGACGAGTCAGTTTAGAGGCACTTCGGAGTATTCCTCTGGTTTGCTAGCTGCGTTTCGAACAAAGCCTTCCAAACCAGTAATTCCACGGTCGTTTTTCACAACCGCTGCGACGACGGCAGCGGGAGAGACTGTCTCCAAGTCTAAGTTTCCCGATGTTAGCTCCAAGGGTGTTGCGTACTGGCTGCTGGCGAGTGCGGCAAGTGTCTTTGGCATTGTTGTGTTTGGCGGCCTAACTCGTCTCACGGAGTCTGGGTATGCTTATCCCTATCCTCCTACCCCTAATGTTATGTTCAATCGTTGACAGCTGTATAGACTTAGTATAACAGAATGGAGACCTGTGACTGGCTCTATACCTCCACTGAACGCAGACGACTGGGAATCGGAATTTGCCAAATACAGAGCATCGCCGGAGTTCAAGATGCTTAACCCCAACATGACCCTCGAGGAGTTCAAGTCGATATACTACATGGAATGGATTCACCGTATATGGGGTCGCTTTGTCGGTCTTTCTTTCGTTATCCCCGCTGCTTATTTCGTTGCAACAAAACGGGTGTCAAAGCCCATGAGCCTCCGTCTCGCTGGCATTGCTGGTCTCATTGGTTTCCAGGGCTTTTTGGGCTGGTGGATGGTTAAATCTGGATTGAAAGATGACTTGTTTGCGCCGGGTAGCCATCCTCGCGTTAGTCAGTACCGGCTTACTGCGCATCTTGGAGCTGCATTTGTCTGCTATGTTGCCATGTTGTGGAACGGGCTGGCTATTCTACGCTCCCATCGTCTTCTTGCAGATCCCATCAAAGGACTAGAAGTCCTCCAGTCGCTGAAAAATCCTAAACTAGCCGTCTTCCGCCGCTCTGTGGCTGGTCTTGCACTGCTTGTTTTCGTCACCGCGATGTCAGGCGGACTCGTCGCAGGTCTTGATGCTGGTTTGATCTATAACGAAGTCCCTTGGATGGGTGACGGTCTCGCTCCTCCCAAAGAAGAGCTATTCGATGAGTTCTACTCCCGAAAGGAAGATCGATCCGACCTGTGGTGGAGAAATATGCTCGAGAACCCATCCTTTGTACAGCTTGACCATCGAATTCTAGCCATGACTACGTTCACCTCCGTCATGTCGCTGTGGGCATACAGTCGCATGCCCGCCATGAAAAAGCTTCTCCCTCGCGCCGCAAAGAAAGGTATCCACGGAGTTGTAGGATTCACCGCACTTCAACTGACACTAGGAATCAGCACACTCCTCTACCTTGTCCCAATCCACTTAGCATCCGCCCACCAGGCAGGCAGCCTGTTCCTCCTCACCTGGGTTATGGTTTTGGGCAGCAGGATATGGCATCCTTCTCGCACCGCAAGGCTCCTACAGCAGGCTGCCAAGGCAAAACCGCTATCTTCGGCTTCGCATGCTACCTCTCCTCTTTCACGGAAGCTTTAGGAACAGCAAGACCTGTAGATTATACTTCTTCTCCTCTCTGTGTTAACATCAAGTACCCATATAATACAACGTACTCTATCTCCGCTAAGCAAGCAATTTTGCAGAAAGTGAAATCCCAGTTGTATTTTTTAGTATCATCTTAATGCTTTCTCTAGGTAACAGTCGTAGCGTAGTTGTCCAAATCGCCTTGAGCCGTGGCTAAGTGTAGATCCTGGTTGATGGTACGAATTTGAGCAGGATAGCATAAACGCCAATGCAAAGTAGTAAAGAGGGAGTAAAAGAAGGAAACAAGGCAAGGAATCCCAAGGTAAAAAAGAAAGAAAGAAAAAGGGCATCTCCAGACTACTTAGCTTGTATGCTATTATGGCAGTTATGATGGTAGCAAACGCGGGTGTCACCAAAGTTCACAAAGCCCAAGCGTAGGCGCAGGCGCAGGTTGTCCAGGCTGTGAACCCCTAGCCAAAGTAATTAACTACGCCATTGAAAGCAACCAAACGGAGATAAAATGGGCCGCAGCTAAATAATATCATGATCCGTGACCCTTCTTGGTCGGTCTCTGTTATGGTTTTTTTTCTCACAGCTCCCACGCCCTGGCATGAGGCTTTGCAGCTCTTTCCGCAGCCTCATGCTGTTCACGCTGCTTCCGCTCTTGCTCTTCCTTTAATCTCTTTTCTCTCAGCGCTTCGAATAGTCGCATCTGGCGCTGGTGAGATGCCCCGGCCGCCGAATTTCTGAACGTATGAGTCCCAGGAAGGATCCCTCTCAGGCCTCGCGGAACATCGGGCTGGTGAAGAGGCTTTCGAGGCGGACGACTGGTTACTGGAGGATTGCTCACAGATCTGGGCTGGTCAATATCCATGGGGTCTGGTCTAGGTATCAGCTCAGAAACCGGCACAGCGGGAGCTGCAAGGGATCGAACCCTGCCCAAGGGCCGAGCGAACACTGGACGTTTTGGAGCTTCCAGCATCTCGGGCGGAGCTGGCGGGTCAGACTGGAAATAGAACGAGACGGGAACGGGGGCTATATATGGAGCTGAAGCCAGAGCTTGGGTCGGAGCAGAAACAGGTGGTGCAGAAACAGGTACAGAAACAGGCGCAGAAACAGTCCTGGGGGCAGCAGCAGGAGCTGGAGACGAATGTTGGGATGGAGTTAATACCCAGCTACGAGCTGGCGGCTCAGATGGCCGAGTAGGCGGCTCAGGGGTTTTTGGGACAGCGTTTCTGCCCTTGGATCCTCCCTTGGAACCCCCGTTGGATCGTTCCTGGTCTTGTTCTCGTTCCCGTACTTTGAGGGCTTGCTCTGCAGCGATGAGAAGCCAGTTCATTCGGGTCTCAACTTCGGGGTTAAGGTCTCTGAATATTCTTTTCTGGTACGCCTTGCCATCAGCAACAAGAACGTCCTCATTCTCTGGATCTATTTCGGTCGCGTCGTCATCCTCGTCATCCTCGTCTTCGTTATCTTCATCGCCTCGATACCCACAGTCCTCTTCAAGTGCACTAAGTGAAGTCAAGAAAGATGAGCTCGATAGATCATCAACTATTGCTTGCTGAGCATTGTTGGTCGTTCGGGGTGTTTGACTACTGCCAACTGAGGCTCGTCTTGGAACATCGCTGCGGGAACTGGCTGGCCTAACGCTGGCCTGGCCACTAGAAGCCCGGATTTTGAAATTCCCCTGGGCCTTCTGAAGGACCACTCTAGAGGTCTTTGCAGCCTTTGGGACTTGGCCGGGAGAACTATCCGCACTCACTGTTGAATGTCTCAGGACGACTAGGGGACTCCTCCCTTTTCCAACCTCTGGACCAGAACGTGTGGAAGTAGAACCAATATCCTTTGCAGAAGGTTTCTCTTTTCCAGCGAGAGTATCCTTTGCTTCATTGTTGACATTTTTCCCTTTCTTGCGAGGCTTTTTTAGTGGCAGCTCATCCTCTGAGCTGCGATAAATTGCACCTGTGAATTTCCTAACGCTGCCATGAGCACCGTTTCCACCCCTGGCATTCCAACAGGGGGTGCATATTTGCCACCCACAGTCAATACACCGTTGTAAAGTGGCTTTGTTATGTTTATTGCAGACATCACACTTCGCGGTATGGATTTTGATAGGTTTGAAAATGGTATGAGGCCCCTGTGGGTTCCCAGCTGGTGTGGCAGCGAAAGGAGAAGGGCTACCAGACTGCGTGCGTAGGGGCTGTTGAACTAGCTGTCTCTGCGCTATTCCTAGTGCTGGAGTAATCTGTGTGGATTCAGGATTAGTATCCTGAGGAGAAGGGCCTGATGATATCTCGATCACCTCGACCTCCTTGCCGTTGACGGTAATATGAGGGACGTTGGTGTCTATCCTGGGAGGCTGCGGCCGGAATGGACTGGTACTGGAGCTGGAGGTTCTCTCAGGAGTCGCGAGGCCCTGCCCTCTGGTTGGAAACATGATATTGGTTGAATCTGTGATATAGAAGATGTTCAAGCTGGTTTGATATTGTGATATCTGAGCCAAAGCAGAAGGAGTAGAAAGTATTCAGTAGATGATGTACCAGGAGCTTCATCCAATACGTAACAGTTCAATATCCAGCGAAACAAATATAGGTTCTTTGGAGAAAAAAGATGGCTTGTTATACCAGGAGGACCCTCTTTGCATCGACTAGTGGAGAATTTGGTGGTTAAGCGAGGAAGAACTTGAAGGCTCTGTAGAGAAAGAAAAAGACATCCACAGCTCTCACTACGGCATCTTCCATTAACTTTGATATTGAATAGGACATTCACTGCCAGAGTGAGTCAAGTTCAAAGGAAGAAGAACACACCAGCGGACACTTCCGCAGTGGTGTCTCTGCAGTCACTTAGCTGGTATGGAGCCTCATACTAGTGCTATATGTGATTGAATCTTCATATAGCGTTAATATAAGCTTTAAGAACTGATTTCCCTGATTTTTTTTTACTTATAAAAAGCTCCTTATGGTATCACAGCACAGCTTGGTAGGCAAAGTTCCCTAGCAGCTAAGGTAACCAGCCCTATAGGAGCTTATAAGAGAACTCCTACACCATAGCGGCATCGAGAAGGGGCCCAAGCACTCGTAATAGAAGATTGGTTGCAGGCATAGAAATGGTGGCAAGAAGGGTGAATACTCAAAAACTCCAGGTTGGAAGAATAATGCTTTTTTTATTTCATACGATTCACGGGTGAGATGTTCCTAATCCTAACTTGTTAATTGTTTATGAACCCATGGAAACATTCAAGTTCTCTAACCCAAGAGCAAAGATGAGTTGATTTATTTATGGGCTAAAAAGTGTAGAAGTTAGACATTGGACACGATCAAGAGTTGTGGTTTATCAGTTAGAAAAGAAGGGGGGATGGGAATAGTCAAGCCACTTACGAATGCCTTCAACAGGGAGAGGCTCAATACCAACGACCTCTGCAGCGAGGTGCTCCTTATCCTTTCCAGCAGTCTTGTCCTCCTTCATGAATGGGAAAGCTAGAACCTCCTTGATACTGTAGTTGTCGGTCAAGAACATTACCAGTCTGTCGATGCCCATACCCCATCCGCCAGTGGGTGGGAGACCATATTCCAAACTGGTACAGAAATTTTCATCGATCATCTGTGCTTCGTCATCACCTTGTTCCTTCTGTCTAGCTTGTTCCTCGAAGCGTAGTCTCTGGTCAAAAGGATCGTTCAACTCAGTGTAGGCGTTGACAATTTCCTTCTTGCAAACAAAGGCCTCGAATCTCTCGCACAGGCCGGGGTGGTCACGGTGATACTTGGCCAATGGAGACATCATCTGCGGGTGCCCGATAATGAACGACGGGTTGATGCACTTCTCCTCAATAAATTCACCAACCAGTTTATCGAGCATTCGGGCATTGGTGAGAGGCGGGGTACACTCAACGTTGACCTTCTTCAGCACCCTCTTCAGGAACTCATTGGTCTCCTCGGTGTGAAGTTGTTCACCTGGAGGGAATTTCTCGCCAGTGGCCTCTTCAAGAGCTGGGATCATTTCAATCTTCTTCCATGGAGCTTTCCAGTTGACATTGTACGTCTCGCCGCTCTGGGTGTGGAATACAGTCTCGTAGCCACCAGTAACGTGCTTGACAAGGCCAGAGACGAGATCCTCAGTGACATTCATAAGATCGTACACATCGGCATATGCCCAATAGAATTCACAAGTGGTAAACTCTGGGTTGTGGGTAAGGTCGATACCCTCGTTTCTGAACTGACGGCCCATCTCATAGACACGCTCGAGGCCTCCGACAATCAACATCTTGAGGTACAACTCGGGGGCAATTCGCATGAATAAGTTCATGTTGAGCTCATTGTGGTGGGTAATGAAAGGCTTAGCGGTAGCACCGCCAGCAATAGCGTTCATCATTGGAGTCTCAACCTCAACGAAGTCACGCTCATCAAAGTATCTTCTGATATAGCTGACGATCTTGGAGCGAGTAACAAAGACATTTCTGGAAGAGTCATTCATGATCAAGTCTAGATATCTCTGTCTAAATCGCTGCTCCTGGTCCTTCAGACCGTAATGCTCTGAAGGGATCTGGTGAAGACAGGGCGAGAGAAGGACGACTTGACGGGCAAAGATCGAGAGCTCCCCATCGTCACGGTTCTTCGGGTTGGTGCGGCCAGGGAATCCAACAATACCGACAATATCTCCTCTCCGTAGCTGTTCATGCTGGGCTTCGAATGGCACATCACCTGTGGCCTCCTGGGCTTGACAGGCAACCTGCACCTTCACGCCTTCTGCACGGAGGTCGTAGAAGATAAGCTTGGCTCCAGAAGAACGCTTGGTATATATTCTTCCGGCAATGCGCACTTCCTTCTCGGGCTTCTGCTCTCCCTTCTTCAGCGAGTCAAACTCCTTGAGGAACTCGCGCAGGTCATCCGTGACATGGAACTTGTGGGGGTATGGGTTAGGCTCCTTGGTCTGTCGAAGCTGGTTGACTTTGGCACTTCGGATCTCGAAATATTGCTACTCACAGGCACGATTAGCATTACTTGCTCTGTGCAACATACTGTGACGCACAATAGGATAGAAACCACTTACGTTGGGCGTGAGTTGGGATTCATCTTCCTCCTTGTTCTTCTTCTTGCCCTCTGCAGGCGCCGCAGCAGCGGCGGCAGCAGCCTTTTCAGCCTTCTTCTCTTCCAGAGCACGCTGCTTCTGCCTTCTCTTCAATTCCGACTTGGACACTTTCTCGCCGGTGACTTCGTCGAGTTGAAGGTTTGCGACAGAAGCCACCGCCTGGTCAACGGCAGCTTGGTCGGCCATGGTTCTCTAGTTATTCGACCTGCTTTATTTTTTTCTTTGGTTTCTTAGGTCTATCAGGGTCTCTCGAGCATGAACTAGCGACTCTAGGAGACAGCCCTGGTGTTTCTATTTATTGTGTAGAAAATGAATGAGTCAAAGATGCGCAAATGGCGGGGAGTTGGAGGAGTTCAAAAGTGGCCTTGCCTTTATTTTTTCTTTTTTCCGATTTTTTGCACACAAAAAGTTTCATGTCCCACCTTATTAACCGCACTGCTTTATTTCAATGGGATATCTACACGATTCGGTAGGCTGTGGATATTGTACAGGAGGGCAAGGCTGGTTAATAAGGAGAATAGCTGTATTTTGATGAGAGTGCTAGGTAACTACATCTACTTCTGTGTACTCCTTCCATCCTGAGGGTCAATTTGGTCATGCAAGGAACGTTCCCTATCAAAAACACAGCCATATCTCTTTTCAAACACATTAGACAGTCAATCGGGAAGACAGAGGCCATGGATGCCCTGTTCCTGAAGGGAAATCGATCTCAAAAGGCTCCTGGATGAGATTGCTATGCCAGTCAGGGCAAGACGGAGTTGGCGTCGCAGAAAAGGGGCTCTGGGGACTTTTCCGCGACCTTTAACCATCCTTGAGCTTTGTCGAGCTTGTCCTTTTCCTTTTGAAGGTGCATTCTTCGCACCTGTCTCTCTCGATCCTCAGCCATCAGCTCTATGCAGCGCTCGGAAGCTAGATGTGCGTTGATTAGCGAGGGAATATCGTATTTGGTAGAGGTGTTCATACCATTCTCATCCAAGATACCGAGCTTCTGCTCAATCTCTCCTCTCAGCTCATCTCGGCAGCGCATGAAGAGCTTGATATGGATACCCTGACACGTAGTGTCCACAAAGCGAGACGAAGCAATATTGTAATAAGCGCGAGACGCCTGTGATATCGAGGAAAGTTAGTGGATGAACCCCGGCACTGAGAAGAGGGGAGGATAAGCTAATGCCCTTACACTCATTATGTCCAGCTCCTTGGCGAATTCGTCTGGACCTAGATCTTTTTCTGACACCTTGTTCGGATCCATTTTAGAGGGCTTATTACCCGAAGCCTCCTGCTGTGCGTTAATCAATTTTATATATTGACGAGCCCTGGCTTCATATCGCCTAATGAAAAAGTATTCATGGGCCTCGGCTTGGCCACGCTGGAATAATGCATTTGCCATTGTAAAGGGTTTCAAGCATTCAATGTTGAACACTGATTCAGCTTGGTTGAAGTGTTCGATGCGAATGGATTCGAGGAAGTCCACGATAATGACCTTCAACTCGTCAAAGAGAGCTGTTTGCTCATATTGACCAAAAACAGAACGCATCTCATCTAGGAGCACCTCTTTCATCAAGGCGTAGGTAACTAGCAGGAACTTTTCCATCGGTTCCTCCCAGTGAGAAACACTGATTCGGTTAAGTGCTTCGACAGCATGGGGATTCCCTAGGCCAGGGACACCAGATGCATAAGTATCAGCGTTGATATCACGGATCTCGCTGAGTGTAAAAGTCCTTGGTTCTTTTGATACTGTGAGTTAGTAGCTGTAAATATTTGGATTGGATTGTTCATCGACTTACTGTGGAAATTGTCGAAATGGCCATGGACATTGAATGCCGACACATTAGGTGTGGAGCCATTAGCAATGTCTCCAACTTTCTTCTTCTTGAGGTCGCTTGTTCCGTTTGTTTGTGGCGGGTTTTTCCGCTTATGAGCCTTTGAGCTTGAAGTAGAGTCGTCTCCCTTACTCTCTGGGTTGGCTGATTCAGATGCACACGAGATAGACAGCCCAGGTCTGGAGGCACTGAGGTACTGTTGGAATTCAGAAGCAAGGATACCCCATTGTTTCAGAAAGGGGTATTTGGCGGAACCTCCATCAACATGCATTTGAACATTGTTTACGAAAGCATTAAGCTTCTGGCACAATATATAAGACACATTTGCCGATGGAGGGTTGGGTAGCTTAGCCAGCTCCTGGTCAACAAACTCCGCTTGAGTATTAATCTGTTCGATTATTTTTGGTAGGGAATCTTGAATCAGCCTCAACAGTAGCTTTGACAAAGCCGTCTGGAGACGGCGAGTACCAAATCTGTCACTGTACTCAGCTAGCTCTGTAGTCCATGGCGGATTAGAAAAGAAGCAGCCTTCGTCTATACGAGCTGTGGCATGATCAATCCTCGGATCAGGATTATTTTGTACCACGAAATAGCCATGGCCGGTTGCAAATTTTTCGCCGCGAAGTATCTCGCGCCACTGATCATACTCATTCCCATTCTTGAGCTCAACACGATCAGGCTTGGTGAGAACTCCAACAGTACGATCTCTTGCCCCTGGAATATCGCGGATGATACGTGCAGCGCTGGAATTGGTTGCATCGTCGGTCATGGGTAGGGCGAGGAGAATAATGCAATTCTGTGCTTTGATGTATTCTTTCACAAGGTTCTCTACCAAGCCAACAAGGTAGCGCTCCTCATCGAGTTCGGCAACATTGATAACACCGGGTAAGTCGTAGAAAGAAAGGTTTGGAAACCCTGGCGCAGAGATGTCTAGTCGGACAACATTTGGAGAGAATTTGACTTGGCTATAAGTGCCGTCGATCTCCTGGTCTTCCCCAGGAATAAAGTCAGTGTGGCTGCGCCCTGGGTTAAGTATAGCCAGCTGAGCCCACTTGAGGTGCTCCTGGAGCAAATTCTTGTCTGTCAGGGTCGCAAAATGAAGCTCTTCGGGATCTTGTTCAATCCAAGGACCCAATGGTCGGGCATTCGTGGCTCTCTGACTGCGGCCTGTTGCATCAAACATGTACTTCTTCGTCAAAATGAGTCGACACGTCCAAGGGTCGTCACTCTCAGACAAGTTTATCTCAAGAGGGCATCGTGTGCAGCATCCCGCACTTCTTGGGACTTTGATCTCGCTCATGCCCTCAATGAGTGAACTTTTCCCAACGCTCTGGTCGCCAACGACCACAATCTTCGGTAGCGGAAGGCCATGATTTTCGATCCCCAGATGCCGAAGATCCTGGATCTTCTTTACCATTTCTCTCATATTCTGAGAGATAAAGCCAATTGAATCATTTTTCTCCTCCGTTCCCACAGTGCCTGGAATAGCAACGATAATCATTAGTCTAACATATTGATAGCAGCAATAGGGAAGGAGCCTTACTGGGAGACGAGTGTGGTTCAGGAGCCATTTTCAAGGCACTATTGGGTTGCTTGTATCGAATTGCAGCAAAAGATGAACGCGTAGTGTTCGCGGTTCAAGACAGAAAAAACAGAACTTGATTGCTATGGCAACCCAAATGTTGCAAAGCACAGCAGCGAGAAGCCAAATCCAAGTGTGTATGTGTGGAAGAAGAGAAATGAGAAGGAAGTCCAGTTGTAAAAGTAGCAGAAAGGGCGCTATTTTAATAGCAAAACAGAATGGTAGGAGGTCGAAATCATGTAAGACAGAAATTGGTATATTGCTCCTAGAAAACAAATTATCTTTACAAAGAAGTAAAATGTAAGCATCATTCAACTTCAATCAACAGGACAAACAACACACAAGGAAAATTTTGGAAAAGCAGAAAACTCCGCCCTGCAGCTGGCCTTCTGCCATAGACCAAATAGTCCAAATGTAGTTGGAATATGTACCTATCCCTATCCATTATGCATTAAAGAACGAGAAGGAAGTCCCATTATGTCAAAATTTATGAATGCTCTATGGTATAGATAGGATGCTGGCGGTAATTAACTACCTACCTAGGTAGGTACCCCGGTAGGTAGTTAAAAGAGCCTGACTTGGTATGCCGTTAACCATCAGTAGGTTGCCCCTTTCCCAATAATAAAGACTACTAATTAAGGGGTTAGGGAGAGTAATTGACCACAGAGGAGGTGCCATTGCTAGTTATGAGATTTAACATTCAATGTCATGGATGTTGTCTTCAGCCTCCAGGTTATTTCCATCTTATCTTCATCTTATCTCCTTTTTTCCCACTCAACCTTAAAACGACCTCAAAGATAAAAGACCACGTGGTGTCACGGGAGCCCGTGGTTCACCGCCAAGGGCAGAAAGCCGAAAGGGGGATAGCTCCCTTCGGGGGCTGGCGCTTCGACCTCTTTCTACATGTTTTTGTCTGTTGATGATAGATTAAGACTCCAAAGCTGACTATCTATTTGCTTGATTTCGCTGCCACACACATATACACAGCGAGAGAGAGATCTCTTAGTCTGTTTCTTGAGGAATGCTAGCTGTGCCCACTACATCTTCAAACATGGCGTCTACAAAGGCCGTTATCTTGGTAACTAAATGCCCCATCCTTACTATAGCAACCAACCCCTCTCTTTTTGTTTACCCATATAGATCATAGCTAATGATTCTTTTTTAATGTTTGCTATAGGTCGGTGGACCATCTAGAGGAACCAGATTCAGACCTCTTTCACTGGATATGCCAAAAGTGCGTTCTCTCAGCTGCCCGCCATGCTTAGTTTGTCCCAGCAGCTGTTGAGACGCTAATAACTGTGTAGCCCCTTTTTGAAGTTGCTGGTCATCCTATCATACTGCACTGCCTGAAGGCTGTTGCTAAAGTTCCTGGTATCCGCGAGGTTATTCTCGTTGGATACTATGACGAGACCGTGTTCCGAGATTTCATCAAGTCGGCCAGTACTGAGTTTCCTCAGTTCCGCATCCAATACCTCCGCGAATACCAGGCTCTCGGCACTGCTGGAGGCCTCTACCACTTCCGAGATGCCATTCTCAAGGGTCGCCCAGAGCGTTTCTTTGTCCTCAATGCAGATGTCTGCTGCTCGTTCCCACTGGGTGAGATGCTCAAGCTCTTCGAGGAGAAGGATGCAGAGGCGGTCATACTCGGTACCCGTCTCAGTGACGATGCTGCCACCAACTTTGGCTGCATTGTCTCCGACACACACACGAAGAGAGTCCTTCACTACGTTGAGAAGCCAGAGTCACACATCTCGAACCTAATAAACTGTGGTGTCTACCTTTTTGCTACTGAGTGCATCTTCCCTTCCATCCGCAGTGCTATCAAACGCCGCACCGCCCGCCCTCGTCTACTTTCCTACCCATCATCCGAAAACCTTGAATCCTCTTACATAGCCCAAGATGATTCTACCGAAACGCCGGAGGTTTTACGTCTCGAGCAGGATATTCTTCCTGACCTCGCAGACAGCAACCGCTTCTTCGTCCATGAAACCAAGGACTTTTGGCGCCAAATCAAGACTGCAGGCTCCGCTGTCCCA
The DNA here is from genome assembly GCF_000150975.2 of Nannizzia gypsea CBS 118893. Lineage (NCBI taxonomy): Eukaryota > Fungi > Ascomycota > Eurotiomycetes > Onygenales > Arthrodermataceae > Nannizzia > Nannizzia gypsea. The sequence continues at coordinate 3,928,891 of NW_003345201.1, forward strand.
GCCAATGCTCTTTACCTCCAAAAGGCCTTCCAGTCCGGCTCTGAAGAGCTCGCTCCCCCCTCCGCTTCGATTGTTCCACCAGTTTACATTCACCCATCCGCCACTGTCGATCCCACCGCCAAGCTTGGACCAAATGTCTCCGTTGGCGCACGAGCTGTTGTTGGCCCGGGCGTTCGCATCAAGGAGTCCATCGTCCTTGAAGATGTTGAGATCAAGCACGATGCGTGCATTTTGTACTCCATCATTGGATGGAGCAGCCGCGTAGGTGCCTGGGCTCGTGTCGAAGGCACCCCCACCCCAGCTGGTAGCCATTCCACTACCATCATTAAGAACGGCGTCAAGGTCCAAAGCATCACCATCTTGGGCAAGGAGTGTGGTGTTGGCGATGAAGTTCATGTCCAGAACTGCGTTTGCCTACCCTTCAAAGAGCTTAAGCGGGTATGTTTACCTCTTCACTTAGTTGCATTGCTTAGTCTAACTTTCTCTATAGGATGTTGCAAATGAAGTCATCATGTAGGCTTCTCATGAGTACATCATTAGCTTATGCGTCTTATCTTCTGTGGAAAATCTTCTTAAAATAATGGTCAAAAAAATGAATGTCTAATGTGTGACTTCACTACCTCGGTTTTGAATTACTCGCTTAATCTGTCTTATGTCTATGATGCGATACCGAATTAAATGATATACCATGCAACCGAAATATTATCCGTGATTTCATATAGCTTTGCATAGCATTGGAGTGTTGCTGGCCGTAACACACGCCACCTGAAACTCTACTTGTCATTGGATATTCTCTGAAACCATTGAACTTCATGACCCAGTCATTCTCGCACATTATCACCGTAATTCCACAGAATGTGTTTCCCCGTCTCTCTTGCAATACTTATATATTTTCAATCTAGCATGGAATAGCAAGATGAGCGCCTGAACCAGCATGTATGGTTGGTTTGAGATGAATCAGGTATGACAGGCTTCAACTAGAGGATGCACTAAAACTATAAATAGGACATGTTTAGAGTTGTAAAATATTCGTGAAAGTAGTAAGTTATTATTCTCAGTTTATGATTATATACTGTAACAATGCAAAGACATGGTGCCTGGAACCTCAGGTATGTACGTAACATAAATGGTCATGTAGAATCATCATTCAATAGATCAGGCGATTGACAGCGCCTTCATCAATTTCCAAATCCAGTCATTATAGTGATGCTTGGTAAAAGTTAGTCTTCATTCATAGACAGTGTCTGAACGTGGTGGGAGAATTATGATCAATACATACTGATCCAGTAACTTATTTTGGTGGGCTGGGCGCAGAGAGTAAGGGTGATATCGGCGTCTCTCTGGCAGGCAGAAGTGAACTTCTGGCCGGCTGGTGGGACACCGTTTGGCCACCAGATATCAGGGCAGTTGGGGTTAGACGTAGAGACGAGAAGGCCGCTGGTTCCGGCAAAGGCATCACCGAAGACATCAGAGAGATCGTAAAAAGTGTTGGTGTTGGTCAAGGTGTAGGCGAAGATGGTCTGGGGAGAGCCGTTGTAGATACCATCCTTGGCGCGAGTAATCTTTAGGGCAATGCCTCCGCTGACTGGGTCGTATCTGAATTGTTCAGAGTATGTGTGTCCAGGGGTGATGGTCTGCTGGGGGCCAACAGAGCTACCGACGGACCAGAGATAGGCATTGTTGTCACAGTGGTTTTCAACAATGGCGTGGCCAACGGCAGCAGTGAATGGGGTAATGGCCGCAATGGCAGTGAGGGCAATAGCTTTGAACTGCATATTGATGGATTGTGTTTGGTCAAGTGGTTGGGGAAAGATACTGTTGTTGCTTGAATTTGAGAAGTGGAAGTTGATGGTAAAATTAAATGGATAGATCAAAGGGAGTTGAACAGTATATTTATACCTTTGGTGAGGAACTCCATGGGAAGGGCATCTGGCAATTGATGTCTTAGATTGCTTCCTGGCTTCTCAATAATTCGTGAGCTATACGAAGTCGAATGGCAAGACGAAAGGATCGCACTGCCACTGATCCACCAGTACCATTGGTTTAAAGCAGCTCATATCTGAGTCAGGGTATACCCAATATCTAGGTTAACCTTTGTTCTAGTCCCGGAGGAGTCTTTCTGTTTCCCAAGGTATGAAAGAGGAATGTAACTATACACATTATCTGCATGGTAGATTGACAGGCCAGTCCCTGCCCTGGCTGATGGGCGAAAAGACGTGGATCATGTCATAATTTCTTCGGATAATATGTTCTCCTAGCAGCAACAAACGCACATATTACTTTAACATTAAGTAATATGGACGATTAACCATCTTCCGGTAGACCTATTCACTCCGCACTCCGCATTCCGCAAGTGTCCGGAAATAGGATTGGGGTTAAAGCCGGCCGTTGGAGAGGTTTCAGATCAAAAGTAACCACGTTTAGTGCCCTGCAAGATGAGCAGACAACTGAGGTGACATTCATTGAATGCTACCTTGTTCTTTGCAGCGTGCATAATTCCTTGCTGCTCAAGTAGTATGTCTCGTCTCGCCTTGCCGTCAACAGAGATATTTGTTTTGCAAAGAAGTACTCCGTACGCAAGACTCCACTTCGGAAATACATAGCTGTTCACAGCTCAGAGCAGCTGCGTCTCTGAGGTCTATCAACCAAATGCAACCAACAGAACCCGCGAGGTAAACATGTTGAAAGTAGGTCAGGCCAGAGTTGCAGCAAACCCATCCAACATCCGCTATCAAGCCGGTGGAGCCCGTTGTAAGACACCAAAGGATAGAAGGATTATCATGGACGAGAGAGAGAGTTCTGTGTCTGGACTTCACCTGCGGCAAAGTCGGGTGGAAAGCTGGTGTTGGCTTTTGCTAGGATGTCGATCACAAAGCCAGTCACCATAAAGCAAACTAGCGAGCAGACAAGTCAGCAACTTGCAATTAAGGACAGGAAAATGTCTTAAAATACGAAACCCTTGAACAATGGGCACAGCTATCGTAGCATTCCTGCATTGCTAGTTAAAACTTAGGCGTTTCGCCGGCCACCACCAGGGAGGAACCATGGGACTCTGCCAGACCCCGGAGATAGAGCTCGATCGTGTTTCTATTATTAGTTAGCTGTCCTGGCGATCCATCTGAAGTTTTTCGGTCCGTCTTTTAGGGAGCTACCCAGGCGCGGATGGTGATATGAGGAAGCCTTGTCTCTTTAACTAGTTAATTGGAATCTAACCGGTAGAGGGAAAGCGGCAGAGGTAGTATAGGTACCTAGGTGCTCCGTATCTCAGGCGGTCGGATGGCCAGGGCCATGGTGCCTTGCCAGTTGGGAATCAAACCAGCGGAGTCCTATACCCGGTGCAGCATCGTCTAAATTGCTTCTTACCAGGATGATGTCCCTCTTCTCTCTTCTTCTCGTCCTCTCTGCTCCGTCCATCCGTCTTTCCGCCATGCGACAAGTAGGGATGCTGGTTGATGGGTCGCGGACTTCGTTTTCGGTGTATTAGCCTCTTGTCACTTCGTGTTTGCGGGGATGACGTCAGAGTGCGGTGGTTATGAGGCTCAGCCTCGTCTTCTCTCTCGGTTTCTGTTCTGACCAAAGTGCTCCGTAGAAGAGCTTGAGAAGTTGTCAGATGGAGTGCAGCATTCGATGAAAGGCCTGCAGTCGGATACATGCAAATGATGAGTACTGGCCAGCCATACCCCCCGAAGTCTGAGATGCCTTCGTCCTCGCCACCTGCCTACGAGGATGTAGCAGGTGGAGGTACTCAGGCTTCAGCCCCAAGACCCCAGCAGAGATCCAGCGGTGCAGTGACACTGACTATACATGGCAAGGAAATATACTCTTCTGCCAGCCCCGACGGTCAGCCAGTCTACAGCTTAACTCATGCTCTGGATGGCCACGAGTTGAACCAGTATGGTGTTTTGTTAACACGTATTGAACAACGGACGGTCTCTTCATCTTCCCTGGGTGTGCCGACCACCAAGATTGCTAGGCGCGATGTCTTTGCTCTTCGTGATGCACCAGTTCTTCACATTGGACATGCTCGCTACGAGATAGATGGTCGACGATACTTATCAGACAAGAGAGGCAAGATGAGCAGGTCTTCCTATGGTGTTGGATCCGGGTGGACTGCCTGGGGTAAAGGATTACCATCCTTCTACCTCCAGCGATCAGAGAGCGGCAATGCTGCCAAAGTCGGTGAGACAACCGACTCGTCCTTCTATGAATGGCGTGAAAAGGAGAACGGTCCGTTGATAGCCATGGAGACACGGAGGCGCTGGGATATGAAGAACAAAGTCGAGGCATCCTCACCCCGGCTAGATTTGATGAAGAGCTGGGATGCTTTCGATAGGGAGTATTTGGACTTCATGGTTGCGGCATGGTGCATGCACAACTGGAGAGAGGCGAAAGACATCACCAAGGAGCCCATAACGTGGGATGAGTGTGAGTTGTGCTATCATATTTCATTACCATCAGTGTTATGAGTCCTTGTTTTTCTGACCTTTATATAATAGTCAAAGAACAAGCCCGAGTCACTGCTGCGAAGAGGAAACAGACTTTAACTGGCGGAGGTCGGCCGACCGCCTTTGGGTTTGCTGGAGTTGCAATATGATAGGTGACATCCGGCTACTGTCCCGATGACCTCGTGTAAATCCTTACATACAGGTGTGTACATTCAGATGTGGTTGACTGCTTCCACTTTGTTAGATACCCATGCATCCTTCCTTCCTGCATTTTTTGAAACCTCCAAGTGGAAAGCTTTGGTATATGTACATATTGCATAATTATTCCGATGTGCCTGATCTTTTTGAGTCGGTCCATATCATATAACTACTTACTTAGTGACAATACTGCTAAGTGGAAGATCCCATCCATAGACTCCTCCTCAACGGAGAGGACATGCCCTTTAATAATCAAGCGTTGTCATCTCTAGTATTAGGCTTAGTTAAGTATCGTGAGAAGGCCGTCGTTTGGTCGCGAGCAAAGGTAAGTAATTTGAGGCTGTTGATCTAAAGAATACATCGATTCACTAAATCGACTGAGATTAGGTTCGATCAGGAAGGGCCCAATGATAACCGAGGTTTGTTTCCTAGTTAACTAACTCTAACTAACTAACTAGGTACCTAGGTATTGCATAATCAATGGTCGAACAGCAGGGGAAGTTATTCTGTGGCAAACCATCGTGATTATAAATCAACCTACAGCGTCGCTCTTAACGGACAGCGATGATATTTGGAATCATCAAATTCTCATTCAACTCGAAGATATCTAACCTGATTTATAATATGGGAAATTCTTTCAGTAGGCATAGTTAGCCTAGTGATGTTGAGTGATGAAATCAGCGCGTTCAAGTATCCTTACTTTTACCTCTGCGTTTAGATACCCCGATGAGTAGCTTGTCATGAAATTAATCTAACAATCACTATACCATACAAATCACGCACTTTTTTAACATATAAGTTGATACATAATATTTATATTATGGCCTTTGTACTAGCTGGAGAGGTGCAGTGGCATGAGGGAGAGAAGAAAATGCATCAACTTATGCATGTCCCCTATGAGGAGAACCCTACGGCAGCTTTCTTGAGCCCAGGCGCAGCTGCACTGGCCCAAAGATGCCCTCTACTTGCATTAGGGACGTTGGATAAACAAGGCCGCCCATGGAGTACAATATGGGGTGGACAGGCTGGATTCGTTGGCCCAGTTGCTCAATCCATCATCGGAATAAGGAATGTTATTGATGGAACTCATGATCCCGTTGCAGAAACATTACTCGGCGGTGAGTTGGCGGGCACCATTGTCAAAGAGCCCTTGCCGGGAAGACTGATGTCTGCACTGCCCATTGACATGGAGAATAGAAGGCGTGTCAAGTTAATGGGGCGGATGGTGGCAGGCTCCATGGAAGAGGATTTTCCAGAGGTCCCTGAGGACAGAAACATAAATGACAGCAACATGGGAAAGGCTGCTCAAGTACAGCTAGTCATGAAAGTTGAAGGAAGCTTAGGTGAGATAATAGTCAACTCCATTTACGTTCTTATAACAACTTACTGACTTGTCTGAAGGCAATTGTCCCAAATACATCAATAAGAAACGCATCACACCAGCAAAACCTTGCCCGAAACTCATATCTGATTCACCCCAGCTTCCTCAGGGGGCACTTGACCTACTTAACCGAATAGATACCCTCTTCGTGGCCAGCTCCCATGCAAATGATTCTATGGACTCTAATATCCGTGGTGGCCCACCAGGCTTTGTTCGGGTTCTCTCCAATGATAATACGGGTGCTGTCATAGTATATCCAGAGTACTCAGGGAACCGTTTATACCAGACCCTTGGCAACCTCCAAACCACTCCACTTGCTGGTTATGCGTTTCCTGATTTTGAACTAGGGCACATTTTATACATTACAGGGAAGACCGAGGTTCTGGTAGGAAACGAGGCAGCAAAGATGCTTCCCAGATCAAATCTTGCTGTCAAAGTCAGCATCACTGCCGCTAGATATGTGGAAAATGGCATTTCATTTCGCGGGGAGGCAATGCAGCGGTCCCCTTACAATCCGGAGGTACGGTATCTGACCTCTGAGAAGCCAGCCCCTGGTAGCCAACTCCCAGATGATGCAGACACACGCGTCACTTTGGTAAAAAAAGACGTGATAACGCCTACTATTAGTCGATTTCGATTCAAGGCGTCTGATCCGTCAATGGTTCTCAGATGGATTCCTGGCCAGTATGCCACTGTCTCATTCAGAGATGAGCTTGACATGGGATATAGCCATATGAGAGATGATGACCCAACAAGTATCAATGATGACTATATTCGCACGTTCACAGTGTCATCATACCCTGGACGCAACCTTGCCAAAAATGAATTCGAAATCACGGTCAGAAAAAAAGGAAATGCTACCAGCCATCTATTTAGAGCCAGCGAAAGAAGTGGGTTGGAACTATCGCTTCGTGGGTTTGATGGGAGCTTTCGATTTGAGAGTCCCGAATCGAACCAAAACGTTGGCCATGATAATTCCATTCTTCCCTTCATTGCCGGCGGTATAGGAATTACTCCTGTCCTTGCGCAACTCCCCGATATTGACACGTCCCGGCTAAAGCTTTTATGGTCTGTGTCACTCAAAGATATCGGGCTTGTGTATGACGTTTTTGAACAATTCCCTACTCTACCAAATAGCACGACCTTATTCCTCACATCCGGCTCTCCAACCCCAGAAAGTGACATGGATGAAAATGATAAGAAGGCACTTGACTCGGTAATTTCTTCAGGGGCGAAAATAGAGCGCCGTCGATTGATACAAGAAGACCTGTCTGCTGTACCTGATGCTAGTGTCTGGTACCTTTGTGCGGGAACCGGGTTAAAGACGGCCGCTACCAATTGGCTGACAGGGAAAAAGCTTTTCTATGAAGATTTCAACTATTAAATTTGGATTCCATAGTTATACAACAATATTTATTCCTGTCAGCTGGTCCCTGACGAAAAGCATTGCTTCTGCTGTGCTCCTTCAGCATATATCTGTCCCTTGCCAGAAATTGACAAGTTTAAAAACAAACCGATTGAATATGTAAGAGAATCGCATGTTCAAGGTGATAAGGTGTCAAGACCTTTTCAATGACACTGTCTGCAATTCACCCACTTTGCCAATCAGGATGATACATAGCCTTTATATATTCCCAGTATGCTGGATAAAATCCGGCCATCTCCCAGTCTACGATACCAACAACCTTATCTCCCTGAACAAGTATGTTTCGGGGGGCCAAATCGGAATGAGTAAGAAAGATTTCATGTGCGGGTAGCACATTCACGAATCTTGCGACACGTTCTGACCAAGTGTTATCCTGCGCAAGCTTCATCGCCCTAATAAGTCCCTTGTTAAATTCTTGTTCGTTGTTGTAAGGGCCGAAACCACAATAATCATCGCAAAATACTGGATGTTGCATGAGGTTCGATCTATTGATTGCTAGAGCCCAGCTTGTACGCTAACACAACATCAACTAAATATTAGGTAGCTATTCTAAACACTAATAGAGATAAATCTAGCTAGTAATACTACTCACCATATAAAATGCAGGTAAAGTATACTAATGCTAATCTATATCCTCATCTTCATTCTTATCTTTATCTTTATCATCAACCTACAATTCAATTCTTTCTATAGTTAACTAGTTATCCAATTCTATTTGCCAATCACCCCTCCATTCAGACGCATTATAGGCCAGTTTTCCCTTTCTACTAATATTATAGAAGGTAGTTCTAGCCTGGCAGCCATTACTTAGCTCCAAGGCTACTCTATTAAAATATGAATACGTTAGCGGGAAATGCCTGTTCCGAGCATGTAATGTTGGTTGAGCTTGCGGAACCCAGCGCAGGCAGGGTCTTAGTTAGGCCCCGTTAACCTTAGCGCCGCTCCATGACGCCAAAGGCGCTGCCTAGCGGAACGTCGATAACTAAAATAGATAAAACATCGCCAGATCCCGCAAGCAACCAGCAACATAGCAACTGACATCTTACACACAAAACTCAACTAAGAGTCAGGAAAAATATCAGCCACTTCCTTTGCTATATATACGTCTTGTGTATGCTAGATATCCACAATGGCTTCTTATGAAGGTCTGTTCTCTACCCAGCCCTCGCGGGGCTGATGCTTGCCTTCCCCTACCCCAATCTGGCTCTCTCTAGGAGCTTAGAATATGCCAATGTACATCCATCAGAAGCTAATAACCATCACAGTCGAGCATCCCACAACGGGTGATAATAGTTCCTCTACAAATAATTCTAGACAATCAGGCTCTCGTCGCTCAGCTCGTCCTGACCTCTCTACATTCTTCGCCACGCTCAATGAAATCAGTCCCAACCAAGGCGACGAAAGGACACGGCCCTACGCAGTTCCAGTACCAGGAGATGTAAGCGCTGCTTTCAGATCCCTTGCTGAGGCATTTGACGTGATGAGGCGCAGCGGGGATAATGCGCCGCTACCAGTCTACGACGGACGAGACCCCGAAATGCCGGACGCCGGACAAGGACAATTGATAGAAGAGATGATTCGGGCCCTATTACAAGATGCAGAGGCCCCTCCACGAGAGGTCGAAGGAGTATCGGATGAGTTCTGCGATAGTATGTGTGGTACTTCTGCCGGACTGCAAATAACTACTTACCATATGCCTTGTATAGTGCTTGACCGCGTTCCCAAGTTGAAACTGAAAGAATCCCAAACATGCCCAATATGCAATAACCCGTTCCTAGAAGATTCACATCCTCTCGTTGTGAGATTACCCTGCCATACATCGCATATATTCGATTTAGAGTGCGTACGCCCATGGCTACGACTGAGAGGGACATGCCCCCTTGACAGAACAGATTTCGGAAAAAAGGAACGCCAGAAAGAAAACGAGAGGATAGAAAGACTTATGAAGAAGTCTAGCGGGCTTAATGATGATGAGGAGGAGGAGGAGGAGTGGGATGGCATGTATGCGTAAGGACTTGGATTCACCAGGCAAAAGGGGAGATCCCTCTCAATATCCGTCAGATATGCTACAACTGAGGTCCCTTTTTCCCTGGAAACACATTTATTTACACCCCAGTTGCATTTCTTTCCAACCAAATAGCCCATGCATACCCTATATTCAAGAATATGGTCTCCCCTAGCTACCTTCCTACGCCATCAATGGCGCATGCGGATATTTCTATGCTCGTTTTAACTTGATTCTAATCTTCTGGCTGCTATGTTTTTGGAAGAAATTGAGAACAGGCGGATCGACAAGTGAGTTAGTTACCTGCTGTTTAGGTCAATATCCTTGAAAGCCATAAACCAGAGCCTCAGAGCTTTGTTTTCATACCCATTTCAATTGATATCCCCGTTTTGATTGACGGAATTCTCCTACCTGCCCACATAAAAGAAATCTTTTCTCACTGGAATAAACATTTCTGCGCAATCCGACTCTGCCTAGTAGCCCTTTGAAGAAAAAAACAGACAGGGAACTTTGATATGGCTATACCGGCCGCCCAGCAAGATGTCCTACAGCAATCTTGAAGGCCTCGATCCAGCGATTGCTAGGCTGATAATTCAGCTTCAACTTGACGACTTGCAAGAAATCAAAGTGCAGTCTAAAGGCGAAACTCATGACGGAGAATTAGCTGATCCCGATTTATCACTGGAGCTTTATAGCGATGAGCTCTCTAAGTCAGCCAATCTACTCAGAGATACATTGTTAACAAGGAGCATCGCAACTGCAATCCACAGTGATCAAGATACCTTACGAGATTTCCTCAAAGTCGAGCACCAATCATACCAGGACCGCCAGCTAGCGCGCCATCGAGGGGAAACGAATTTCTACTCCAAAGAGCTGTCTTTCAAAGTCCGTCATAGTGTGACATGTAAATCGCTGCCTTTGTCGTCTATTAGATCCCAAAAATATCCTCCCTCTGAAGCATTGGCATGCGGAATATGCTTTAAACAAGTCCGGGCTTTTGAATTTACGCGTCTTTCATGCAGCCATTTAGCGTGCTCCGAATGTCTTCAAAAGCTGTTCCGGGAATTCTTATTTGGTGATGCACAATTCCCACCCCAATGTTGCGCCCAACACATCATATTCGAGCAGATTGCAAGATTCCTAACTCCAAACCTTGCTACATCTTTCCTAAAGCAAAAGGCCCAATTCGACGCTGATGATAGGACGTGCTGCTCTACGCCTTATTGTTCCAGAGCCATACCTTCCAAAAACATTGAAGGCAGACGTGCTACATGTCCATACTGCAATACAGTTACCTGCGCAGTTTGCAAATCTGAATCTCATGAGGGGGATTGTCCCGACAATGCCACACTCCCCACGGCCGTCAGCCCGGGTACGAGGAGTAAACGGCTACGATGCTACCTCTGTAGCAATTTTGTTGAGTTGGCTCCTGGGCGGGATCATAAAACGTGAGAATATATATTCCCCTATTCCGTTGCCTCTATACTAATAAAACACTTTTTATCGCCCTCAGATGTCCCTGTACCCCCTAGATCCGCAAGTTTTCCAATGTCAGCTGCAATAGATAAAGATCCTTTCGAATATCGAAACGAAAACCAGATTATGGGAAAGGCGAATTGGGTAAGTCGTCAACCAAAATAAGAGAAGTGGCAGGAGCAAAATGAATCTATTGTATGGGCCCTAATCGAGATATTATAGAGCGTACACTGTGGCAAGGAACCCAGAGATATTACCATGTCTGATTTTAGAAAAGAGCTTATGCCCCCTATGTGACATGAATGACCTACACCCGTGCCTTTTTTGTATTTAGCCTTGCTTAGAGATGACGCTTGAAATTCTAGGTGTTGTCGCGCACAGTATTTTCACATAAATAATCGGTAGAGGGTTCGATTTAGTTGAAATATTGATCATTAGAATGCAGAGGCCTAAAGCCAGGTTTGTCTCAAGAGTTATATCTAACGGGACAGCCACTCAAATCATCCAACTTTAGCTACCCTGTGGTGGTGGGGGGCCATTGATCTCTTTTGTACGAAGCGAAAGCTTGCCTGTCTGGCCCAAAACTGCTTCATATCCGCTTTTCTCCAGTATCCTAGAATCATCCTGAACCACCTCTCGGGCTTCTAGTTGTTCCACTAACTTTTGGTTCTCCCGGTTCCCTTCAAGTAGGAATTTCAAACACATGACGGCATGTTCTTTGATGTATGGGTTATGGGCATCAAAAGCAGTACAAGATAAAATAGTCTCAATCCCACCATACTTTCGAATTTGATTTTGGACCTGAGGACATTTCCAAACAAGAGAAGAGAGCACCAATATAACCAGCTTCTTGAGGTTACGCCATTCAAATTCGGCTGGATCCTCATTGCCAATTGGTGGCGAAGGCACCCTAGATTCCGGCCCAACTGTGGCATTATCGATCGGTTCAGAGTCATTAGGATCATATGGCCGTTCAACAGCCACTGGAGCAACGGCGGCACTGCCACTTTCGGAGGCAGGAGGCTCGTTAGATGGCGTTTGCTGAGGTGTTCTTGGAGCTGCTGCCGCGGCTGCCTGGGTCAGTGAACTGAGGGACCCCTTAGGAATGCTAGCTTCTAGCTCTTTGATCAACGTCACCAAGTCGTATACAATCTCCCACTGGACAAGGAGATTCTTCCATTCGGTATTTTCCGTCAGAACTGCGAAGAATTCAAGGAATTGATATACTCCTTCATAAACTCGTTCCATGTCCCACAAGTTTAGTGGGAAATCTTCGGGAAGGGCGTGTCCAGCTCTAATCTGACCTTGAAGATAGATCAAAGCGCACGTTTCGGGAATGATGTTTCCGCGGAAGATAGTAAAAATATAACGCACCGTCAGAACATCCACTTTGGTGACGGTAACCGAGCTTCTCCCGGTTGGGGTTTCCGTCGTAGATGTTATGTTTGGTGGCGAGTACTTTGACCGGAAAATGTGGGTAAGAATTTTGATCACCACAGCTTGCGCTGGGGATATAATATCCTTGGCCTGTCCAAAGTCAGAGTAGGCGTGTGACATTAGGCCGTTGTTCAGCACAGCTTCCATAATTTGAACCATCATTTTGAAGTAAAGCTCATCGTCAGGGAGATCCCATGCAGCAATAAATATTAGGAGCTCTCTGAGCAGATTCCGCCCGGTTTCTTGGGCAAGCAAAATATGGCAACGAACAGCCTGCATGTTTTTAGATCCTGTTTTAGGGCCACCCTTTGGTCCAAAGCTGTCCACAATTCCAGCTTGAATTAACATTGGCAAAGCTTCAATTTCAGCAGGCCCTAACACCAACGGAATATCAGTCAACAGACCTCGTTGCTGGTCTCCTGGGCGGCCCCTGTAATCGTCATCATCGTCTTCCTCGTCCTCTTCTTCCTCAACACTCCCATCCGCTACTGCTTCCAAGCTTCGTGAATCATCATCAGCAACACCACTACGTTCCATACCATCGTAGTGATGCTCACCCTCTGTAAGGACGGGGGAGGTCTCTTGTAAGCGTGTCATTAGTTCATCTTTAGCTTCTTGAAGGGTTTCTGCTGCAGACTGAGCTGAGCGCGTCATAATTCGATCTTCGGGAGTTACAGGAGCATCAACCGCAGATATAACGCCATATTCATCAAGGTTAGGAAAATCTGTCCAGCAGGTGCGCGGAAAGCCCGCCGTAGCGCTCCTGTCTATGCTTAAAATAGGTTTCTTGCGCGTAGGCTCTTCCTCAATCCGAGATGGACCTGCTTGACGGTCATTCAAGTCCGCCCAACCATCCACTTTTGCGCCTAGGATGGCAGTAAGGGCGGCTCGAATTTCCTTGACACGTTCGGGGTCTTTGCCCATCTGCTGGATCTCCTTCAAGTTTCGACCAAGGAGTTTCTCCATATGGTCCTTGATATTAGCCAACAATAGCATAGCAGCCTCTTCTTTTATGGTAGCAGGTTCCCTTGGGAAAGATGAGATGGTTTCCAATAATAGATCCTCGGCAGTTTGGTCATAAAGTGTCCTAAGTGGCGGATTGACAAGTCGTTCTCCAGCTCTAACAATCGGCGCAAGTCCCTGGGCAGCGTTGTTTGATTGATCCAGAGGTTCCATGTGGGTAATAATGCTAGATTCACCATTTTGGTGATAGCCAAACAGATCCAACCAGAGAACGAGCTTCCGGTGTTCATTGTGCATAATAAAATTATGGAGGAATTGAAGGCACGTAATCAATAGCCGTTTATAGAGGCTGACAACTTTTTGCCATCTCTCTTCATTCCTCGCGTTGCTTTCTCCATCATATCCCCTGGCGGTCACTCTGACACAAGTGTCGATCAGCATCAAAATTCTCTGGTCAAATCCTTTTTCGGCAGCTAGATTTTGTGCCTTTTTGGTTGTTGCGAGCAGGTTCCGAGCAATCGTACAAAGATCATTCAATCGTTCAATGTCTTTAACCAGTGGGAAGTAATTATATGCAATCAGGTTGGATGAAGAGCCATCATAGTTCGCAGAAGTTGGGTTCTTCCAAGCAAAGGATTGCGATTCCAGTACTGGGATAGCTTTAGTGAGCACATCAGTAAGCCCCTGCCATATTGCAGGTGAGAATCCTAGATTTTGTCTATAGAAAGTAGGTAGGAATTAGCTCGGAAGTTGCGATACTCGAGGGGTAATTTTTGTTCCTCTTCTGCAAAAGAAAAAGTCTGATCAAACCAGGCTGACTGGGAACAAAAATGAAAAGATACCCTACCTTACGTCGCTTTCCTGGTGGCTCTTGTATAATATCTGCTTGCCTGCAAGTAGCATATGTTCCAGTCTCTTATCATCGATCATCCCGCGAGTCTCATAATGGCTCAAAGTCCCAATCAATACCACTTTCAACAGAAGCTCTGGAGCCGTGCATTTTGGGGTACTCTGCGAGTTTCCATCCTCTACAGACTCTTGTACCGCGGACGAAGCCATCTCTCAAAGCTGCAGCCACAGAACTCTGTGTTGAATGTTCAAGTGAGAAAATGAAATGGAGTCGTTGATTTTGCGATAAGAGCTTTCGGCATTTCAGTTTTGCCGACTCCGCTTTTATATTTTTTTTTCTTCTTTTTTGAAGTCGACCTTGGGATTAATGGATGGATCAATAGGGAGCTATGTAACGGTTGATATATATAGATGTTTATATTGAAAGAGATAAATGGTTTAAAGGCGATACCTAATTTATTCCAATACGCCTTTCTAATTCCGTCTTGAAATAGAATCCCGAAGGTTCCCCAAGAAGCCCAAATCGTATATGTTAATGATTTCCTTGAGACTTTGTACCTGCGTCCATCTTGTGTCAATTGGGGCATCAGTTCGGTCAGGCTGTTTGATTGAATTTCGTTCATCAGTGAATGTATAACCCACCCTAGGCGGTTGGCCGTTGGTGTAGACAAGAGTTTGTTCACTTCGTTTAGGCCAGGAGATACCTTCATCTCTCGGACCGAAGTCGTGTTGTGGACGGACTTCCTTGGCTTTTGCTTTGTATGCAAAGCCATCTGTAATATCGTCGCGCCATTCTCCCCATTTACTACTTTCATTCGTTGTCATCCCAGACCATATAAGATAAATATGGTAGAGAAGCATTGCGGAAGATAAAGGAGCGCATAGTAACGAGAGTAAAGTAATGGCGCCAATTTGAATATCATCCGTGAGAGCCAAAAGCCAAAGATCCAAAAACACCATTATCGGCATGCCTGTGCTCCAATGGTGAGTAGTCGTAGGGCTAATAGCCCGCTGTAACGCTTCATCCATGATAGAATAACCAAGGAATGAACCATAGAAAAGGAGCACTGATGTGAATAAGAGTAGCCCCAGGAAGTAGTGGTAATTATTCCGGCCCACACAGGTGCGCAACCATACGCAATGATGATCATGCCGTGCAACACAAGCTTTGCAGAGGCTGCAATGCTTGCTGCGAGCAGGTTTTAAACGGTGACATGTCCTACATGTCATATTTGGATGAAATATCATATTATCATAAGGGTATTCGTGTAGATATTTTGAGTGATTCTCAGGGGTAATGGCGGATTTTGAGTTGACGCTGAAATATAGGAATGCGTAAGGTAAAAGGGCGACAAGAGGGACCATAAGTTTGTGAATGGTATTCAGCCTTGACCAGGCTACAGGTATGAATATAGCCTCAGAGATAAGGAGTAATCCAACAAAGAAGATCTTTTTTCCGTTAGTCGTCAATATTTATACATTCGCAGCCCGTTAAAATAAGTAGCACGTACCAAAACCAATGGATGGTTTTCGTTCATAAGATAATTGCCCGTCCTTCCACAGCAACTGAGCAACCGTCCACCAAAGAGATATCCATCTGCGTTTCGGAAGTATCTCGGAAAGTATATCCAGACAAAACGATATATGTAGCCAACTGGGGTCTTCCTGCTATAGTTTAGCACCCATCATACCGAGAATATAATGCCGGATAGCAAAGGTGGTGCGGTTTTACCTAAGGGCTGGTATTCGGCCAAAAAGTGTGATAAAGACGAGCAGCGAGAGAGCTAAAATAGCTCCGGCAATTTCTTTGAAAACCCCCATTTCCACCCAGCACGTCCTTAAATGCCAAATACCCACAGAGAGGCGATCAACACCAATCCCAGTTCCTTACAGACCCCCTTGCTTGATCCCTAGAAGAAGTTGTTGGCATATGCTTCTGCCTCGTTAAAATTAAACTTTTATTTACTATTCGTGAACAGCGCTTATCTTCACGTGATCACGTGGCGCCCGCGGGTCGCGCCTGTTCTTGACGACCGCGAAGAGCGTTTGTCACTCGTCATTATCACTTCAATGTCAGCGGACCTCTGTGGTAATCATTGCATTGAAAGTTCAAATGGAAGGATCAAGCAATCGACTTCCCAGTAATGGGGCTGACGATTTTCAATCTGGCTCAGCCTCATTATTGTTCAAAAATATGAATTTTTGGCTATCTAAAACTGTCCCTCAGCGGACTCATATGAAACACCAAATTGAAGTGAGTTGTAAAATATAGCTTTTGATGTGCTCGGGCTCTAATATGACGGTTTATTCGTCTTAATTTTGCATAGGAACACGGTGGGAGAGTAGTGATTCTAGAAAAAGATGCTGATTTCCTCCTCGTTGACCATCTAAGAAAGGATAACCCGCCCGGCACGTCAGTGAGCTGCCTCAGATACCTCATTCCTTCTTCAGTACTGTTAATTTATACCTAATAGTTACTCCTACCAGTTTGTGGAGCGTTCAATCCGTCAAGGGGTACTCCAGGAGCTGGACAAATTTATGGCTGGAGTTCCCCGTGCCAGTGTCCGGCAACCCCCCATGGGTCCGGCAAGACGGTATAGAGAACCGTTCACGGCAAAAGATGATCAAATTCTCTACGATTGGATGAAACCTTTTGAGCAGGCTGGTGGGGCAGTATCCGGGAATAAGATATACCAGCAGTTAGCAGCTCAGGTACCCAAAACCATATCCAAGCATTCAGGGGTAGATGCCATTTCTAAGCTTTCTATATAGCATCCGAATCATACATGGCAATCATGGCGAGAACGATATTTAAAAAGAGTCCGGGAGCTTCCACGACCGCGAACAGATTGTACGGCATCTAACAGCTCTATACAACCAAGGCCACAACATAAGATCTCTAGCACACCTATACCAACAAGCCAAATACAATTTAACGGTTTTACAGAAAAAGACAGGGATATCCTTCTTCAAAACGCGAAACATATCTTAGATGTTTCACCAAATGCAGAAGATGAGATGTGGCGTGAGTTTGCTGAAAACGAGGTATGTTTCGATTACCATGTCATGGCGCATTGGTTGCCTAACATAGCCGTGCTTCAGGGTAAACATTCAGCAATGGAATGGAAGAACTACTTCCATACATTTATTCGCCCAATATATGAGTCTACATTGAAGAAAAAGCGACAAGCCATGCCAAGGTACAGCAGTATATCTGACACCACGGAAAGGCCACGGGGAAATACCAACATAACACATTATGAGCAAAAAGGTGGGACGGCCAGTGAGGTAGAAAGTTCTAAAACAAAAAGGAGGCGCACCCTCCCCGACTCCTTCGTCCCCAGTGATGCTGTTTCTAGGGGTGTAGATAGGAAACATCAAAGCGGGAGCCAAGCATTGGAGTCCTGTGTATCTCGCAGCTTTTCAACGGGGCCACTGAAACCGCCATCTACTTCCAGAGAAGGGTTGCATGGACAGCACATGAGTTCTGAGCAACAGGAAATCCCCCCGCAAGTCATCCTTCAAAAACCAATACAAGGTCCGCAATCAGGAGTACATAGTGCGCAGAGTGTTACTGCCGAAAAATATGACGCCGAGGATGGGGCCGAAGAGGTAGACGAATGGATTAGATCTCGAGTACGGCGTGGCCAAGGAGCAATATCCGAGGAGCAAGTTCGGATGGCTCTCCGCTGTACAACGATGGACGATTTACTCGCTGATAAGGTGCTTGAGTATTTCCAAGCTGGGCAGGGTATCCCGCTGAACATGAAAGGGGTATGGAGTGAAGATGATGATGCTGCCCTTCAAGGGGTGGATCCGCGCGCCATTGACCGCGTTGAACAAAAGCATGGCAGAGAAGAATTTGATGCTCGATTCGAATACCTAATGGAGTTATGTGACGAGCTTTACGGAGCATTATATTCAACAAATAAAGCATACACAACTCCACTAGACAGTTGATAATCTTGGCGGAACCTCAGTGCCCCATTGTCGTCAAATATATATTTCTCCTACGAGTTGCAGAAAGCATGCAATTTATTGAATAAGCATGGAAGCTAGGTTAACGCACCGTAATACTCCAAATGTACAGGCTGAAGGGAAAGGGAAGGAGGGACGAAGTGTAAGAGAAACGCCTAGTTAAAGTGCAAAGAAAACAATGCAGCTACCTGCCGGTCCCTGCCTACCCAGCCGGATAAGCTGATGTTATTGTTAAAAAGGGAAAAGGGATATTACAAGATTGTGAACATGGATAGCCAGACACTCAGCCAGCTAGTGGTGGAGACGTATGATTTCAGTCAACTAGAGTCGGAGAGTGTATCACGGGCTACCGGAGGGGGTGAGGACCATGACAATTAGATCAGACTTGGAACAGCCTAGATACCACCTGTAGTTCACAAATAAGGTCCTATAATTAGAATGTCGTATGGTGCAGGTCAAGGTGACAATGCCTACTAATTGTTAAATTGGACCTTCAGGACCGTCATAACCGGCGTCTCAAATAGCTATTCTGTTCATACCTCTTTAAAAACCCTATATAGAACAGTTAGCTGTCAAATTTTGCAAACTACGTATTAGGTAAAGGACATACAAGTGTTGTTCATAGAATTGAAGCATCTATTCGAAAAAGGTCAGAATTATAATCTATCAGTTCAGAAATTTGGACAGCATACCTTCTGGGGACAGCGTTCGTAGCAAGTTTTCAATGAAGCCCTCGATTTCCTCCCGTTCTTCCATTCTAAATAGACAACAAGCCCATCACCATCGGGGTCGCGTAAGATTGTGCTGACATAGCTCAGTTCATTATCCCAATCGCCTGTAGGAGGTGTCCAGTCCGCATCTTCAGGTGATGCCTCCTGGTCCGGTGTTTCGACCTTGGCAGAATTAGGCTTCCTGCCTTTCTTTGTTGGTTTGTCTGGTGTAGACGATGCTTTATCTGCTAGCGATTTCCGTTTCTTTGTAGGTTTCTCAGGCCGTCCACCAATCTTCTTGAAGTATTCTTCAAGGACCTCTTGCGCTCCGTCACTATGAGCTCGGTTTAGCAATTGACCAAACTCTCCAAGGGAAGGATAGGCAATACAGTAAGTTCTCCTCCGGCTCTACAGTCATATCAGCAGGGTCATCATATCCTTTCCATTTTACTTCAAATTGAAGCTTTCCCTGTTCAAGTCGCAATGTTAGGCGATGACCGAACAGCGGTAAAGAGGGGTAATTGCGGGACCTTTTTGTCAAAGCTATGCCCTACAACTCGCTCTACGACGTATCTATCCACCCATTAGCTGTTGCTGCGCATCAAGAAAGATAGCCAGCGATTGCGTTGCTTACACGTCCTCATCACCCTCTTCGTCCTCGTCGCTTTCATCGTCTTCATTATTTTTCTCATCATCCTTGCTGGGTTTTGCTTCCTCGTCCTCCTTGCTGTGAAAAGGGATAGCTTCTCCAACTGACTCCTCGTCACTAGATTCAATATGTGCTTCAAAACTGTCAGTAACTAGACATTGATACACATGCAAGCAGTACTCACGAGGCATTCCGACGAATTCTATGTGATAATGGCAAAACTACCGAGAAGAAGATGAATGGCAGGCGCAGCTTCAGCTAATGGAAACAACTGGATTTGGAGAATATCAAATATCAAGTTTGCGCTGGTATTCAATGATTGAAAACCGCAACTCTCATCCAGATGTAGTCGCGAAATCGCGTTTGTTTAAGAATAAAAATACGCTAGTCCGCCTTGGGAAATCACCTCCCACTTGGATGACTAAGCCTTCACAGCGTCTATTGAATTTAATTATTTTCAAAGTTGAAGGACTTCAAGCTGGTGGTTAAGACAGCAGCATATTATCACAGTCCGTCGAAGGGCGTTGCCTTGTTCTGTCATTCGGGAACCGTTACTCAAAAGGAACTCCATCGTTTATAGAAATTGTTACAGGCGCAGCTTCAAGATGGCTATGCGTATGTCATTGACATATTCACAACCCCCCCCTCCATCATTACGCATGAGCAACTCACTAATACGTTGATTTAATAGAACTTGATATGTCCCAAGGTATTTACGACATTTTCCGATCGTAGTATCATCAATTATACCTCTAACCTAAATACCTAAAGCCTCCGTGGTGAAGGATGAACAGGGGCGTCCATTCATTGTTGTCCGGGAGTAGGCCACCCCTCCCAAACAGTTACAAGTTCAGGTCTAACTTGAAATTTGTTTTATAGCCAGGGAAAGAAGAAAAGACAACACGGTACTGATGCGGTTAAATCTCATATTGTGGCGGCAAAGACAGTGGCCAATATTGTGAAAACATCCCTGGTAAGCAGGCCTCCACCACTCTTTACGATGGACGCATTACAATGCTGATATATTTTGATTTTATCTTATAGGGCCCTCGGGGGTTAGACAAGATTCTAATTTCTCCAGATGGAGACATTACTATCACAAACGATGGCGCCACGATCCTTTCACAGGTCTGTAACTGTCTCCTACGCCGATTTACTGGTAGCTTTCTAACAAAAATTCGACGTTAGATGGAAATATCGAACCATGTTGCTAAACTTTTAGTTGAGCTTTCAAAATCACAAGATGAAGAAATAGGCGATGGTACAACTGGCGTTGTTGTATTAGCTGGAGCGCTCCTCGAGCAGGCCGCAGATTTGATTGATAAAGGGATTCACCCGATCAGAATTGCGGACGGTTATGACCAGGCCTGCGACATTGCAGTAGCACATCTCGATAGTATCAGTGACAAGGTCGAATTCTCACGGAATGAGCAAGAAAACCTGTTCAAGGTAGCAAAGACTTCCTTGGGCAGCAAGATGTAAGTTCTCTACTGATTGGCAGATTAAATCGATACCTCGGATAACCAACAAAATGATTTTAATAGTGTATCAAAAGCACATGACCAATTTGCAAAGATAGCTGTCGATGCTGTTCTCTCTGTCGCGGATTTAGAAAGAAAGGATGTTGACTTTGAATTAATTAAAGTTGATGGAAAAGTCGGTGGCTCCCTCGAAGACTCTCTCCTAGTCAAGGGTGTCATTGTGGACAAGGACTTCTCTCATCCTCAGATGCCTGATGAAGTTAATGACGCAAAAATTGCCATCTTAACGTGCGCGTTTGAACCACCAAAGCCAAAGACCAAGCACAAGCTCGATATCACCAGCGTGGAGGAGTTCAAGAAGCTCCAAGCCTATGAGAAAGATAAATTCACAGAGATGATAAAACAGCTCAAGGATACCGGTGCTAACCTCGTCATCTGCCAATGGGGCTTTGACGACGAGGCCAACCATCTTCTCTTGCAGAACGATCTACCTGCAGTCCGATGGGTTGGCGGCCCGGAGATTGAACTCATCGCCATTGCCACTAATGGCCGGATTGTTCCTCGATTTGAAGACCTTAGTGCTGAGAAACTCGGAACCGCTGGTGTTGTGAGAGAGATGACATTTGGAACCACAAGAGAAAAGATGCTAGTAATTGAGGATTGTGCAAACACCAGGGCCGTCACTGTGTTCGTCCGAGGTAGCAACAAAATGGTATGCCCACATTTATTTGCAAACCCACGCTGCACCGCCCATTTTTCTAACAAAGAGTGAATTTAGATAATTGACGAAGCCAAGCGATCACTACACGATGCACTTTGCGTAGTGCGGAACTTGGTTCGGGATAACCGTATTGTCTATGGAGGAGGTGCTGCGGAAATTGCTTGCTCTCTTGCTGTAGAGGAGGCTGCCTCAAAGGTTTGTTTACCCCATTATTATATATGATATGTCGGCCATCCTCATCTAACGTATATCTAAAGACACCTGGTCTTGAGCAATACGCTATGCGAGCATTTGCAGACGCCTTAGATGCCATTCCGCTGGCATTGGCCGAAAACTCTGGATGGAGTCCCATTGAAACTCTCGCGTCTATCAAATCGAAACAGGTTAAAGAGAAGAACAGTAGACTGGGCGTGGATTGCATGCAGACTGGAAGCAACGGTACGTTTTATAATGAGTATACATATCTAATAAGGGCAACTTTCGCTAATACTTTTATATCTTAGACATGAGAGACCATTTTGTCATTGACCCTTTAATCGGAAAACGTGAACAGCTACTCCTTGCTACTCAACTCTGTCGCCTGGTTCTTAAGGTACCCGCCATCCATTTTCAAGAGCTTTCTCCCTTTCCTGTCCTGACAGCCAAATGTCTTGTTCGGAGCTAACTCGGTCTCATAGGTGAATAATGTCATTATTGCTGGTGAAGACAACGATGAGTTCTAAATCGTGTCCTACGCTTTCTCAACTCAACAAGATTTGTCGGGGGTGGCAGGGTACTTAGATGGGTTGGCAAGCTGGGTTTTCCCTCTGCCTTTGATTGGAGCTTTCTTGATAGAGAGTGATATTCACATATCGGCTCATCTGCACCCTGCAGGATTCCAGTATGTGATACCATAATAAATCTATGAGTGAATAGACAAAAGTGAAATGAAGCAAACTTGATCATATTTCTCCCCCACACTCTCGTCGAGGTTTATGCAAGGCAGACCGGAACACATATTTTCTATATGAGAGTCAAAATCGTTCATACCAGCTGATGCCGTCTCACACTTTCTGTGGTCGGCCCAGGCAAGGAGGACCCTTGACCGCTAAATAATCCCGATACGAAAATTAAAAATTAACAAACTCCGTGTTTCAAGTGTCTGGCTTATTTACACTCGCTTTCTCCTGCTTTCACTTTATGTAGCTGTTCTCGCCCCAGGAAGCGCCCGCCATCGCAACGAGTACATACTCCGTACACCCCGAGAATGTAGCCTGACTCGTATATATCCAAGGTGGCTAAGCTGACTTCTACCATCGCACCGGGTTCAGAAGTTGAACTAGACTTCGTCTTGGTCTGGTGTCTAGCAGTGATGCTTTTTTTACCACTACGAGGCATGATACCTTTTTACAAGCACTCCTTTACGAGAAATAAGCAGCTCGGCATGTTATCAACAGGTCTAACTTTCAACATATCGAGAAGTCCTACCAATACTCGGAGCTCCTGCAACTGAACCCAATGAACTCGCCTCTCCTACCACAAACCATCTACGGCCATGACAGACTCCCTGGACTAACTCCTTGGGTAATGTCCAGGCTGCAACTACCATGCAAATAAACTATCATACCTGTACGAAGATGAAGGGCCGCCAGGAGTGAATTACGCTCGTCTCGCTACTCTGTTTATTTCCAGGGGAAGGACGGACATTCCAGTGCCAGATATACCCAAACCGAAATGAAGCCAACTTGCCAATCTCTACACCCGTGCCTTCGAGGTTAGTCATTCATGGTTCTTAGATCCTTTGAATAACCTTAGGTCTCGAGTGTTACTGCTGGCCATCCCCAGATGCCTGTACTCCATTTTAGCTAACATAACATATATCTAAGGCCTCTGATGGCGATAACCATCCTAGGGATAGGTAATTTTCATGTGGGGGCAGCCACCAGCGATATTATGCAGCGATTATACATTTATCGTTGGGTGGACAGTCATGAAGCTCTCGAGACCGCAATAGGGTGAAAATGCCCAGGGGTTCTTTCGAAACATATCAGAATTACATCGCTTAATGTTGGCGATAGGATAGTCATTTCATGGTTCTATTATAGTATGAAATCTACAGAAGTACGGAGTATGAAGAAAAAATAAAACGTATGTGCACGGATAAGGCATCAAATGGCATTTCAGTGTGCGTTTTGAAGCCAGGATCCAGCTTGCAAATAAGCTGACCGCCAGACTATCAAGA
The DNA here is from genome assembly GCF_000150975.2 of Nannizzia gypsea CBS 118893. Lineage (NCBI taxonomy): Eukaryota > Fungi > Ascomycota > Eurotiomycetes > Onygenales > Arthrodermataceae > Nannizzia > Nannizzia gypsea. Next base: position 3,952,831 of record NW_003345201.1, read on the forward strand.
TAGACGACTGCATATACATGGCTATGAGAGCTATTATTCAGATATGCCCTGCAGAACACCCATGCATGCAAGTTTTTTTTTAAAAAAAAAGGTGAAAATTGGTAATATGTTGTATCTCTTCCAGCTATGATGTGTGGACGATATACATTCACATCCCCCTGTAACAACACCACACAACTCCGAGGGAGGGAACATCATGCCAACCAGACTACTGACACCCTTCATGCTGGCAGATGCTGAGAAACAGGGAAAAAAGAAAGGTTGTCTCTTTTGCAATCCCAGCTTGATGATGCAAGACAAGTCATATATCTACTTACGCATTGACCCCGGAGCCTCTCTTGCAGCCATCGATTTGACGAGACAAGAGGAGGAAAAGGTATTTCTGCAACGATCTGGGTATCGAGGCAGAAACTGCACTCAACTATGGGGCAGATGGAGCAAATGGGGCAGGCTATAGAGGCAGAGGGATCTGGGGAACGGGATAGTTACCCGTCTTGCAGGTAGAGCCTACAAGGTCTACGGCTGAGATAGCTAGAGGGCAGGACGAGACGGGAGACAAGGAACTGTCCGCCACCACCAAAAGGATTAGTGCCATGTTTATGCTCCATAGTGGCTACGGCTTGACCTCACATGCCAGGCTAAGGTCTGACGCTGACGAGCCGTGGGATTGTTACAAAACGCTTTGCGTTGGGCGACAGGTCCGGCAGAACAACGAAAAGTGACATGATAGTTAGGGGGTTGTTGGACCTGGTTTTAGCTGCTAGGTAGTTAATAGGTAGTTATGCATGCCCCTGACCACAGACACAGAGACAGAAAACGACGAAGACACCCGTCTTCCAGCCAACTCTCTGTAACCAGCTAACCCGTCAACCAATGCACCGTCAATATACTCACCGACTGATCGGAGGTGAAGGGCCATGGTGCGAATGGTCAAGTGGACAGCGAATGGAGAAGTCCTCCTTCAAAGAGAGCAGCGTGTCCCGTCTCATCTAGACTCGATATCGAAGCAAAAAGAAACGGAAGTCTTCAACCTTCAGCTTCGATTTACACCAGGAGTTACCAAGGCAAAGGGCCCTCGGAAAGGTCGAAGGCGTCCATCGTCCTCTCTGTGTGGCTCACCCACAGCGCTAGAGAGGCTCGGGTTTCTTGGGGATCACCGTCAGAGATCCGTCTATCTCGATCTGAACCCCGAGAGTCAGGGCGAGGTGTCGATCAACCCGAAGCCAAAACGCCCTTTACAGTCGCCCACGCGCGAAAACATGTGCTGGACGGGCAGAAATCAATAGTGCTAGAATAGTGCAGTCCACCGTAGTTAGTGCATATACATAGTACATGGGATGGTGAAGTAACCCAATACTCCGTAACTACTGTGTTTGATTTCAAAACACAAGGCAAAAAACAAGTGCAAAAATGAACAACTTTATATTCTGGATATTTTTCTGATCTGGCTATCGTATATGCGAGCTGGATGCATAGTCTTGTGTCTATTGTTTTTGCCTTTCTGTATTAAAGGATGGTTGATGGCCCAAGTGTAAAAGAAGCCTCCGTCGGGAATGGGGTACGGGGCAAACGGTATCGGGAACCCAGCCCATACATAGATATGTATATAAATATATATGCTCCGAACCCCATCATTCATTGATTGGGCCATGTTTAGATTCGGAGAATTAACAGCGGCTTTGTCTGAAGGAGCCCCTCAGCTTGCGAGTGGCTGCCCGTCACCTACCTCTGTCAGTGTAAGTTAGATTGAAGAGTGAAGGCGAGAATGGTGCAATAAGAGTAGCCTATGGTAGCGATACCTCTTTCACGGTAGGGAAAAAACCATATGCATACCCACTGTTTTTAAAAGTCCAACATGCAGCCGTAAACTATGATTTGATAGCCGAAGCGGAGTCAGTACTTTAGTTTTCAGGCGGAAGCACTTACCTTCAGCCTGCCATCGACAGCATGCTCACCTGCCATCCTTCTATTCAGCAGGTTCGCCATCTCTCCACTGTTCTCATTGTGATCCCACCGCCGGTTGGTATCGAGGAGGTGGTGAGTTGAAGACCTCAGCAGCTGGCCTCTTGCAGCTTTCGCATATCCACGCCCCCCAAGTCGAGGGAGATGGTGCTCGGCTACTGAAGTAGGTTCCAGACCTCATCATCCTTGGCCCCTTGCCACCTCCGCCAGTGCTTGATTCTCTCATCATCTCCTATATTTGAACCTATCACAAAAGGTCTCAGTAAGATAGCTTCATCCTCTTGAAATCGGTCACGGCTTACCATATGGGAGGCCTCCTGGGTCAATCAATAGGTAACTTTGACGAGAGATTCAGAGACTGTTAGGTCGAAACCACTTTGTTACGGCTATCTCTGAATCTTGCATCTAATAGTTGACAGCATCAGTGTCAACAGCGAAGAATCGCCAGCAGCGTGTCTCAGGACCCTCTCACCTGGCTAAAGGTCTCGCTCTCTGCCACCTCACTTCAGACCAGCAAGCAGAGAAGAAACGAGATATATCCCGCCAATATGTCCCGCCGTAACTGTGGCTGCTAATCTGCTTTTTTATCGCTCTTTTTTGTGTGGAAACGTCCTTTTTATATCGGTGTCGTTGCCTTAACTAGGTAGTTATGATGTCATCCAACTAGGTAGTTAACTCGTTAACCACGGTTCGTTATCCATGAGCCACAGGTAGCCAGCCAAACAAGTCATAGTAGACAAACTGAAGGTCATTTACTCTCCATCCGCTGTAGTTACTCTGTACATCGACATGATGACGGGCCTCTGGCTGACCCGTGTAAGAAATAACTATATAAATTGCCGGGGAAGAGCCAGCGTCCCGGCGCTTGGGCGCGCACTAGGAAACTATAACACAAGCTCCTCCCCTGAGCCCATCCCGTCTTTCGTGGTCACGGTTGGGGATGAGTGCCGGCGGTGATGATGGCCGGGTAGGACTTCATTTTCAAAAGGCTCGTTTTTTGGCCGATGATGGCTTTTCTGCTTCCTCTCGTTATGATGTTTTCTTAACCAGTTAGTTGTTATTACAGAGCCAAACCCACCAGAGTGTGTAGCCTAGGGGCGGGCCGCGTACGATGGCGCTTCCACCGCCAAAATATCCACACCGAGAAGAACGGAAACGAGCCAGTCAGCCTGGGAGAATGACGCAGAGGGCTATCTGTCAAATCCCGGTGCGAAACAATGGGCGCAAGACTGTATTGATTACCACCAAACGATTGGACATCAAGCGTCAGGGGCATCGGGCCTGTGTGCACGCCGTTGGCGAAATACCACAATTGTTATCCTTAGATGATAGGCCTCCCCCTAAGCCAGCCCGCTGCCGATTTATCGCCCTGCAAGACTCTTCTTCCACGGGCACTCGCACACATGACACAATGAGATGGGAAGAATACGAGAGGCTCAAAAATGGCCATAGTCGTCCCCCTTGAAGACGAAGGGCGGGTACGTATGCCAGCTTCCCCGGAACTGACATATCATAATCCACCACCTCATTCGACAAGTCCTAGCAGCAAGGAATGAACGTCGAGAAGCTGTGATAACCATAAGGTTAACGCTATGGACCTTGGAAAAGTCGAGGAGTCGTGGATTTTCGTGGTTTTGCCAGCCTGCAGATATATCCCATCCCCATAGTGCATCACACTATGCAAATGCGAGCACCAGTTGCCCCATTGCGAATTGACCAAAATGAAGAAGACAAGAAAAAAAAAAGCAATTGACACAAAATAAAAAAGAAACAGGGTCGTGTATCCGGTCCGTCGATACAAGGCGATTACTAAAAGCATACTCCCTTGAAGGAAAACCACATCTCGTGGTGCCCTCAAAGCTCCGCCAGCCTCCACAATGAAATATCAGTCACCCCTTATTACTTTTTGCTCTTTCGCTGCATGTACTCTGTCAACACATAACGCAGCATGCGCGAAAATTCCTCGCTCGACTCCATCACGTGGAACAGACGATTAGGGCCATATTTAACGGGGGACCAGCTACTTCTCCTTGCAGCCAGTAAGATGCAGAAGAAAAGTGTGAAATGAGCGGCGCCACCGACATAAAACGACCCAACGAACAAACGATATCTGCCATATCTGAATCACCTGAGCACTGCAATGCAATTATTCACCTCCTCCTTCGTACTCCTTGCGTGCAGTTCCAGTGGTTGTCTCTGGTGTCGAAATATGGGAACAAGGTAAAGCTCTTCAACCAGCATCCTACATTAATGTAGCATGCATTTTTTTATTTTCAAAGAGGGTAATTGTTATCATATGCTGTAAAACATATTTCAAAACGGGCTGGGAAAAATATCATACCCCCAGAAGCGTACCCAAGTAGCTACCCTGCTTCGTAGGAAGCGGACAGGGTAACTTGGGGTGTTTTTTTTTATCAATAATATAAAACTCAACAGCCAAAAAATCGGCCGTACAGGTGACCTCTTGTCGAAACCGAGGTCATCCATCGTTGCTTATTTCTACTTCTGTATGGGTTTCAGGATTTTGGGCCTTGACTTGCAGCCATTGATGTGGCGTTTGCGATCCGGATGGAGCAATGATATCTGTTTTGAAAAGCTCTAGGAGGCGCAGGGCTTCCCGCATTCCGGAATTGCGGAGTACTTAGGGCAATACCTATCTAGAGATGATTAAAATGAAATGATTTTGTACAGGAATCTTCCATACACATTCACAATGGATATAGCATGCCGGTTGCGTGCATACGTTGTGTTCATACAGTATTATGCAACACAACCAGGGCAAAAGCCCAGAATTCTCAAGTGCCCGCTAGCAGGTACTTAGCCGGATTATTGAGAGAAGTTGCACCGGGATATACCGTGAGCAGCTCGAGGGATATATCTTGTGTAAGAACTAAGTACTTCCATGGCTGGTCGAAATGCACGGAAACTTATACATCAGGGGCTCAGAGAGACATCAGGGAGAACTGCACATATGAATTCCATGAACTGGTATCGCTCATGCACGCCATGTAGCCCTGATTATGGAGCCGAAGAACGAGAAGAAAGGCATGCATCGTCCAGTCCTTCGGTACTGGTTATTGGTGATAGCTACCATGATGGCGTGTGACAGGAGCATGAAGAGGGGGAGAAGCAAAAGATTTCTAATTCTCCATGGCATTCTGGCTGGCTGGTCTAGATCCAAGCGCCTGTGGGGGATTGGGAGGTGCAGGAGTGGGAGTGGCGAGTGAATATTCCTGCAGCGCAGCAAAAGGTTTGATCTTGGGACAGGTGTCATGTCTTGAGAAATTGACCAGAGAGACGGCCAGCTTTGAGAACATCTATAATATAGGCAGATATAGCCATTTTAAGCAATCGAATGATCAAATAGGTTAATGGATCCATAGTCCATCGCGCCACTGCATAATTCCTTGGACAAGATGGCCTCTGTGAGAAAAATTAAGGACACCCCTCTAGGAAGAGGAGGAGTAGAAAGACATATTAAAATAAGGAAACCCTGCATAAACCTGCAAGTCATAAAAACAAAACAAAATCAACAAAAACAAAAACGGCTGAGAAAGGGAAATCGATCGACGAATCTGCAGAGGCACAAGCACCACACCAAAAACTATTATTCTAAAAACTATTTACTATTGGCGGGAATAGGAGAAAGATTTGGGAAAGGAGTATATATTGTTGTACAATATATACGAACATAGCACAGCCTGAGTGGGAGAAACGTAAAAAATCAGCCAAACAGGTGAAGGACAAGGCCATCTGAGAGCCAAAATCCCAAACATGGCACGAATCAAGGGCTATATAGATAATGGAGGGTGGTCAGCACATTCGTCAAAGCGGATACGGAGAGATGGATATCAAGAACATCAACACCCTCTCCATGCTTGACCGTGCCTCTGTGCAGCAAATATGAGCTTTTGCCTAGCCCTTTGACATCTCCTTCATTCTTGCTTGGGTCGCACGAGAGAGGTTGGGTATGCACATGAGCACATTTCTCCTCAGGAAGACGGGGAGAGGCATCTAAGATATTGCAAGCATTTTCGTCTGTCTCCCCACGGCGAATGTATACCGGCACTAAGGGTCACCCGTCAGTGAAGGTGACAGGAGAAAACGCAAGATACTATAAGCTTCAATGATCTGTTTTAGATTTGGGAGCAAAACGGTTTGAAAAGAGAATCCCTTTCTTTTTCCTTTCCCATCCGGTCTCTAGTCAGTTGTTCATGGAATTAAAGATCTGTGGCACAGAAATTCCTCAATTTATCTGTTACGGGAAGCAATTTGGAGTTCGTGGCTGGCTCATGAGGCCGAACCCGAAGGTTTATCGATTCATGGGAGGAAGCTGAGCGGTCTGGCATTCTGCGGACACCGTTCGAGGCTGAAGCATGTCATCTGCCTCCGCCACAGAAGCAAGTAAATTAAACATGATGACATCTCTCCTTATCCGGTCACCGCGCTTAGTGTGCGAGCAGGCTCAAGCGAGTTGGGAGGGACAGCAGCGCAGAGAAAGAGGAGCAAGCATATGGGCTTTGGTCTAGCTCTAATTCTTTACTTGCACACAGACTTGTGACGTGAAATATGCCTTGATGTGCCCTCCATGAGGTTCTGGACCTCTATTAAAAGATCAACTGCCAACAAGACGTGAATCAGTTGATATATCCTGGATATCGTTGGTCAAGAGAAAAGGAACCATTTTTGATCAAGAAAGTGTGTGATCCAGGACGGAAAATGGAGTACTTGTGTGGTATCATTCTTGCTTGGGGATACACAGCAACGTACAAAGATTCGGTACATTTACCACAGCAGTCAGTATCGGGAGTAAACTGATGTACAGCCATCTGCAAAGTTGACCTCTTCGTATACCGAAGATCCCTGAGGTTGGTGTCGTTTCGTACTGCTGACGTAACCATTTGCCAAGAAATTATAATGACAAGCTAATCACGTGATGAATGCTTTGCCGATCTCCTTTTTAGCGCGAAACAACTTCGAAGAGGAAAAGAACGTTCACGGAAGAACCAGCGAAGACGAACACGTCCCGTAGCTTGCTAGAGCATCATGAGGAACGTGAGAAGGGAGGGTGAGTGCATCAATTTGTTGTAGACAATGCTAACAGCGAACAATACGAAATACTGGATTAAGACAGTGAGTCCTAGTCGACTATCCGCTTCTAGTAAGTCGAACAATGACCTGGGAGCCGCAGTCGCGATCGCAACCAGTTCATCGAAGCAGCTAGTCAAATAGCAGCCCAGTATGCGTACGCTGGGATTGGGATGAGATACATCGCCTTTACCAGCTAGCCAACATCCACAGAACACATAACACAGGAATATGGCCAGACAATGACCACCGACACGACATAATACACACAAAGCAAGCCAACAGCACCCCAGCACAAACACAAGAGAGCGGGCTGAAGATGTCTATGCACTGACCCCTTTGGAGTCTAGATTGGCTTTCCCTAGAGTCATGATCCTTGTTTTCGCATCGATTATTTGTGAAATGGTCTCTCTTTCAGGCTTGAAAAAGAGAAGACGAGGACGACGAATATGAAAGTACTCCGTACGCAGGCAAAGAATGAAGAAGAGAGAAGATGGAAAAAAGAGAAGATGACAATAAAGCGGCCACATGATGGGAAGCAAGCTATTATATGAATCAATGCCTTGAAACCCTCAGCTCTACCGAGAATAGCTGCATCCCATCCACCTGGCTATTGGTTTTTCTTACTTTTTCTTTTCTTTTGTTATTTCACAAGAAGTGAAATTATTATTACTCCGCCGGGGAGCACAAGACAGACAATACAGACAACGCTGGCACAGCGGCCCCTTACATGCTTGCGCTATGGAGTATTAGTAGAGCGAGCTGGGGAAGATGGGGAAAAATCGAGCTGTCCCAGGTCAGATCGGGATGCGGAGTAGATCATTTGGACACCATCGTCTGGTGAAACAAGCATAAGAGATCACCCTTTGAAATAACAATTGGGTTATGTAGCGTCTTTGATGCGAATCAATCTCTCTCTTTATTTGGAGAGTTTCCATCCTGGTTCTACCCCAGCCCAGGCTTGCTCTGGCCCTGAAAGGGAGCAGAAACAAGTATCTGTCAAGTTCCAGGTACCAGGGAGAACAGCTGACTGTATGCAACGTGTGGTGTATCATGTGTGTAGTCAGGAAGGCAAGGTACAGGCGAGGAACAAGGTACCAAGCGTGAGCAGGTGGCCTGGAAAAAGCTAACCCCCAATTCGGAGATCTAGAGGAGGAAAATCAATGATGCGGGTTCGGTGCCTTGAAACCAAACCGCGATGTTCAGCCCTCTGGTGTAACGTGGCAAACTTGGTTCAGGCTACTAGATCGTGCCTCGATGTTCTCTTCGCAGGAGTGTAAAATAACAACAGTCAAAGCAATCGCAGCTCTTATCGATGGAACAGGAGGTACGGAGTACGGCGTATGAGAGCCAGATATTGGAACTTCGTCACACCGTCCACCTCTCTTTTACTCTCCATAGCCAGGAGGAGCTTATCTTCATGGCTCAAGCGCGCTGAGCGAGGACCGTTGGCCCATCTCTGTGGGACCGGATGCGGGAGGCCAGTTAGTTACGATTCCCCAAGGCCGACTCTCAAAGCCAACCGAGCTCTGGTCCCGGCCGACGAGACGTCAGCCAAAGAACAAAACAAAATGAAACCAGGGCTTTGCATAGCAACACCATTGGTACACCGAGAATAGAATGTGTCTGTATAGTACGGAGTATCCTTTTTACATCGACAACTACACACCTATCATAAAGGAAAAAAGGAAGGGCATCATCGTGAATAAACGTTATCCACCATTCCTTTTTTCCTTCTATGCCTTGGGGGTGCTTCCTCTTTCCTTATTCTTACCCTGTCCCTCTTTCTTTTTCGTCTGATTGAAGCAACGAATCCCGGACAAATCGCAAGCCGGAGACTGCGCAGTGTGCAAGTATGATTTCTTCTTCTTGCCTCCTGTTCTTCTCTTTCCGGCGTGAGACTGACAAGGTATAGATATCCCAGCACCCAGCCCTCTGGCGCGGGTCACATTATCCTCAGATCCGAATAAGATTAAAGCCCAGATGCACGGAAATAGCTTAAAAAGAAAACAAAAGCCAACTAACCGCGCTGGAGTGGCCATCCTCACGATCCTCGACTTGCAATTCGCCCAGTTAGCCCTGATCCAAGGCGAACAGGGCTCACAGAACACCCGTCAGGACCATGAATGTGATGGATGAAAAGCAAAGAGAGCCAGAGCTGATGAAACTAAACGAGAGATAAACAAACATCCATCACTCCTCTAGGTATGCTGAAAAGAGAGCCAACAAATGATACACACGCATCATGCGAAGTAAGCCAAACAAACATGAACTCACACCCCCAGCATACACGTGAGAGTGAACCGTTGATCCAATGGCTTGGGCTTGGGCATCATGACTTAGGATTCGATTGGGGGGAAGAGGAGAAAGCCGTAACAGAACATATCATATTGTCGCGCGGTTGGCGCAGGGTCAAGCAAGCAGCATAGCAACCAGCGACGGGTGTTCCTTGGATAGAGCACACGACTTGACCTTAATCCAACTGCCAGTTCGACTAGTCTGATCTGGTAAGAGAATCGTATGTATCTTGGGGTTCTTGTATTGCGATTTCAGCATACAACTTGATACCTTTCAAACGTTACCCAACTAACCAGCTAGTCAACCAGATTACGGAGCAGTTAGTGAGTTGAGCTAGACAAGAGTTAACTAGAACTTGCTCTCAATTGCAAATTCCTGGGCCCTCTCCCGATATCGTTTCCCTAACACACCCGATGCCAGATGTAAAGGCAGTGTACTATCCTACTCGTGTCTAGACACACCACGGAGACGCCAAAGTAACAGAGTTGCATGAAAAGCGCGGAGTTGATGAAAGGACGCTGAGCAACCTCGGCGAGAATTTCGCCTCAAACATATGAGCGCTTAAGAAGGCAAAAACTAACTAGGAAGAATTACTCTGTGCACGAATTAAGAAAAGGAGAAACAAGAAGAATATGGGGAAGTAGAAGTTTCTTAGGGAAGGACGGGTAACTCGGTAACTAACTATCACGTGTCCGCGATAACTCCAGACTAACATCCCGATGCCCGGAACCGAAAGATGGAAGAGAAGGTCGCGGTGCAAGCGGAGGAGAACCAGAGAGACCGGCGAGGGCGAAAACCTCCCTCCGTATCTGCGACTGCGAGCGTGATGCTGCCCCTTGACTCTGCACATACATTTTTACTCGGGGCTCTTTTTGTCTCGGTTCGGAGGCTGCCGAAGTTCGTCTCGGGAAGATGGATATACTCCGTGCAGAAGAGACGCAGGCATCCAACTAACCATAACCCGGCAGCCGGCAGCATAACAAACCTGCGAGTCACAGGATAAACTATCGTCATCAAGGCACAAGCAAGCTCACCTTCCCCGGCTCTTTTAAAATTGACAGCTAACTACTTGCCGGTAACGCCGAGGTGGCTACCTGAGGCGAAGGAGGAGGATGCCCATGTACCGGACATTCGTTCACCCTTCTACGACTCGTGACCGTCTCCTGGCTGCCTCCTTTTTCGTTACCTTGGTTGTTGAGGATGTGAAGGAGAATGGTTCCGATCGAGGGGCAAGGGAAAAAAGATAAACACAACCCTTGTTGCTTCTTTGCATGAAGACTTACATTAAGCCAGCCCCGCCATAGCTAAGCATAACTTACTTACTTAACTGGTTGGGCCGCTGGTTGGTTGTTTTAGTTCAACTGGGGTGGCTGACATGAAGGCTGAAGACGGATACCTGCCATGTAAGGGCGCGGAACAGGAGGACGAGATGGAAATCTCAACTCCTCACGTGGATATCTAACTAATATATCGACAAGCTTGGTATTCCTTGATCGCTGACTGGATTAGCTATACGGACGGGACAAACCAGTATGGATATATTATGACATCTATATTACGTTCTTCGAGCAAGGGCAGCGACGCGATAACCAAGAGAGGGAAGAGAATTCAAGAAATTTGGCCCAATACCAAGAGGCTGATCTACTTACTCGACGACAATCTCTCTGAAAATAAGTCTCAAGGTTATTGTTTTAACGCTCGAATCCACAGCTCGTCCTGGGTATGACAGGGCTCGAGTAGGTTCAGAGTGAGGGTGATGGGAGGCGATGCTACATCCACAGCTCAGCTTCCCTTGCGCCTACTCTCTTTCGCTTCCCTCCGCATCTATAAACAAACACTGCTTGAGCAAGCCCTAGCCAGCACTAGCTCTGGCGTAAGGCAGGCGAAGGATGTCATTTCTTGGGTCAACCTCAGACAGACAAGTTACACAGGGGGCGAAGGGTGAATGAGCGGGCACATGAGCATCTTGTCCCTGATTAATCAGTCGTTTCGTCACTCCATTCTTGCATACTTGCTTGGGCTTGTTTTTCGCACCCATCCATCCTACCTACCGCCCATGCAATTTTATCTAAACTGCATGCGGACATAGACGACAAATGATGACGATGGCTAACAGGTGTCGAGCCAGCCCATTTTCACATCCAGCCTCGGGCTACCACGATAACTAACTGACCGCCTGGAGGTCGACCGATCCCGTGAGGGTGTGATGGCCGCCGTGTTCGATATTTGGAGCGAGCCAACCATTGACTTTTTTTACACTCTACCTCCTCCACATGGCAGCAAATCCTGGGCCGTGTCTCTTCCTCTCCCTCCTTCTCAAGCTGGGTCGTCTGCCCGATGCCTTGGCCTGGGGGGTGGACACCTCCCTGTCATTATTATCTCCAGTACTCCGTAGCCGTCTTACTAGAATATGCCTCATTTCATAATCAAACAATAGCTATTAGGCAGTTCCAAGTATAACTTACTATTCGACAATCTCCGAATGGAGTTGCAGTTGGCAGTGTGAGGAATGCGACGGTGATGGCAAGCTGGCCTTGTCTCGACCCCCGTCGTCGTCTCCATCTCCCTTGTCGTCTCCATCTTTTGTGTGTTATCTCTTCCTACTCTTCCCGGCCTTCCAGAAGCCGCACAGAAGCTACGCCGCGTACGTAACGAGTACAGAGACAAGCGCTAACGATAGATACCTCGGCTGTATTCATGTCTGTATCGATGTAATGAATAACGTCACATAACATTAGTCATCAATTGCTTAACGCCCTTACATAAGGGATCACCTTACATAAGCTTGTCACCACCAGCCAGCCCCAACATCTTCACCTCACCTGACGGTCTACATATGCATAACGGTGATATATTATATTGGAGCACAGCAAAACACAGCATCATAGCCTGGTGGCTATTCGCGCAGGGCCTTGCGCAGTGCGTGTGCTGCTGCGCTGTCAGATCGTCCCAAGAACCGAATGAAAGGATGCCCTCCCCCACCACGCACACCATCCCATCAGCGTTCTCTCTGCCATGGTGAGGTATCTGGGAACAAGCCATGAGACGGGGACGAAAGTATGGAAAACCTGACGGGTGAACGATGTAGGTACGGACCGCCTTACAAGCCTTAAAAAAATGTCCAGCCACCCCGGCGCCTAAGTAGGAGCTCGTGCTGGGTGACTGAAGGTGAAGGGGGAGGGCGATAGGATTACAGAGTCGCCAGCGCAGAGGTCAGCAGAAACCGGGGGATGAAGAGTGCAAATAAATAAATGAGAGGTAAAAAAAAAAATAAGAGACAGGCAGCCTGACAAACGACGCCGTTCGGTGAAGAGAGGAAAAGAGGCAGACGTCAGGGAAAATGTACCCCTCGTCAGCCAGTTACAGACATCTCCGGGCGAAACTGTTAGACGTGCAGAGTCACAAGGACAAAGACGTGGATTTGATGGGAGCAGCATGGAACAGACTGGCTGGGGTTTTTATTTTTTTATTTTATTTATTTTTAAGATATAAATAAAAAACAAAAGGACCTCGCACGGGTATGCTCCAGTGGCCAGCAGGTGAAGATCAGATCGCATGGAAGAAGCAGACGAGCTTGCATCTGGCGGTGAGAAATGAGGCTTATACAAGTAGCCACCTTGGGTGAAGCAGCCGCCGCTCTGCTTTGGGCAGCTTTTGCTATATTTATGTCCTGGTGGTCATGTCATGTCATGCCATGCCATGCTCTAGGGGAAGACGAGGATATACTCCGTACATACTTCATACAGTGTATACACCATCCATATTTCCTTACATGACGGCTGTTCTTTTCCCTCTTTTTGCATACGGAGTACTGTTTCCTTTCGAGAGCCAATGCGCTGTCCCTTTCTTCCTTATTCCGGGGCGACGGCTCAAAAGGGTCGATATCACAGCAGTCACATCACCACCATCACACTTCAATAGAAGGGCTCCTCTTGACTCTCGAGGATCAGTTGGATAAACTAGTTTGCCATCCCATAACTAACGGAATAAGATAAATGATTCAGAGACATCAGGGATCGCACCGGAAGTGGACTGTGTTAATGTACGGGGTAATGTTCCACGATCAGGGAAGGGCGGCTGAACTGAAAGCAAAGCAATTGGAACACGTCAACCAGAGCTCCTCCACCCCCCCCGTATCAGCTAGTTAGCTAAACAGGATGGCCCTGCGTTGAGGGAACTTGACTGACTGACTGACTGACATGACCCTTGACCTGACACTGACTTAGGCCCCTTCGGGGAGCTTCTGCCCTATGGATCAGCATCGATCAACGGTAGCCTCTAAAGACGAGAGATCGGACGGCGCAAAAGAAAAAGCTCATAAAACAAAGCGCACTTCCCGCACATGACCACGGCCGAACCAAACCAACAAACGACGAGTTCTATTTTCTTCTCTCCTGGGTCTTTCACTCTCACTCACCCTCTTCTTTTGCTCGTTCGTTCGTCCTCCCTTTTTCGGACGCTTGTTCCCCCCGACACTAGGGTCTTCCTTCTGCCCTCTCTTTCGTTCTCGTCTTCCTCGCTTTCGCCCTAAGTCTTGGGAAGCGGCCTGGCTAAAGCCAACCGCGCCACTTGGATGACTATCCGCTTGCACCCCTTCGCTTCCCCACAAACAAGAACAACCTGGACCGCTCACACGAACAAACAAACAAAGGTAGGATAGCCGTTGTATGCCAAGCCGTTGCGCTAAGAGAGGGTGACTTCGGCAATGGGTAAAACACTCATTTCCTTCATCGAGCCAACAGATGCGCTTACCCAGTGCTCGGTTGATGTTGGGAGTTGCGTAATAGTAAGAGGTAGTAGCAAAAAAAAGGGGGGGAACCAGGAGGGCGAGAAAGGAATCAAGGAAATGTGATATCCAAGAGACTATTGCTGAGCACTAAGCTAAGGGACGTGACTTGAATCATGTCGATATCGTGACTAGTGCTCTTTTTCTATTTCTCTCAATTTTTTTTGTTATATCTTTTACCTACCTTGTTGACAGCCGGCTCGTACGGGCGTAGACGCATGTAATGAATGTACGGTGTAAACTACCAGGACCCTCCCAACAGCCGGTGAGTTTCGTCTTTCGAGACGGCGTCTTTTCTGTCGGTCTGCAGAGGGGACGAGAAACGAGGCTGGCTGTCTGATAGGGCTGGGGCATGGAGCTGGACGTACATGATGGACATGCCTGCTTTCCCCTTCCTAACTACATGGCCCCCGGCCCCGACGCAAGTCAGGCGAGAGATAGAAAACTAAACAAGTCAACCACCGGGGAGAGAGGGAACTGGACGCAAACACTAGATGCCAATGGAAGTGCTTCCTTCAAGACAAGGCAGACGGAGGAGTGCAAAAGAAAAAGCTATGCGTGTACCGTCCGGACGTGATGTATGGCATGGCATGGGCACTGATTCACTTGACGGGAAGACGGGGAGGAAGAAAAGGCGATGTGACTGCTGAGCTGTCACCAACAAAGCGGGCAGGTACACGACCTTGGGAGGGAAAATGGGAGAGTCAAGTGACCTTGGTTCGAGGTTGTTCCTCCCCAGCATCTCCCCCAGCCGCCCTCGCGCGCCACACGCTGGCTGTATGTACGGATAGGTATATACTCCGTACGGAGAGCGAGAGCGTCGAGGAACTAGTTCGTTAGTTGGTCCAAGACTGCAAGGTGAAACGCGGCGAGGAGGAGAGGGAGGGAGCAGGTCACCTACTAGTCCATGAGTAGCTGGCCCTGGGGGGCATCGAAGAGGCGACTTTTGCACATCCCTCGCGGCTAGAGACACTCCCTCCTCTCCTTTCCCCCTGCTGCTCGCCTTGTCCCCGTCCATCCCCGTCCTCGACATCGACCTGCCAGCCTACTCTCCACACCGGATACGATGGCAAACACTTGGGACTGAGGCAAGTCGTTCTCGTTAGTTAACTGACTTGACTGAGCAGCGACGAAGGAGGTGAAGGTTGAAGTGTTACTCTTACATAATAAGGATGCTTAGCTAAGGCGATCGTGTACTGTCACTTAAAACTGATACGCGTACAGACAGAACGTGAAAATTACAGCAGGCGGAAAGTCGCCGGCAAAAGCGCGACTTAGTCAGCAGCCAGCAGTAAAATACCAGGTCACGGTACCTCGTTTTCCTTTTTTGCAAAGGGCGATGACCCACTTCTTTCCTTTTTTTTGCAGGGTTTCTTTTTTATCTTTATTTTTTCAGTTTGTGTTTGCAAAAAGACGCAAAAAAGAAAACACACAGAGAAAAAGGAAGAAAAAGGTTAAAAATAACGCCCTTTGAAAAATAGAACGAGAGAGAGGAGGAAAAGATGCAGCAAGAAGTATCTTTGCAGCGAAATTCCGGTGCAAAGGTACCTCGACTCGCATTCCACCGACCCAAGGGCCAGAAGAAAGAGAGATGTGTGATGTCTCCCCTCGGGGGTCCGCCCTGGGCTTTTTTCATCAACTTCTTTAAGTGGAACGTCCCCGTCCCTTTTCGCTTCTCTCGCTCTCCCCCTTCAACGTCCGCTTCTTCACACTGAGCACTCGCACCTGGCAGACAGCCTCCCTCCTCTCTCCCTTCACTCCCCTAATAACATCGACAAGCACTTGTACTAATAGCCTGTTCTTCTTCTCTTTGTCACGGTAAGGAGAGGGAACTGGCCGGGATCTACGCTACATACCGTTTGTTGTCGCATTGCTACTAGATACGCACCCGCAAGGAGAGACACCACACCAAAGGGCAGGACACAGGACCAAGGGAAAACAGCAAAACGGAAGGAAGAGAAAGGGAAACAGACAAAGAGACGGACGAGCAAAAGGACACTGCACATATTCTACCCCGGACCCCGGATTGAAAAAGTTGTCTGGAAGAGAAAGCGAAAGACAGAGAGAGACAGGACATCAAGAGACGGACATTGGGAATTGAACAACGACAGAAACAGGAAGAGGAATCATGCCGTCAAGGCTCAGTACGCCGGTCTTGACTGTCGACCCAGCAAAGATTCACCAGGTCGACACTCGCAATGCAGAGTCTCTCCATGGAATGTGGTTGGGTGAGTGTTTGACCCCTCCCCCCTCTGGTGATGATATGGGAAAACCAATCTAATGGGTTGTGATAGTATTTTCACGGTGTGCAGACTTCATGGAAGAGGGCAGACGGCTTGAGAACCTGAGCTGGCGGCTCTGGAACCGCGAGACCTTCTGCGTTGCTCCTCAGGCTAAGCTACGCACCAACTCAGACAACAAGGACTCTCTCGAGCCGAACCAAGACCAGCAGCAGCAGAAGAGAACACACTCTGGATCTCGCCTTGAGCGGCTAAGGCGAGAGTCCAAGTCCATTCCCGACCTGTCCAGCAGCGTGGAGTCGGCCCTCTCGGACGAAGGACTAGAACGGTCACGATCTACAGCACAGACAAGCTCTGGCTCGAGTCCCCAGTGTCCCTGCACACCCCGGACCATAGAACTCGACCCAAAACCAACCATTGTCGGCGAGGATTCTGTCCTCAGCATATCACGAGGAAGAGAGAGGCACATCACTTCTCTGGGACTAGAGAAGATGGTCTACAGCATAAAAGAGAAGAAGCAACTGGAGCCCATATGTGTACCAAAGAGCAAGTCACAGCTACAGATTGAGAACCGTGAACTAGACGCCACTCCCCGGGCATCTTCTCCTACCTCAGCATCGACACAGCAGCAGGAGCAGCAACCACAGCAACAGCAGCCACAGGAGCAGACACATCTACAGCAGCATCCTACTCCAGCAAAGAACCGATCTCTCGACTCGTGCTCTACTGCACTGGAGCAGGTCCGAGACAGTGACGCTCGTACCCCGTCTTCAGATACCAGTGTCTCATCTACTGAGCTTCCTCGACCAGCATCCTCCGTCGTACGTGGCTTCTCGCCTTCCAAGATCTCTTCCTCATTCCGCTCCCACAGCCAGCTCTCGCCCGCAGCAAGCACGAGCAAGAACTCGTTACCCAAACAATCCCCCCTCAAACAACAAAAACCCAGCGTCTTCACTCTCGGATGCTCTTCGGGCGACGAGGAGTCTTCCTTTGAGGACAGAATGGCCATCAAGACTCACCGAAGCTCCCTCAGCGATGGCCTCAACCACCTGGCATCGGCCCAACAAAGCAGGAGCAGAACTTCCTTTATCAGAGACGCGGCAGTTACCAGCCACCCCATTCGACCAATTCGCGAGACCAGTGCATCAGACGAAGATGCAATTGCCTCCAGCGACGAGGACGACGAGTCTGAGATCTCCGAAAGCGCCATCGAAGACGAAGACGAAGGAGACTCATCCGACGGCGAGTGGGAAGACTCCGTTACCGAATCCGGCCGATCTAGCGTTGACGACAAACAGCTGTTTCAGCGTGTCGACTCGCGACCAAATCTCGTTTCGCGCCGTTCGCTGTTGACCATGATGATGCACCAGCCCCAGCAGAACTTTGCTCCAACCTTCCGCGGCGGCCCCGGCCCCAACTCCCGCTCTACCCCAGCAATGCAGCAGCAGCAGCGAGGCCGAGGCCTTGCCCCTCCAGCAGACGGCGAGGAAGATGAGGAAGACCACAGCGGCTCCGACTCTGGCTCCGTCGGCTCACCTGGCCTGGAGATGAAGCGCTCGGAAGTACCTCACTCCCGGCCGATCGTGATGACCTCCATTCCCCCGGGCGGTGTCGTAGCTCGTGCTCACTCTCCACGAACCACGCGCCGAAATATGCTTGCGACGGAACTGACCGAGTCTCTCCGCCGCCATCTCCTCTGGGAGCGTCAGCAGAAGACCACTGCCGCGAGTGCTACCGCGGCATTCAAGCGTCGGCATACGGCATGTGATGTCGCGGGACTTCAGGAGTATCCTGGCGCCAACGACTCCAAGGGCCAAGGCAAAGACGACAAGGAGTCAAAGAACAGCTCGTGGAATCACTACTTTGACTACGACGGTCCGTGGGAGTACCACGTTAAGGGGTGGTAGTTTTCATACCGTCTCCCACCGCCAACCCTTACCTCCTATGCTCCTCCATACCGACTTACCACCTCCCTCTTAATACGTTTGATTGATTCTATGTATAATATTATCTTCGACGACGATGACGATGTTCCTTTGTTTACCCTTTACCACCTTTTACCCTTCTCACTCTACATAATACCTTTACTTCTACCTCTATACCTCTCTGCCTCCTACTCCTACTCCTACTCCTACCTCTACTACCTCCTATCTTTACCTCTCTACCTCTACCTCTGTCCGCTTTACTGTTGATGTTATTACCGTGTTCCAGATACCCACCACGTCATGTATTTCTTGCTTTTCTTTCTCATGCGTTCTGCATCTTGTTGTGATCCTTGCCTGCTTTTTTCTACTTCATTTATCGGGTCTGGATGGGTCTGGATAAACCAGGGAGGGCGGCTTTGTGCTTCTGCGTCCTCCAACTTACCTGGGTGAGCGTGTGTAGTAGTTACTTAGTTACTTAGTCTAGTTCTAGTTACTTGGTCTATATGAACCGAGCAAAAAAAGAATAAATAAAAGATGACATAAATAATACCACCTCCTTAGGGCCTCGAGAAAACAGTAGCAGCAGCGGTTATTCTTTGTCTATACCAACTACCTGTAACCTTCACTAGTAAACCGTCAAGGAGCGATAGTGCCAGTACGGAGTGCTTCGACCGTGACATCAGCTGCAGAGCACCAGCTGGAGAAAAAGAGGGAGATGAGACTGGCCGACAGACACGGCAGAGAGATCACCAGCCCAGCTCCAACGGCTCAACGTCGGCTAACTCAAGTCTTATATCAGATCTAAACATAGCACTCTCCCGCCTCCCCCCTATTCTCCCGATGTACACGCCTTAGCCGATCACTCTATGTATACACCCACATATATGCATACAACACGCCTCGCAATGCCTTGATCGAGCTTAGCCTAGCAAAGGCGGAGAAGCTGAACATCGACGGCGGTGTATCCATCTCAATCCATCTTCCCTGTCGAATATTACGTCTTTGGGGGCAGTCAAGCCAGCAAGGCTACACCTTCATAACGTGGGAGATCAAAATAGAACATGATCGTGAACATGATACGATGCAATGTTACCTACCGGATAGAGAGAGTGTAGGTATGTCTGTATATACACTCCGTACACTGACTTGTAACTACATGCATGGATCTTTCATCTCCCTGGCCAGGAATGCATCCCTACTTGATGGTGTGGACGATACAAACATGAGTTAATGTCCGAGGGTTCCGTCTCCATCTCCGTGTCCCAATTGCCGGTTCAGCTCCCTGTCCTCCCTGTCGCGTGTTTAATTTCGCAAGGCCAGGTAGTAAGTTAGTGACTTCGCTGACTTTGTGCCATATATAGACGAGAAGGAAACATCATGAGTACCGCGGAAGAGGGCATGCTGAGGCTGCCTATTACGTACGAAGTATAAGCATATTCAGCACTAAGCATTTCTCGTATGGGGAAGGGGAAAGATGATTCCCCTTGATAAAAGGAATTATTATTCATTCAATCAGAAAAAGGGAAAAAAACGAAGAAAGCGCAAAAAAATAAAAAGAAAAAGAAATACGCTGAAATTATACTATTCATCGATAAAAAAATAGTAAGTAATACGGGATCGGATGGATGCTAGGTAGTTTATTTATGCATATTCAGGTAAGTTGACGACCGACTCGGTTCGTTTCCCACCCCCCAGATCTCGTTAATTAATAACTGACTAGGTAGTTGTATCATCAACAGCAACACTCACTGGATGGGGAAAGAATAATCATTCATGCCTGATGCTGTTGATGCGTTGGCCATGGTGATATTCTGATGGTGTGCACTCCAGGGCATCATACAGCTATACGCTGTGGAGAGCCGGGCCAGGGGGGAAGACGTTGCAAGGTAACTCCCTTTCGTTCCTTTTTCCTTGTCGTCTTCGTGCCCATCTGACCTGAAAAAAAAGGGAGAGAGAGCGGGAAAAAGCGAGTAAATTCTCCGATAATCTCGTTGGATAGAGTTGATGGTGTTGTGTGCTCCGTACAGAGGTCGGTCTCACGCTTCCTCTATCCTTTAGGGGGAGGTAGATAAGGGGGTCAAGTCAGACCACGACCAGATATTTCGCCAACCCTTCTCCCCCCCGACCGGACTGGCGGGATTCCGGGGGCAGATGGCATATGGATCACCACGAGGCACAGTGCAGAGTGACGTGAGACACCACGAGGTCTGGTCCATGTCTCAGCAACAAGCCATGCGCAAGTCTGCCTGTTGGCATAGATATAAGTATATATGGGGGCGCTGGCTGGCTAGCTGCACGAGTGCTGGAGAAGGGTACTGATTCGAAGCTCCGGGGCATATCGCATCGATCATATCCGGCGGGGAATTCAGATTGACACTCGAGGGATTGAGGTCTGCCTTACTCGTTAGGCAGTTTAGATTAGGATTGCATGGGTCAGACGAGACGCTGACAAGGGATGGCCATAATACACGTTCATATAGCCAGCTACTTGGCTAGTTTAGCTTGGGGGTGACTCCGGTATACTCCGTGCCAATTATACGGCCAAGTGAGTGAATCCTGAACCGCGGCAGCAACCAGCGAACATCCGATCAGATAACTAACATGTCGTCATGAACTGAGAGAACGAAGATGACAAACGCTCGCTGTGTACGAGTACTTCGTACCGAGAGTACGAGGGCCTAAGGGAGCCCAACAGCATCTTCCGCAGGGCGATGAACGCCTCGTCGTTGCTCCAACAGCCGGATGAAACGCAAACACAGCGCAGATGCGGAGTCTTCTTTTTTTTATTGCTATGACTGGCCTCTTCCCTTCTGCGTCTGCTCCACGTGCTAGAACCGGCTTCGCAGGCTGTCTGGGGAAGCCATCGATTAACCGTGTACCTTCTCTATACAAATCCGGTGCTAAGGTACATCGCAGCCCCATTGTGGTCCCCATCTCGCCTCTACCGTCCGATCTCACTGCAACATCAATAATCATGCGCTGGAGAACAACAGATGGATGGAATGTGCCTTGCGCTCCTTGAAAAACCTCGGAGGCTGTCGAATTAACCAGCTAGCAAGTTAAACCATCAGCTGCCTCGGTACGAAGAGTATCCGTCTGCAATATGGCGTCGGCTACTCAAGTCTGCTCGTCTCTCATACCACCCGTTCTTCTTCCTCATGCAGCCGCCCGCTACGGCCCGTTAGCCTTCTCCCGTACATGCGCAGACTTCTTCTTCTGTTCTTTCGCCTCCCTTCGTCTCCTGGGCGTGGGCTCGGGTAATTATGGAGATCACACAAGGTCTCAAATTGTTCGGCAGTAAGCGGACGATGAGAGACGCGTTTCATCGACACCAGGTTCACATACATTATTCGTATTCCTTTGGCTGCCCTGTATCCGATAAGGCAGGACAGGATGAATTAACGCAGAGTTCGTCCAATATTGCCTGTGCGATCTCTTGTACGTAGATACATGGACCCTGTCCGGAGAATGCGACGACCGCGTGTCTGGTGTTCGTTTCATGCGATCAGACACTAGGTTTCGAGGCCAGGTCGTGTACCACACGGTAACATGCAGTGATGCCTCTCTCGGTCTGGCCGATGTATAGTTTGCTTGCTCCTCCCTTCCATTTGCCCTGCCTGTGTGATGGTGCGGGCAAACATGAGACGGACGAAAGAACCAACTCAGAATAAGTAACCGATGGCTTCAACCTTTTCTGTCTCGAACCTCAAAAGGCCGCAGAACCCATTGAACAACCGAACTTGCAAGGACCAGCCCTCTTTTCTTTCGTAATAATGAGGCAAGACTATGGACAGGTTCAACGGCTAAGCACGGACGAACGATGGATTGTCTTATCCTTAGCGATTTGGTTATTATGTATGTATCTCCTCTGGCCACGAACTTACACAAATAATCATGTGCAGCATGCCTGTCCCCGTCTGAACAGGAAGCTAAGAATATCCATAACGGCGTCCAAGAAAAGATTTAAGGATATCGAAGCTTCTCGGCAGCCCTTGTGTGTTTTTTTTTTAATTATCAGTTCATCGGCCCATCGGTTAACTAGCTGGTACTAAGTTATATTGCGTCTTTCCGTGAACACAGCTAGTGGCAGCACCACGGCAATACGAGACGAAAACCTGCAACAATCAAGCAAGCAACCAACCAACCCAGTCCATGTTCAAGTAAAATAATACCTACCAACAAGGACGTCTCTGAGAAAAAAAAAAAAAAAGAGAGAAAGAAAAAAAACTGGCCCGAGCCGCGATTCGAACGCGGGGCCTCTCGCAGACGTGAGCTCCTTTGAGGAAGCTCGGGCTAAGGGTTGACCCGAAGCGAGAATCATACCAACTAGACCACCCGGGCTTATGGGTAACTTAAATTGCCCCCAACTAGTACTATTTTCACCCTCGAAGCGACGCCGCTGGGTACTAGATAGCTGGGATATGCCTGTCTCCTCGGGCCGTTAGCGACAGCACATGCAACTCCTCAGCTGCTAAAAGGTAGCCGGCGATACACTCAACGAAGGCGACGAAGCGATGCCGATGACGAGGTGAGACAAACGGCGGTGAGGGTGGCTGGGCTCATGAAATCGGTTGCTGCTGTTAGTCGTGGGGCGCACGGCTGGAGGAGAGCGAAAGGGAGCGTCTCTGCCAACAGCCTCAATACCAACGGTCAAGTGTATGTATACTCTGGGTATGAGAGGCTACTCTGTACTGGCAGTTGAATCTTTTGTTGGTTTTATTCGTCATTATCATACTATTAAACGACTTAATGAGAAAGAAACGAGAGGAATTTCCTCGCCAAGACTTGTGTTGCTGGTATCTGATAAGATGATCTGATAAGATAACTGCCCAGTGTTAATGGGCTTGATGTCCTCTATTTTCTCTTTTTGTCTTTGTCTACTCCGTACACTCTATCACATCGACTTTTGCGACGCTGTTGGTATACAGCTTCTTGTATATACTGATTGGAGACGCTAAGCCTAGCTGCTCTATGCATGAAAGGCTCTATACGGCAACACTCTGCGTCATGGCTGGCGTGCCTTACAGGTTTGGTCGCCTTGATGTGGCTCCTTGCCCCTCTTACGTGTATTATCAGCTTCATGCATGCAAAGTACTTATCGAACTCTCAAATTCTCAGGTCTCCGCTCAAGGAACCCCATTTTCAAAGCAACCACAGAAACACACAGTGTCAGTCGAAAGGTGCCAGCGTCGTATCTTGATACCTCCAATCTCCCTTCCCCGCCACAGAGTTGGCTGGAGGCAAGTGTACGCCAGCCCCAACAACTAGTTGGAATATACGCCCAACCCAGGCAGGTATCATTTCTCTAAAGCGGTTAACGGGCTGTACCGAGATGCTCATCGATAGTGGCAAGTTAAGGTTTTTTCTTGACTTGGTTGAGGGACGGGACTATCCTTAAACCAACGCCGTTTTTTAAACGCCAACGTTCCTCAGCTGATGGATATCGTTGAGAGGTGGGCAAAGTTTTACTCGCATGACATGTTTTGCTCAATTGATTCAAGGGAGAATGGCGTGCATGAGAACGACAAGGTGTTGTGGAATTAGCGAGAGGAAGTGACTGATCACGGCTGCGTCTCCACTCGACGGCTTGAAAGCGATCGAATAATATGGACGACTTGGGTTGCCGGTAGTCTAGGTGGAGCGCCTGGAAATGCTTGCCTCTACGGAGTACATATGTCCTCACGCTACACGCACTGAAAAGCGCGCGAGATACTCCGTACTCACTTGAACTAGAAAGGGCAACGACCTGATTTCTCCGCCGTAGTCTTCGTTTCACTGGTCAATAGGAGAGGGCTGATATGTCATGTCCGAACATCGATATTATTGGTGGAAAAGCGCTGGATGGTAGGCCTTCATCCGATCCGCGTCTGGGGTCGAAAAATAAAATACTTACTTTCCCCTTGCTGATTTCCAACCCTTTCTCCTGTCAAAAAAAGATAATAATCGTCGTGTTAATCCTGTGCGGTCCAAACGCACTGCCACCGCTTCCTAACCCAATCATCTCCCCTTATAAGTTAATAGTCCGACAACTTTCGATGTAAAATTCTGTCGCCAAACAATATGATTTGGAAAACAAAAAAAGCAGTTGGCTTAAAGCGGTTTCATAACAGCACAAATAAGGCCCAAGGGATACATGGATTTTGCAATGTTATTTGCCCCCACGCCAATGTCCAGGAAAAGGCGTTTAGCGTGGGCAGGGTGCATAAGTACGAATACTAGCTTGTTGTTCTGGCAGTGAAGGCCTTTCGTTCTCGCTTTCGCTTTAGCCCGATACAGCAATGTGTTGCCCATATTGGCCAGGACATGGGGATCAGAGGAGAGGAAGACGTTGCGACTGGAGTATCAAGACAACGAGGGTAACTCTGGGCTAGGTTCGTATTTTGGTGCGGGCTAAGTCGAGCCGGGCAGTGGATCGGCTTAAAGACGTTGTGAACAAGATCTCCAGTAAACTCCACTGGTGCGTTCCAGGACCTGAAAAACAAAGGGGTGCGATGTGGCTTGTTCGTATGACTTTGCCATCGTGGTCAACTAACCAGTATTAAAAACTCGAGGACGCCGAAGGCCAGGAAGAAGTATGAGTGATCTCAGGCCTAGATCAACGGTTGTCATTTAGAAACCGTGTTGGTTTCTTTTTCTTTCACCTACGATTCATCTACTGGCTTGTCGGTGAAGAAGGATTGTTAACTCTCTACCTCCTCATTTGACACCATACCTTTCCCCTTTTTGAACCATCCTATAAACCGATACTCTTGAAATGCACGTCCAAAGGGGTAGGTTTCAAGGTAGGTTTTTAATCATCGCTTTTCCATAGACTGCCTGTTTGGAGTTTTAACGTCCTCGTGGCAAGCATGAGGATAAAGGTATGGAGTAAGTACTCTGTATACTTACTCCATAAGAACGGTGGGTTTTCAACGGGTTCCAGCCGTCCGTGGTACTGTGGTAATGTACGCTATCCTCTCAGTTAATTTCGTTGCCAGGTACCCCACGCTACCAAAATCTCTTGCAAATACGAAACGGGTCCTCCATGTCGAGAATAGTATCATGTTCAAGTTCTGATGAACGATGAGCTAACACGGCTATCCATTTTCTGGACCTTGATGAGTCCCATGCTTAGTTAAACGGGATGTGCAGGAGGAGGATCTAGCACGAGAGAATCCTCCCTGATCCGTTTATTTTCGACCAGTTGAAAGAGCTTTTGATGCGCTGGGGTTGGATGGTGCTTGACAGGGCTGTATCATATATCCTATGCCGTTTGGGGTTATATTGGTCAGGGAAGTGGTATGTAAAGTATTTATACGTATCCCTCGGATGGATGGCGGAGCTTTATCTCGATTTATCCATCCATCCGAACCCGACAGATTTGGGTGCTGGTGGCCATGTGGTGGGCAGAAGTTGCGGCTGTCCCCTACCCCCCTTGTCACACTGCTAGGACAGCCATGGTTAGCTGCCAGCCACAGCGCCAGATAAGGAAGGTCTTCTCTTGCCGCTTGGGTGATTCGTTGGCGCTGAACGCCGTTAATGTCAATCCTGCGTAATTAGGGCTGGTTAGTCGTTCATGCCCCTGTCAATATCTCGAGCAAATAGCCCTTAAAATTTGCACTTGTACCAGTGATACGCTGACCGTGACGGTACAGCCTTCCCCCTAATTCCGTTCGGATACTGGGATAGATCACGGGGTTTGCTTTCTTTTTGTTCTAGAAGCCTGTAATCGAAGTTAAACGTAGTTAGATTTCTTTGCTTCTTTCGTTTCATCACACTGGTCATCTGCCCAACGAAGCTGGAAAACACACTTGTCATGTCGATTATTGAAGGAGGTGGCCTCACTTTCTCCCCTGCGAGCAACTAGCTAACGGCACGAAACATGAATCGGCCTGTGATTAACTTCAAGCTCTCCTCAATAATGCCAACATACGATTATGGCGTCGATGGCTCTAGATTCTTGGTCCCAAACGTTATCGTGACTCTGGATCAGCTATACGGTGGTGGGAAGGGTTAGCTGCCGTTTCCATGTTCATATGTCCGTTTCTGGTATGTTGTTCCATGATATAGCATCGAGGCGACATGGAAGTCTGTGTGGAGGCTGTTCTACCAGCCTGGTATCAACAATGCATCGGAGTCTCTTGCCTCCTCCGCGCTTTTTGCTTGAATCCTCGCGCTATTACATACCTGGTGGGGGACGTGCGGTGGGCGACATGGGTCTGCGTATCGAACTGGCTCATTAATGGTTCAGGTCTCTTAGAGTGCATGGTGATAGTCAGATACCTCATGCATCCCCGCCTTGTGAGGGCAAGTATACTCCGTACTCCGTAAGTAATAATCGCACCGCTTTCCAGAGCTATCCGTGCAAAGCGGTGGTGTCGTTCACTCCTCCTGAGATAATATATATCACTCGATATTTTATTGGCCCGTAAGAAACCAGCCGCCCTCAGCCAAGTTGAGGAACTCTTATTGGTAATCTGCCCTTGTCATGTCGTGATATCGCTGCATTTACCTTCTCATTCCGTGGAAGGATCTGCTTCTAGCGCTGTGCGTGTAGCCAGTTAAGTGCAGCTCAAGAGGCTCATTTTCAAGTCATCTGTCAATGTATGCTTATATCAGTCACAAATATCCTCACCAGTCAGCGCAGGGTAATAAGCGATATCAATATATGGCGTAATTATTTGAATATCGACTGTGCTAGCTTGGTTGAGTCTGCACCTCCTTGGTATACATATATATATATATATATCTCAAGTTAGAATGCTCGGCACAGCATTCTGTCCACGTGGAGTACACCCAATCTTCTGGCTGTAGCTCAGGGAATCAATTGCACCCATGCTGGAGGGCAAGAAGAACCGAACAAGGAGTCGGCAAATGGGCAGAACCTTATGGTGGTTTGTTATCGGCATATGTCATAGCTGAACCCCTGTATACATGGAATATACAGACAGATGGTAGCTGGTCTGTATTCCAAAAACTCATCCAACATATCATGACGGATACGAAGGTCCTCTTCTAGTGTAGGGGATACAAGCACCATGGCCATCTCCCTGGTCGATTTTTGCCCTCCTCTCTCTTTCCTCCATCGAGCTTCGTAGTTTGTGATTCGGGATAAAAGTTATGATGGGGAAACCTTTATTTCTGGATATCTCTCGCTTATTACTATTCCTGTTTTTTCCATCTTTTTCTTTATGTATTTTTCAAACACGGGGCCAGATTATGCATGCGGGTGAGCCAGGTTAAAATCATATCTGGTATAAAACATTTTGGCTTGCGTTTTGGAACGTCTCCGTACAGAACGTTACCTTTGTTTTCAGCCCTCGAAGCTCGGGTAATGCATGATAATTTTCAGGGGTGGCCCAAACAGAAGCGCGCGCGAGCCTTCGTTGTGAAGGCAACGTCCATTTGACAAGCCGAAGCGTAGAGTATCGCTATGGCCGGCTTTTCCGTCACTTCTACTCCGTACACCACCAAAGATATTCCGTTCTACTCCTGATATCCGGTGTATGACTTTTTAAGGCGGTATCTCCCCTGATAGGCGGACATCTGGGTCGCAACCAAGTGGCCATTCACGGGAGAGAAAGTTGAATTGAATGGCTTGAGTGAACGGATCATTCTTAATGGGGCATGTAGGTAGTATGATAGGCGATCTTAGCATTGTCTATCAGTTGCATGTCTGTGATGGTACTGCTATGTGGCGAAAACATAAGGTTAGAGAGTAAGTGGGAAAATCCTCCGCTGGTGCATCGATAAGTAATCCTACCACACCATCACAGGGCGTACCCCTCCTTCAAATCTGCAAAATGTTTCTATGGGAGGAGCGTACACAATTCTGCATCGGTATACATCAATTAATGGGGTTTTAGCAGCAGCCCCGCCATTCGCGTAGACATTCCTGAGAAGCCCCAGGGGGCACATGAGGGGACTCAGGTATGTGGACGAATTACACATTACCTAGTTTCTCAAGTAAGTAATTCTATATGCAAAATACTAATGAGATGAGATGTTGCATGTCATACAAGTTAAGACGCTTTCTTCCATATCAAAGAAGTAGCTTGTTAATGCTAAGAAGGTATTTTGGTAGATGCAGGGAAGAAAGCATAGCATCCGCTTTGATTGAAGTCTCTGATTTCCAGCTCAATATTCTGATATCATCAGCTAAGGCTGAGGCTTTACTGCAGGGGCGAGGGTTTGAATTCATCGAGCCATCATGCAAGTAAGTGTATCTGTGGAGAGTCATATGCAAAAGCTCCTGTGTATCAGCCTTGGGTTAAATTTTCTTAACCTCGGAGTCCTCCGCCGTGCATGAGAACAACGGAAATGGTAGAAAATCGGACCCTTATTTTCAAGTGCGAAGGATTATGTATCACTTTGAAGCAGCTGATCAATGCGATACGAGAAGGTAGCAGCATTGTACAAATCGCTTCTCCCCCCAAACGTTGAATTTATGGGATTAGACAATTGGGGAGGACTTTAGTCTGTCCCCCCGTGCTGGATCGAATTGCCTATCAAGGGCATAAGCAAGGTTTTTCTTGGGACGAGACCCCCCATCTCGCATCGATATCCCTAAAGAGCAAAAGAAGTGATTAACAACTCCAGATGTTCAAAGCAGTGAGCAAAAGGTATGCTCAATTACCGACATCAGGAACTTAAACATCGTCCAGTTTCTAGTGTAGTCTGCCAGTCTCAACTCCCGAGTATGGCATTGAGCACATTCCCTGATCGAAGAGGTTTAGCCTGCATTTCCCTTAGACACCTCACGTCATTTGAACGCTGAATATCCATCTGAGATCGCTAATAAACTCCCGGAGTATTGTGGTGGTTGGGGTGGTACAAAGTTGGAGACGATTGGCTCTCTGGACAACCTGCAACGGCTGAGTTATTTCCAACGATGGAAGAGTGTAACTAGTAATTAGCTCGGATGAAATCATTTCTAAATGGGTTCGAAGGCCGGCGGTAGAGTAGACGTTGACTTGCCAGCCCATGGATGTTTCATGATGAAGTTCTTTTAAAGTCTTGCTAGTCAACATAAAGCTCTTGAGCCTCTTTTCCCGATTTGGACTTAGCAAGACACTAGTTGACTAGTTAAATAAAACGACATCTCCTCTGCTAGACGATACCAATAACCATAACAACTTTCTCGATACACAGAAATCCTGCCCTGATACCTCCCGATGTTGTCACTAGTTAGCGGTATTGTTGCCGCTATCGCTTTAATAACACCTCTCTATATTGTATACAAGCCTCCCAGAATTGTTATCCGTTTTGCCCAGCGTCAATGGGAGGATGTCTGGTGGAATGTTCCGACTTCTAAACGGATAGTTGCGCTCACAATTGATGACGGCCCGTCAGAGTATACGCAAGAGATACTAGATATTCTTAGATCTAACGACGCCACTGCAACATTCTTTGTCATCGGATCTCACGCTACCCCTGACCGTGAAGAGGTTCTGCGCGACCTCATCCGCCATGGAAATGAACTGGCGAATCATGCCATGCGTGATGAGCCTTCATGTTTGTTAAGCGAAGCGGAACTTGTCGATAATATCAATTGCGTTCAGGAGATAATATCTGATATTGAGGCCACTGCTCGTCCAGGAGAAGCAGACCATAAGGACCAAGACGTCGAAATAACCCAGAGACCCTTATATTTTCGTCCAGGCGGTGGGTTTTTTTCCACAAAAATGCGGAAAATTCTTTCAAAAATGGGATATTATCTCATCCTCGGTGATATCTATCCGCATGATCCATTTGTGCCGTTTTGGAAAATCAACAATTGGCATATCTTGAGCTCAGCACACCCTGGTGGGATAATTATCTGCCACGACGGACGATCCTGGACACCCCCAATGCTACGGAATTTATTACCTGAATTGAAACGTCGAGGATACCGGGTAGTTACTTTAACTGAACTATTGAAAGAAGGGGAATGCAATCAATTTGTTAAATCAGGATGTTCTATCTAATTGTGCTGCGGACGAGACAATATGCGTCTATTATGGACAGATCGTCCGCATATACAAATGGAGTTGAATATGTTAATTCCGGAATTTACAACTTTAAATATTCTACTTTAGCCAGATTCGAGCATTTTCGCGGCAGGTACTGCTGCTTACACAGGTAAAACCCCTTAACTATCTAGCTAGGAGGTAAACTGGGGACAATTTCTGACGCTGTAAAGAACTCAAGTAGTTACTGGACGAACTATCTCTGGTCTATTCTTTGAAACTTTTGGCAAAAGTGATCCATGAGGTTTTTTCTTTACGGCTTCATCTTGCAGGCATTTGAGAATAGCCGACAAATCTCTGATGAATGTAGTTAAGGCGCAGGATATATGATAAATCATCGGCATGTACGGCTTATACTCTCAATAACCGAGTTTCTGGCACTGATTTTGCTGATGTCCTCCCAGTATTGGCTGATACAGTGATGTCTATAGTGCCAAGCCCTACCCTACTGTCGGAAGCACTTTATTGAGTAGCCTTGTGATGGATCCGAGGAACAGCCCCATGGGATATATATATGATACATTTCTGTACCCGAGATACCCCTGGAGATAGATGAGCTAAGACATAACAATACCAGGGCCAAGTCAAGGCCTTGCAACACAAGCCCTTGTGGATGAGTTAGCTAGTTGGCTCGTTAGAGAGCTGACTTGATCAGACCTGTCAAATTGTGTAAGGGCCTGCCTCGCCATCAACTGACGGGATTAAAAGAACCCACCCCCTTTTCGCCAGTTGTATCCAAGTACTCCCTAACGAATGACTGTTGCTCTTCGCTCTGTTAGCTTTGATAGCTCTTATGGCCACCCTAGGTAGTTCCTCTTAAAACTGACCAGAGGTTAACTATTTAACGTTCTAGTTAGCCTGCTCACGTGCACGCGCCGACTTTGACTCATAGCAAGTGGACCTCATCTTATCATCATCTCCTTTATTTGCACTCCGCCAGCAGCTGGAGCATCAAAATCAAAAGAGCACATCACAAGCTGCCTCGGGGCCCGTCATCTAGCTGTCTGTTCTGTTGACACTGTTCTCTTGCTTCTCCGCTGCCCTTCTGAGCTGTCGTTCTCCGTTCGCCCGTTTCTCAAGGTCACCGGATGACCTGCATGGCGAGGACAACGCATGCTGTCTGGGGCTAACGTCAATACTTGTACCGAGTACTGGTACAAAGTTACACTGAAAGTATGTGAATTGTATGCTTTCCTTTAGCGAAAGTAGTTAAGTTCCACATATTTTGATGTCCACGAAGCCTCGTCTCAACCGTGTTCGTTGGGCTGATATTCGATACTTGATGCAGGTCACGGACTTTGTAACTAGCTGTGTGCTGGGCCGCAGGAGTTGTTGTATGTTTTCTTCTCTTATGGTTGAAGCTCGAAGAACATCTGTACTGTGACAATAGTTGGCTTTCCGTTCTCGTGTTGAAGTGACGAAGTCCGCTTGACTTCAAGCCTTGCGACTCGGGAACACGGGAACCGCGCAAAGTAACAAGTACATCTCGTTTATCAATTTCTCTACAACTCCATTTCCGGAGGCTTGGGTTATTGTTCAGCGTGCTGCAATGGCAGACATACACGGTAAGCCAGCCAGTCAGTTGACATCTATATACCCCTTTGAGCCTTACGTCCACACGCCGAAGCACCCACTCGTCGAGTACAAGAGCAACGATGTTGTGTAAACATGCTGCATCGTCATCCCCTGTCTCCGGGCCTATACCTGAGCTATATAACCTTTTTGCGTACGGTTATATGGCTCTGATGTGCATCCCGAATTACTTGCCCTGACGTGTTGGCCGCTTTATCAATCCACCTCGCATGCATCTCGCATTTGAACCCAACGTGGGAGAAATATGCATTACTACTCCTGAGCCCGAAAACCTGGTTGAGCGCTTATGTGCATACTAGTGAGCGTCAAACCAGTATAGCCTCAGTGTTCCCTCTAAGGAAGACCTGCTTATAAGGCCTTATTCTTTAGGTGAAGATTCACCAGTACCTCTTCGAGCACCACCAAGGCATATTTACGGAAACATAACTGCTATTCCCCGTCGGTTTGAAGGTAGGCTACCTAATCGCCTTCCACCCCGTCCGTATTCTGTTTAAAATTCAACGTTCAATGAAAATATGCCAGCTGAATTAGTTTTTAAACTGTTCGGTATTTGGTATTTCCTTGACATGGTTTTGCAATTACATTCCCCCCTTTGATCATTGAAGCTTTACCGTTTGATTATTTTTAATATGCTCCCCGGACATGTGCCACAGGACAGCTGTATCACAACATTTTGTTGCGCATTTGTGGGGCTTTTATACCCGAGATAAAATTTTTACCAGAAACATGTTTATTTGTATAATCAGTTGCCTGCTTCTAGCCTGATTTGGGCTACTTTCCCACTCTTGCAATTTCTCAACCAGCTTCTTGCTATACCTGCTACTAATTACCTTTAAGTAACTGACTATCATCCAAGCTCCCTCTGACGAAACTCATGGCGCCGTCAGCTTTAATCTGCGGCCCGGAACTTTTCAGCAGCAATCGGAAATACCCGATCAGCGGAAAAATGGCCCCTGTGAAACGGGTTTTATCCCAAGTGAGAGCAGTCCGCCAACAGCCGAAGAAGAAACGAGGTTCACAAGGCAGTTATTTGGACTACCTCTAAACAACGAACGACCAACAGCCACTCTTGAAAGCTCTCATTTCGTTCAGAAACCTGTATCATGTGCGGAAAAAGAGAACCCGAGGGAGTTTCAAATTAATCAAATCCGCCGTAGGTTCAACCCGGAAGAGCGCCATGACGCCCATGGCACTCATCTGACGTTCAATATGAAACCATCGGACCCGGGCTTTTCTCACGATCTTACCGGCCTAGACTTCATTTTAAGCGTTCCTACTACCTATCCAGCCTATGGTGAGCCTTCTCTTGAAGTAAGAAGCGGAGATCTAGACGCGAGTAAGAGAAAGCTTGTGGAACGAAAGTTTAGGCAAGTGTGGAAAGACGTCAAGTCTGGTAGCCTATTGTCTTGCATGAATATCCTTGACAGGCATCTTGCAAATCTTCTTTCTGCTGCTCCCTCTCTAGAGACATATGATCCCTTAACTTGGGAAAGGGAAAGATTGCCGCCCTCTACTGTGAGTTCCGACTACTGGACGGGCAAGAGTAGCAAGAAAGGAAAGATGGCGACTAGAGTATTAGAAATAGGAGATCCACAAAGAAGGCTGAAAGAAGTTGGACAGTTAAAATCCCGTCTGGGTAAGCACCCTTTGTTCCGAGAGCACTCAGACGGGGTCAGTTTTACGATTGCCATCAAACCGTTTCAACCGACGCAGCTACCAAATGCCCTCCGCAATGTACAAAGCATAACCCTGACCGTGCCGTTTAATTATCCCGGAGAACCATGCCGAATCAGGATCCCTGAAATCACTGACCTTTCTGCCCGACTGACGGAACAAGCATTTTATCAGCATTCCTTGGATAACCCTGGGATCAGTTTAACTGCTCATATCAACTATCTCGCGGCAACGATGCACAAAATGGCATATCAAAAACCCATTAAGGCAGAGATAGATCTTCATATCGACTTAAGTGCAATATCCCTGGAAGGAAAACCTCATGACAAGTATTCGCCACCATCACCGCCTGTAGAAGCATCCCGATTAACTGACGTTAACGCGGAGGCCCACAGCCTGGAAGACAGATCACATATTCATGTTATCCCTAGGCCCCCTGAGTGGGATGTCCCCGATGAAAATGATGGTGAGGAAGCTGATGATGAGCCAGCCGCGGAACATCCTATACATGGTGGGGGTGGCCGTAAGGTCTTAATATCATGCCCGGCACTTGAACTTCAAGGTGTTGAGTTGCTTGAGTTGAAGAATTTATCCTTGACTCTTCGATGTGCCCGATGCAAACAGTTACAAGACATGAAAAATATAAAAATCGGGGAGGATGGCTACAGTAACCCTCATAACAGGGTCGAAAGTTGTCAGAAATGTTCAAATCGACTCAGTGCAGGTAAGCAAAGCAAAATGAGCTGTGATTTGGGGACTAGAAGTGGCGTATAGTTCAGCACTGCTCTATCAGTCTTAATTTTTTCCTCCATATTTCTCTCTTACTAACCACAATGCTACCCATATTTTCTAGGCTTCTTCCGTGAACTCATGCACAATGGATCTAACCGGGCAGGCACTTTAACCCTTGAAGGATGCACTCCCGCAGACCTACTTCCAAGGTAAGAAAAGCAATATCCTCCCTTAAGAAAAGTAGGAAAGAGGTGAAGGCTACGGCCCGATTAACTCCCTCCCTCATGCCGTCATACAAACCATCATAGGTTTGTGGGACTTGGATGGAGCCTTGGTTAATTCATACGTTTAGCAACTTCACCCCGACATGTTCGAAATGTTCCACCACATATCCAGCACCAGGCGTCACAGCCTTCCAAGGAGATGCCTCCCTGACGTTTTGCCGCGTCTGTCACCAGAAGATGAGTATGTGCTGTCTTACGATGGAATGCACTTAGTGTCCAATCTAGTCCCTGCCCGCCTTGGGCGGGATTTCCTATTGATCAGAAATATTGGTCTGTTGACAACTTACGAATTGGGGTCTTGAATGATAGGCTTTAAACTTCCTGATATTAAATTTTTACTCGTCGGTGACGTCCAAGGTAAGTCAGATGGTGTTGGCTATGATCTCTATTTCCTGTCTACAACGATGCATACCCTATTGTCTGTCTTGATTTTAGCCCCTGATTGTACCTCATTTCATGATTATAGGCTGCTCCGGCCGCCATCATCCCAAGTATCTGGGAGGCAATTTTCTAGGATCTGGATAACCCCCACCTGCATGTCATTTTGTGGATCTTCTATTAAGGTCTGACCGAAAAGATTTACTCTCACCAAGGTTGCATTTTTGGATTTCTCCATTTTTATTTGCCTGGTTTACTATGGAATTTTCTTCAATGTTACGATTTGCTATTTTGTTTGAAATCTTCCCTTTGACCACAAGTGTTAATCTCAGGATTCTAACATCCATTAACACTAGATATTTTACGCCCGGGCCGGCAGCACAAAAAGGTTCGTGACAGGCTGGCAAGTCATATCTCATCCTTATCTTTCGGGATACACGGCTTGAGAGTCGGCTCTTTTATTGTTTTATTTCTTTTTATCTTACCTGAAAAAGATAAAAATGAACACCCTGAACTACTGACATATGTATGCTGACTTTCTATTGTTCTTTTGTGTTTCCTTAAGCGGAATGAGCTTTTGGGGATTAGTGCAGGAAATGAGCTACCCCGTCGAGGAGCCTGTACTCATTACAGCAAGAGTTATAGATGGTTTAGGTGAGTTTCTGACTATTTCCTCTTATGGCGAAGAGGTATACTTTTCAGTTTTTATTTCTACGCAGTATTGGATGTAGCATTGTGTCTGATACTATGGTCTAGGTTCGGCTGTTGTTCGAGAGTATTTCCGTGTGATAGGTAATTGGCTTCTACACCTTTATAAGGGCTATGCTTTTATCTCCACTTATCTCTATTAACTTCTTCGGGTTCCTTTTAAGATGCCACGATGCTTCATCTGACCATCCAAATGAGCATGCGAATCGAATGATCTGGTATGTATTTCTATTTATGGCATTGTCGTGAAATCAGGGCTCTATACTTACTACGAATCTCCGCTAACTATCCATGCGCTCATAATTATAGTGGATTCTGTTCCCGCGAACAGACGTATCGACCAGAAAATTGTGGATTATGTCGGTCTTTACTTGTTGATAAAGCTTCCACTGGCTTTTGGGAGGGAGGCAAAGGCACTAGAAATAAGCAATTGATGAATAGGAAAGGTATGCGGCTATATAAAAGGAAGCTCGATCTATTATGATAAGAATGATCCTACAGAGCACTAATCATATATGTGATTATATTTAGACCCAAGAAAATACAAGCGACCGGAATCTGCTGCACCAGGTCCATCACGTACCAGATAATTCCTGTCCCGATATTAAATCACAACGTGTGGTACCAAAGTCAATAGCGGTCCGGGTCGGCTGTTGAAATGGGATATTGGTCTCTTGTAATCCTAGCATCTGCTTTGGTTGGAGATAGGATATCCTATTATACGAAGTACTGTGCTCTGTGGTTTTCTCCGCATATATTATCTAAGCCAGTTTGGGGTATTTGTAATACTATCTAGCTACAAGTATCAACTGGTTAAAT
Organism: Nannizzia gypsea CBS 118893; assembly: GCF_000150975.2. Taxonomy (NCBI): domain Eukaryota; kingdom Fungi; phylum Ascomycota; class Eurotiomycetes; order Onygenales; family Arthrodermataceae; genus Nannizzia; species Nannizzia gypsea. The sequence goes on from NW_003345201.1 coordinate 3,989,305, forward strand.
CATTAATCCAACTATTCTGCAGAATTATTTGGAACTCGATATATAATAAAACTGCTATACAGACGAAATATTTGAAAAGAATTTGATTAACTCTTTGAAGCAACTTAGTTGATATGTGGACTCGTCCATTTATCATATGTATGAATATAACCAGACTACCCCCGGAGCAATTTGACGCTTAACAAATATAGAGTAAATGGTACTCTACTATAATACTTAAAGGACCATAAGCAACTTAAAAATATATGGTTCTGGTATTAAATAAATTGCTTTTTAGGTGTTTAGAGCTTCTTTCATCAGCTTGATATCCGACCAGTCAGCCTTCTGAATACGTAGTATTCTGAGCCTCTTCTGTTCTCCCAGCAGACGGAGGTTCGGAAGTTGTTGTAAAGTAGTCTCGATTCCCGACGTTATATTGGCCCCCTGGGAGAGAACGCCCACAACTCTACAGATTTTGGGATACCCACCTGGTCCGTGGCCTGAGAATTGTGGGGTGTTAAACTTTGTTCCATAGCAGTGGACACGTTTAGTGCTGTATCCACTCAAAAAATACCTGCCGACTTGGTTCAGGTAGCTGTTATGTTGCCATCCACACCATTCTCCTACTAGGTATGGAGGATGTGCGGGGAAAAAGATATCTGAGAAGATAAAAACTTGGAGAGGTCCACTGCGGTAAGACTCAGTCACAAGTGCATAGAGCTCTACCAAGGTAGTTCCGGGCAGGTTTTTTTCATTTCCGGCAGTGAGGGTATTATGAGAGGTCAGCGCTTCGCCGATGCGGAAGCACGTCCGAAGGAGAATTTGGTCTGAGCTCAAGCCTTGAACTGCTGATGGATCTGCCGCACGAGACGGAAACATGTGTCGAACGAATGGATCCAGGTAAGTAAGCTATGTATAATCAGTAATAAAGTCTAAATGTTTCTACGGTCTGGATCAAGATGATTCGATCATCAATAAAGTCAAATTATGCTGCTCTTACTTACCGATGGTGTATTAGTGCAATGATACTCATATTCATTTGTGTCAGAACCACTGTAGGTGTTAACCTTACCCATTTTGTCACTCGAAGAGTATTCGATACTCTGAGAAGTTAGGTTCATTGTGGAAACACCGTGTGTATGAGAACTTTTATTTCCATGGAGCGGACTAAAACCTGGAGCCCTGGCATAACCGTTGACCGTGGTACCGTCAGTAGTATCACAACCCGGTTCATTGTCGATGTAAACTGGGTGATTATCAGGTAATGCCGTTTGCATAATTTCTACTTCTCCGACCATATTATTTCCGACTACAACGGATTTAGGGCGCTTTGAACTTTGATGGCTTGGGGATGGGTAATAATCATCATCCATAAGGTTCTAAAAGTTATGGGTTAACTGAGGTGGCATTTTATATTGGTATATAAAGAAGAACGGGAAGAACTGGAGTGATATTTTAAATCCGAATAGAGCTAGAACAAACAAAAGAAGAAAATATAAAAGAAGATTATGGTTGTCTCACAATAAATTCATCTTTTGTATGAATATCTGAAGATTCAAACCCGCTCGTCTCTTCATAATATTGGTAAGATAAAAGGGTTTTGGATGATGTAGGTTTCTGAGGCGATAGATATGCCTCCGTAGGGGTGGAATCTACATTTGTATTGCTTGACAAGGCGGCACAGGCGGCTTCCTCACGGAGGGAATAGTCGCATGATGCATCATACTTAATTAAATCATCCGTTTTAGAACATGGAGACTCTACACTTTCGGTAGACGTCAGCCTATCGGAACTCCAATGCTCTGCAGTTCTAGTTGGATAGGTATCTGGGTATTGGTCGGAGGAATCCTCATAGATAATAAGCTCGTCCTCCATATCTGATCTTCTCAGAGCATAGAGATTAGTGGTATGAAGTTATGTAATCTGCTGCTAGCGTATTAAGGTATATCAATGGCTATTGTAAGCTGCTTTCTATTGCTTGGAGATGAATGATGGACAATTTGGTGTGGAGGGAAAAGAGAACGAGGTTTGAGGTTCAATTAAACTGATTACATAACCATATAAAGGTTGAACCTTATTACATAATACTGAGTTGCTTCGGTGATAGCTGTGTTGAACAGCAGAAGGAAACACGCGGAGCAGACCTCATTCGATATCAGGGAAACAGAACGAATACGAAAATGTCATATGCCGTGACTTCGAAGAAACGAAAGTTTCACCGTGTTCTCGACTCTATCTCCCTTGGAGCCTCCCAAAAATCAACCTCACCACAAGCATCTCCAGCGGGCAATAAGCTAATGTTGGGGGAAACGACGCAAATAAACCCTTCTATAAAGCGGGTTCGCTTGTCAGGAGGTAATGATTCTGAAGACTCACCCGTTATTCCCTCAGGAAAGGCAATTTCCCGACACTCTACCCCTTCAACGACATCCTTACGGCCCAGCTTTGTACCTTGGGACCGCGAACGGTTTTTGGAACGGCTGGAAACATTTCGCAACGTTGAGCGGTGGAAACCCCAGCCAGACGCTATAAACGAAGTACAATGGGCAAAAAGAGGATGGTCGTGCGCCGATAAGAACCGAGTCGAGTGCATAGGCGGTTGTGGCCGGTCAGTTGTTGTTAAGTTGCCCGATGATATAGATGAGCTGGAGGAATACGACAGTGAAAAGGTAGCAGACCGGAGAGACGTCCGTATGTATTCCTCAATACAGTCGAAGGGACTCGGCATCAATTTTACTAACGGGAACCAACATAGGAGCTCAATTGGTCGTTAAATATCAGAATTTAATTGTCGAAGGGCACGCGGAAAAATGCCCTTGGAGGAAATCTGCCTGTGATGGTATGATACTGCGACATGAGAATACATTTTGTTAAGAACGTACTAACGCGTTTATAGATTCAATACAGCGTTTGCCATTAACTAACGCAGAGACGGCATTGCAGAATCTCCAATCACGATATGAAAACCTCTTATCCGCCCGAATTAAATTTCCACCGATGAATACTCTTATTCTGCCTGAGAAATTTGATATAGAATCTATGCTGGCATCCTTGCCACCCGGGATTCTTGATAAGAGCTCTGCAGAAACACATGAATCAGAAAATACTGCGCCGAGCGGGGAATTAACAGATGGCACGGAAAAGGAGCTACTGACTGCTAATAAAACGGCTTTTGCTCTTGCGTTTTTTGGATGGGATATCTCTGGTGAAGCAAGCGCTGGCCTGGCAGGTTGTAAGGCATGTTTCCGGCGACTAGGGTTATGGATGTATGTACCCAAGGAAGACGGAAGTCCTCCTCTCTACTCTGAGTTGAGTATAGTTGGTGAACATCTGGACTATTGCCCTTGGGTAAACCCTGAATCCCAGAGCGGTAAAAAGTCAGGGCAATGCGGGTGGGAAGCCCTTGGCCGTGTGGTGGAAAGCGAACATCGACGGCATACGTGGTCTAAAAATAAGCCGCTACAAGCTGAACAGGCTTCCTTAAGCCAAACAGAACATATCGCTGAGCAAGTAGATGAGGAAACCAGAAGGACCAAAGACAGGGAGTGGTGGGCGAAGCTTCGGCGCGTCCGCCAGATTCTTCAACCAAAGGGAACCAAAAGATGAGATCAGCCTGATTATTAAATTATAATACCCTAGCAGAGCTAGTTAATTTTCACTACAATATACATTAATTATACGCTAAGGTAAACCGCTTCCGGTTTATTTCGATATTTGACTCCTAAGTATTAGCCGCTGATAGACGCGTGAGTAGCTCACTAGTGCATATTGAACGCGGTTATTTTAAACTTCAAGTTTGCGATCAAGTTTGTGATTTATCTTCACTTCATCCATCCAACTTTGGTACTTCTCAAATAAGACTACAAGCTATTTACAATTAATTTACCCGAATTTAGTTTCGAATTGACATATTAGGAGAAGAATTTGTCTGTGGATAGGGCCATAATCAACCACATTACAGGCCAACAACACCAAGATGCAAGCTTCAGCAGAGGAAGCTAATGGAAGGCCCTATCCTCCGGTTACCTTAGAGCAGTCACAGGCCCAAGTTAAAGAAAAGGATAGATCGATCCCTTTGACAAACGAATCCCATGAAGGCATGGCAGAGGGTAGCGGGAATATCCCAAGCCCAAATGAGAAAAAGAGGAAACTCACAGAGAGTGAACTGCAGCAGGACAAGACGAAACAACAGGAGCCTCAACCACGCTCAAAACGACGAAGACAAGAGGAACGGTCACAAAAGAATAGAAAACGGGGAAAGACACCACCATCTGCCTACTCTCGCCGTGATGCCCCCGTATCTGAAACCAGGCGATCTCCGTCGCCAATTAGACGCACTCCTTCCCCCGATGCGCCGGTTCGACAGCGAAAAAGACCCGGTGGAGGTGCAAGGATAAACGCCGCTAATATGGAGGCTCTTAGGAGAAGGCAAGAGGAAAGGGACCGTCAGCAGCAAGCCGATGCGGAACAAGCGGCACATGCTCGTGGAGTTCATGATGTGGTACGACAACATTACAATGCTGTCCCTGAACGTGGGCGGGAATGGCGAAAGACAGAGAGCAAGATCAAAGGTCTTCGCAGCTTCAACAACTGGATCAAAAGTTCACTTATTCAGAAATTCTCCCCAAGCGAGGATTTCTTAGCCAGGCATAATGATAGGGACCTCGCTGGGTCGGCTTCTGTAGCCCCAGACGAAGAGAAACCGCTCTTGATTGTTGACCTTGGGTGTGGCAAGGGTGGTGACCTTGGTAAATGGCAACAGGCCCCTCAGCCTGTTGAGCTTTATGTTGGACTAGATCCGGCAGACGTCTCTCTTGATCAGGCCCGGGAACGGTACATGCAAATGAAGAACCAGCGAGGTCGGGGACGTCGAGGAAACCCCATATTTCACGCTCAATTTACCCCAAAAGATTGCTTCGGCGAGTCACTCGCGGACGTCCCTATAATCCAACGTGTTGGAATAGATGAATCCGTTGGTCCAGGGGGTTCAATGATGAGCTCCCGGTGGGGTGGAGGAGGGTTCGATGTTGTAGTATCGATGTTCACAATGCATTATGCTTTTGAAAACGAGGCTAAGACTAGGCAGATGCTGAAAAATGTGGCTGGATTACTCAAGAAGGGAGGTCGATTCATTGGAGTCGGTCCTAACTCTGACGTGATTAGCGCAAAAGTTGCGGAAGCTCATAAAAAACGCAAACAAAAGGAAGAGGACACGAAGAAGACAGCGGCTGAGGAGCCAGAAGATGGTGAGGTAGAGGATAATACGGATGTGGTTGAATGGGGGAATAGCATATACCGTGTGAAGTTTCCAGGAAAGACTCCAGAGGATGGAGTATTCCGTCCTGCATTTGGCTGGAAATATTTCTACTTTATGGAGGAGGCAGTCGAGGAGATCCCTGAATATGTTGTGCCATGGGAGGCATTCCGAGCGTAAGTCTTTGCTCTCCTTCACCAATCTCTGCCTCGAATTTCAACCTTGCTCATCCACTATTATAGATTGACTGAAGATTACAACTTGGAGCTTCAATATCGAAAACCATTTTTGGATATATGGCAAGAGGAGAAGGATGATCCTATTCTAGGGCCACTTAGTGAACGTATGGGCGTCCGATCTAGAAACGATGGCTCCATGCTTGTGAATGATGATGAATTAGAAGCAGCAAGTATGTTTTGTCGTATTCAATTTAGCCTTGGACCATTTGCTAACATCCACAACAGGTCTATATCATGCGTTTTGCTTCTACAAGGTGTAACCACTGGAGACAAAGTATTATGTATATTATCTTCCATTGATCTCAAACTCTCTTTTAAAGTATTATCTCGTTAATTTATATTACAGCTCTGTACAATGATATTTTATTTTTAGTACTGATGGATGGCATAGAAAGCAATATACTATATTGGGACTAGCGCCTTCGCGTCGCGCTCTTCGTTGGTTATCGGATTTTAGATCCTTATTACATCCACCATCAAACACAAACAGCGCTTTCTCTTATCTCTTCAAACAACTAAAATTGAAAGCCATCTTTTCCAATTCTGTCAGTTCCGAATCTACAACGATGCCTCGTGCTACCCAGCGAGCCAGCACGACGGAAGTCATGGGCGCACCGCTCGAGCTCCCTCCCTACGAACCCCAGATAGCGCCCCTCACAGCCAACGCAAAGCGCAAGGTTGATACTGTGATTAAATCCTTTCAAACGCGCCATTTAAAAATCCACTTGGCTCATGCTGCAGGGGCGCTGTCAGACTCTGTTGGGGACACTAACGACCGGCTCACAGAGGCAAAGGCTCGCCTGGAGAAAGTGAAGCGGCGCCGACGAGAGAGAGAGGAAAGGCGACAAAGAGACGCGGGAGATGAAAAGGATAAAGAAGATGGCGATGGAAATGACAGCAGTGCTGAGCGTGAGCGGGAAGCAGAAAAATTCGCAGTGAGGGAGGAAAAACTGGCGCAGTTTGAGCGGCTAGTTAAGAATACCACGAAGAGACTGGAAGGAGGCATGCGGAGCCTCGTTGACTCGGAAGTTCAGGCGGACAAAATACTGGATCTTTTATCGGAAATAACACAGGATTCTGCGGAAGTACCGAAAGAGCCTCAGCCTAGAGCACGACGGGCGAGGCGCAACCGGGATGAAGATGAAGATAGCGATGCGAATGATGACGATGAACTGGACGACGAAACAGAGCCGCCTGCCGAAGTCGAGGTAATATCAGCATCTCGCACGATTGCGGATGGGCTAGCAGATAAGAAAAGAGAATGGGAGGCACTCCCTCTTGCGCAGAGGTATTGACTCTCCCCACCCTTTTAAACAAGCCCTGTATACGTGTTAATATACTTCCAGATACGGGACTAATAAAAGCTACGAGCAATTCTATCGTGTTCTTCACGAGTCAAAGCATTCTGGTATCGAGGTTCCCCCGTTGCCTCACCCATCTACCTGGTTTCAGTCTTCGGAGACCTCACGAGAATCCGGCAGCCAGAGTAAAAAGCGTAAAAAGAAGCGTTCTCGGCTTGCTCACACCACTGATGGTACTATGGAGGAAGGCGGTGTTGATGACGAGGACCGGCAGGCTTCATCTTCGGGCGCTGAAGACAACGAAAGTGAAGAAGCCGAGGATGATGAGGGTGAGGATGCAGAAGGGTCAGAAGACGAAGAACCCACCCAGGAGGCTACGCAGGATGCTTCTTCAGATGATGAAGTAGCGATCAAATCTGAGAAGTTCTCCATAACTTGTCCGTTGACTCTACAGCCTTTCAAGGAGCCGGTCAGTAGCACCAAATGTCCACACAGTTTCGAACAATCTGCTATCGAGAGCATGTTCAGTCGGAGCCGTCAGAACACATTTGTTCCCTTACCCAACGACAGTTCCCGTGGGCGAAATATGCGATGCGTCAAATGCCCGGTCTGCAATATTCTGTTAACAATGCAGGATCTGAAGAGGGACCCCGTATTGCTAAGACGGGTGAAAAAAGCATCACGCGTGGCTGCAAGAGAGGCGGAAGAGAATGATGAAGAAGAAGGTGATGAAGATGAGGATGTTGATATGGATGATGACAGCGTTCTAGTGAAGAGGACCAGGGCAGCGAACAGCGGAAGACAAGTTGTAGTAAAGAGCGAGCGGACGAGGTCACCATCCCGTATCCCTGATACACAAATGGATGGATGAAAGGATTTAGGCATGTGGTACGGAGTATTAACTAGGTGGATACATAGATAAAAACGAAACTGGCTAATAGTTGAAACGACAATTATGATGATAGGTGATGATATACCCGGATCCGGGGTACTAAATTCCACGAAGAACGAACACAGACACGCCGTACAAATAAGAGATTCAGAGCAACGGGGAACAGAAATCCTTCTCCTTGGTAACTCTTAGATAATATCCATCTCAAGAGCACTTCCTAGCCTCGTGGTCAAAGGTAAGTATATAATTGGTCCTCGAAGCCAGACTAATGCATGTGTGTGCATATTTCCTTTTCCTCAATGGTTATCTGCTCTTCATTACTTCTCCTTCTCCCGGGGAACTGGGCTTCTCTCAAATTCATCCCTCATAGCAATGTTGTTGAAATCCGTATATAAACGCTAATTGTTGTTGGTGTTGGATCTTCCATGCATGAACCGGTGGAGAGCCTCATCTTACATAAGGCCCGAAGTGGATACTTGTCATTCAAGGGCGGTTCAAATTCTTTCAACGAACAACCTCAAGTAATCAGGTTGAGGTAGTCGACGACGATGAGCGTTATCATGCTGATTCCATGTCAGTAAAAAGTGTTACCTGAGTGTCAGAAGAAAGAGAAGAGACTTACGCATGTGGAGCAATGCGAACATAATATGTTCCAAAGCCGCGGTAGAACCTCAACCAGCCCTCTTCACGAACGACCTTCGCAGCGCAATCGAATACCCCCTTGTAAGGCAGGACACCAGTCTTTGGATCCTTGGTCTGCTTTTGAAGCCTGGTCTTGACAAAGTCAAAGGGAAGAGACATGAAGCTGGCAAAGAAGCCGGCAATGGCAGAGGCCGCGAAGGTCCTGTTCTGCGCTGAGAGATCGGTGTGAGTCTGCAGCTGTGACTTGGCCTCTGAAAAAAAGGTGAGCTGGCCAAAGTTGAGGGCCATGGCCCGAACAACTGTTGGGAAGGCACCTGCCCATAGTGCTGAAATGCCTTCGTTTCGTGAGATACGGAGCAATGCATCGACGACGGAGGTGTAGTTTGCACGTGAAGCAGCTGGTTTGAGTCCATCTGACTGCATACGGATGAGGGCCAGGTCGGCCGGGTTGCCTATCATGGCAGCCAGACCACCTGCAGAGAGACCTGCTGCAGCACGCTGAACGAAGGTTACCTTCTCTCCCTTAGTGGCAGCCCGGCCGTTCAGGATGCCCATGAAGGTGTCGAAGAACCCCAGCCGAGCAGTAGTATAGACAGCCTGGCGGAGTAGGCCGGCTGAGAGACCCGTGTATAGATCCAACACACGGCCCGAGGCAATGATCTCGCGGGCAACGCCTATGGCACTGGGCTTGGGCCCGGTCTTGACTCCCTCTCCAGCGAGTTGGAGACGGACCTTGATCATGTCGATGGGCTGGATGCAGACCGTGGCCGTCATCCCCGCTACACCGCCGTTGAAGAAAGGGAGAGCAGCCCGGACGAAGGGGGAGTTGCGGATGGAGGATGTGGAGGAAGACGAGGGCGAGGACATGGCTGCTTTCGTCTCAGTAGCTGCTTTGGCTGCTGCAGAGGTTGCTGGTCCTTTGAGAGGAGAGGCCATGGCTATAGCTGCGACGAATCTTCTGTAGAAAAACGAGGAAGATGTGATGTAAGTCTCTTATCTCAATATATATACACCCGGGTGTATATATAGCGGGCTGAAGTGGAGAGCGGTGTCGTTGGGGCAGGTATCTATGTATAGATAAGGTAGCTAGCTAAGCGATATCCCGATAACAACTGCAGCTCTGGTTAGTTGCCCATTGGCAGCACCGCACAACAGCACAACAGCCGGACACAAATAAACACTGCTATCTCCCGTCACTCGCTGGCCGAAAGATGAAGCTGAAGATGACTTGGAAGCTCTCGAAAATCAGCCAAACCGCGAGGTCTTTGGCCGCTTTTGGAGGAGAGCAAACAAGTCACATGACGGCACGTGTCAACCCCGCTCTAAGTAATTAGTACCTCTGACTAAGCATGCGCTTCGTATAAACGCCGGGTACCTGGTACTTCCGCTTTGGGGCACGTCATAGCCGGAGCTTGGTCTAACTAAACCAACAACACAACAGACGATCGATATCAACATAACATGGCTACAAGATATCAACAGCAGCCAGCAGCAGTCAACAGTTCTCTGCCATAGAGCTGGCCAACGCCAACTGAACCGACGAGGCTGCTCAACAGTCGAGCTGTTGTTGGTGAGCTAGCAGATAGCTCCTCGCCAGTTCGGATAATTCGGCCACAGAGGCACAACGTGCTACGGCAGATAACTTGGTCCAACAAGCCAGTCATCATCCTACGGAGTACGCCAGCTCCATCTACAGCTGAGCCCGTGTCTCCCTCACCGATATTCCGAAGCATAGCTGTCCCCGATACGGAGTACCTCTGTCCTTCTTTCCCGCGGCCACGGAAAACCCCTGGATCTCAAGCCATATTCTGGATCGCTGGCGGATGTCGAGCGAGCCAGGCAAGCGATGGGCGGCGGGTGATGGGATAAGTTACGTAAAAAAACAAAGCATGGTTCGGGCCCATTAAATGAGCTATCTCGGACGGAGTACTTGTTTCTCGACGGGAGCTGCCTGCCCGCCTGCCTGTTAGTATACATATGCATGTACAGCGGGAGAGGGATCTCCGTTCTTCACAGCCTGCCCAACGGTGCCCGTCTGGTGCATGGGAATGGCCGACGTATCGCGATTGGGAGAGCCCCTGGCTGAGCCCTGGTTCAATCCGTCATCCCTTCCGTTCTTTTTCAGGGACCAGGAGGGTACCGGCTCTCAACCTTACAGGAGTGTTATCAACACTCAGCAGCCTAATATTCTTCCATTCAAGGGCCTGGTAAGAGGTATGTGCGCTGTGCATGTCAAAGTCTCGGCAAGCTTCCGTGTCCAACTGTGATGGTCCTCCTAGCTTTGCATGGACGGAGTACTAGACAGAAGTTAACGTGCTACTTTCTGTGTTGCGGACTGGACCACAAACTGGCACACGGAGAACAATAGAGAATGGGTATTTATAACTAGTTAATTAAATGGAGAAGAAGCTGCTCAGAATCAATGGCCAGATAGCTAACTGGCCAGCTGGCTGCTTTGCACAGTGGGTCAGCGGGATGTTCAAGCTGTGTTTACCCTCTGCGTTTCTCCCTTCATAACTCCTCTTCACTTCACCCCCGACTGATGGTTTATTTTCCGCCATCATGCTCGTTGTCGGTTACCTGCGGTGGCTGACATAACTAGTTAGTTTGTTTATTCCTCCCTCAACAGTCGGCTTGGATCAGAATCCAAATGCAAGTCGCTTCCAGACTCCCTCCATGTCCTGGCAGAGCGTGATGAACGAGTCGTTTTGCAATTGCTGACATACCCACGACTCAATCAGATCGGATCGTTCGGTGGTCGGGCGCGAAGCGTAGTTCGACAGATCTTCACGGATAAATGGCAGGAGGTCCGTGCTCCTGGAGCAGCCGATGCCCATCTCACCCACAGCTGCGCCATCCGTGATGGTGATCGTGTCTTTTTGCACCCTGTCTTCGCCTCCGTCGGCCCCTCCCTTCTGCGGCGAAATGCTCGGAGATGGAAGGAGGGACCTTGGAATCTCACGGTCTGGTTCCCCTTCTTTCTCACCTTCTTTGCCCCTCACCGGTGTGTGGCTGGCGTCCTGTACGCTCGGTCCCGTCGTTGATGTATGCGCTGTTCTGGCTATATTCTCTGCAGCTGCGGCGCAAGCATCATGCTGGCCATCCCTTCCCTGGCCAACTTTGCCTGTTTTCTTGGGGTTAGGTGCCCTTGATGGAGATCTTTGAGCAGGCCTCTTCTTTGCCTTTGCAAATGGCAGTTCTCGCTTTGGCGGCAGAAGCTGGCTGAGGGACTCTGAAGTGAGAAATGTCGGCGCTATTGATGGCCGAGGAGTTGGTTCGGTCTGTCCCTGTACTTGTGCTTGTGCTTGTGCTTGTGCTTGTGCTTGTGCTTCTGCTTGTGCGGGCGTCCGTGGCTGCTTTGGGAAATGGGACAGTGCAATGCCCGAGCTTGGGCGAGCCATAGGCAAGTTTGGAAGAGTCATCGACGATTCCTACCTTACACGGTTATTACTCCCTTAATTGGACTTGTCGGGAATAGACAGCACTTACCATAGATGACGGCCGTGTTTCTACAAATGTTGATGAGGCCGGTCGAGTGCTCAAACCATCCGTATAATAACACGAGGGTGTTATTATCGATTCTGGGGTTGGCGGGACATTACGAGGGGCCGTCCCTGCATACCCGGACCCTAGTGCTGGAGTCGTAAATGGTGAAGACTGTATTATTGATGCCGGTGGCTCGGTAACCGGACATTTTGCTTCTTTCAGTACGGCTACGGCTTGGTTGTAGTCTGCTACTGAAGCAAATTTCACTTGGAACCGACGTGTCTACCGCGGTTAGCCCTGTCAATTGGCATTGAAGATAGTCCATGTAAATACCTGATTAGCAGTGGATTGATACCGTATAGCTAGACATGGGACTTTCACAATGATAGCCACTGGCACCTTACCATCTCCCGCAGATGGCAAGGCTCCTCTCTGTGCGAGTAAACCCAGGTCAAGCTCTTCCTACACACATGCCATACCCAGCCATTAGCCATTTATCCGGCCACACCCACAGGCTTCTGACGGACATACCAGCACTTCCCGCCCTTTCATGATTTTCAGCAGCTTGCTCTCCCTTGTCCACTTCGAGGACTCGTCTCTCACACGTATGGAAGAGAAACTAGCCAACAGGTCAGAGCCACCAGATAGATGTGTCCATGCCAACGGAGCAGTGCGGTCCGTAGGAGTTGTTGTATACGAGAACTTGAGGATTGGTAAACTTAGCGTTCCGTTATGCGGTGCGGCGGAGGCAACGTTGGTGTAGGACATGCTGTCTACTCTATGGCTGTGGCAAGCAGAATATATCTATAGAAAATGAGCAATGATCTCTACTTTTCCTGTAGTATTTTTCTGATATATCATGGAAATCTTCTGTTATTAGATCCGCCTGTGGTGTTGTCGTTGTTGTTGCTGCTGCTTCATTTTGCAGAGAAGTTCTCTTCTCCCCGCGATTTATATCCCAAAGAGGAAAATAAGCGTCAACGTCAACTTCAACCTCACGGATTTCACAGAACGATATGAAGCGTCCCCAAGTAACTGATATGCCTTGTTACTCTGCATTTGAGCCGTATATATTCTATTTCCAACAGAGCTGGATATAGATTTGATATTCAGATGGAGATCTCCGAGTCTATGCTTGGTACTACTAGTAGTATAGTAGTGACAATATCAAACAGCGGACAGGATGATTTCACCTAGTGGAATAATATGCCACCTGTACATTCTATCTCCAAGAATCATCTTGGAGTCCTCTTCGCTGATGTATCGAGTCATATCCAGCTTCATGGCCAATTGACACCAGGAATTCAACCACTCAGTCATATTTCAAATAGCTACGAAGCTAAACCACAGACGGGTTACCTAGAGGAGGAAATCAATGGTCATTGACCATCATTACTCGCCACCGTACACATACAGCAGCATGCTGTCTGAAACAAACGCAAGCACGAGGACGAAGGGCAGCTTGGTTGGTTTCTATGTGTCATGACGACAGATAGCGAATTATCCAATGCAGGCAGATCTCTTGTGACTGACTCTTGATGAACTTCATCATCAAGAAATGCGGGAATACTGAATGAAGCCTAAGTCAGGGATCGGGTTGGATATTGGGCTCACAACCCTAAGCAAGGATGTCTGACTGTATTCCAAGGCCATGGATGAGGAATAATGCATTCCAGGGGCAAGATCCTTATGCATCGTCTGATCATGCATGAAAATCACCTGAGAAAGGCAGCCGGCGAACACCGAAATACTGGTTGATTTTCTTTGAAGAGCAAGGGGGGGTATAGAGATAAGCATGCTTGGGAGTTGGATCGAGGCTAGGGTATCTAGATTTCTGGTTGTTTGAACTTGTTCTATCTATGCTTCTGTCTTGCTATGGAGAGAGTAGGTTGGTCGTAAAACTTCTGGTACTTGATAGAAGTTCGCTTCTATGATAGATTTTTTTTCGATAGGTATGAAATATGAGGCATTTAAGATTCATCTTCGACTCATGAAAATTTATACCGGCTCAGGAACATGAAACATCTTTGCTGTGCCACGGTTCATGTACCACCAGCAGCTGTGGGTATAGCAAAGTCTGCGTTAGCTATCTAAAGTAATGGAGTACGTCACTTGGGTATGTTGAAGCAAGGCAGAATTCAGGCACGTAGTAGTAGTGCATCTCCATGCAAAAAGGGATTTCTGGGTGCTAACATTTATGAGCGGGAGACAAATAGAAAACACCTCATAGGCCAATGCATAGGCGTTGCAGTTGTGCATAGTATGATACAAGGCAATCTTTATCCTCCTGCTGCGGCTTCTTGCATTGCACTGCTTATGCATTCACATGGGAATTTCTCCGTCGTAGAATAATGCGAGAGCAAAGCGTGGCAGGGAGAGCATGCCCTTTCGAGACAAGTCACATTATTTTGTGATTTCCCGCCCCATAACTTCCCCGTAACCATCAGTGATCTTGGAGGGGCTGGGAGGAGAACAAGGGAATATCCACCATGTAAACAAAAAATAGCAGCACGCGGGAATCTAAAGTGGGCCCTAAATTATTGTAGTCTATCAGACTAGCCATATTCCGGCAATGAATACTCAATTGGAGGCGGGGCCAGAATTGTAGAGATAAATCACACCAGAGAAACAATTCTATGAATAGCTCTAAGTGGGCCAGGCGAATAGAGAGAGCAAGAAGTCTAACGCCTCTTGCGTGATAGGTGCTAAGGGACGGGGCAAAAGGACATCATATCCGGTATCTAGCCAAGGCTATGTTTCCTTGTAGAGAGCAATATCAGGATTGATGGCAGCATGGCGGTGACCATAGCTTAGGACTAGTTCTTCCGGATTAGGATGAGCCTCCGCAAGGCTTGTTCTAAACAAAGTGTGGCATATTGTAGTGGAGTGTCATATCCTGCGACAGTTGAAGCTAGCTGGTTAGGGGGGTTGGATCAGCCTTACCTGGAGTAGTCATGGGAGGAGAGGCCCACGAATACGATACCCGATTAAAAGTCAAGAAGAGGAAAGAAAGAAAGAAAGATAAAAAATAGATAGACATTCGGCACCGGTGTCTATTAGATGATGATGTAATTGATAAACCGAAGGTATCTGAAGGATGTGTGGGTAACCAACAAAACAAGTCCGGCTTTGATTGATAACTAGTTGTGAGGCTAGTTACCCGGCAGTATGGAGATGGGTATGTAGTTAGGTGTTTGCTATCCATCTAAGCTGCAGTGCTACGGGGCTGTTGGCTGCCCCGTGGAGAATATTATCTGCATATGTGGTGAAACGCGGTTGGTGTGCAGCTTAGGCGAGCGCATAGGTTAGTTACGCATACGGCATGCTTTCATACCTAGCTACTTTGCCGTATGGATACTATCCTCGGCGCTCCACAGCCGAGTCATACGGAAATGACAATGACAAATGGCTGGGAATGGCAAAATAGCTTTTTGAGAGAGAGAAGGAACCATTCCTATTCCGTAGCCGCATGGAATTGCTGATTGGGTCGCTTATTGCGGTCAGCGTCAGTTGTAGGATGGGCTTTGTTCCGCTTTTAGCAGTTATGAGGCTAGAAGGACGATGGAATGTTCGATGGCGGCTTGGCTGGACCAAGCATTTTCTTGTCGGTGTTTGAAACAGACAGACAGATTGACGGGCTGATATCAGCAAAGCACACTATTTTAGCCAAAATGAAGAAGTCGGGATATGTTGATTGTTCCTTTGGCCACGCCAAGGTGACTATCTGACCCGACGTTGAACAAGTTATGTAACTTTGGGCCCGAAGTGGGCAATATCTGGTCCAAAATCTGACAGGATGTGTTGATATCTTTCAAGAACGGATGCTAAGGTGAAAGGCAACCATCCATCTCACCCATGCCTCGTCAGCTGCTTTGATTGATCATCTTAAGAGGGGAAGGAGGGGGGACGACGGAAGAAAAAAAGTCTTGTGTCTATTCATCAGGGGCGCCACTGTGTGTTATGCTCTGGTGTCCGTACTTCCCCAGTGGTGGAAGGTACAGGACAACGAATTTCAGCATGAAAAAAAGGACGTGCGCCAGCAGGAGAGGTGCGCTGAGGTGTTTAAAGAGACGATGCGTATGTAGATCGCGGAGTTGATGTTAGTTTGAAATCTGGGGATCATACAGACAGTAGACCAGTCAGTTTAGGTAGTTCTAGTCATCCCGGCCATTGCTTGCATGCAGTGTGCAACATTCGGAAGCTTAGGGAAACGGCCAGCCTGTCTTCAGTCGGCAGCAGACGACGTCTTTGAAAAAAAAAGGAAAAAAAAAAAAGGAAAAAAAAAGAAAAGGAAAATATACTTGTCAGACTGAATGATGTCGGCAGAGAGTTAAGTATGTATGGAGTTTAGGACTGCAGGGATTCAAAGTTCAAAGTCTTCCTCTAGATGACTAGATGATGCCAAGGAGCATATTCCGAAGGGCCTGGCGATAATCTGCGCAAGGATCAGGACCAAAGACGAACACGCCGATCAGGAAAATACGAGCCGGGGAGAATTTCTTCAAAGCGGATAGATGGATGCAATTCCCCCTAGCAGATGCCGGTAACCAGACGGTTGGATAAAGAGAGAAAGAGACAAGAGACCGGCGTGTAAGTTGGGCAAAAGGGAACAGACGGTCACGAGCAATCGCAGCAGAAGAACTGCAGGCGTGAATTGAAAGACGCCTGGCAGTTGGCAAGGGGCCAGGGGGACAGGGGGGCCAGGGAAAAGGAAGCGGAGGAAACGGGGCTCAGGCAGGATGAAAGTTTCATGCCCTGTTTCCGGGCCTTCGATCTCTTGGAGAGAAGGGCTCGGTGCGAGAAGGAGACAGGCAGACAGGCATGCATGCTGATGGGTTCAAAGATGCAACTATATGCTAGCGCACATCACGTTTTATACGGCGCCCAGGAACGAACCATGACTGCAGGAAGACGATGGCCTGTCGGTTATTGTTGTGTATAGGCCGTAGTTACCATCACGAGTATGGAAGTAAATAGAACGTCCACCTTTTAGGTCCTTAGCGCTGTTCTTGAGGCTGAGCTGCCTTTTTGCCTGGAAGTAGTGAAAACAGCCAAAGCGGTTTGTTGACATGTGTTGGTTTCCCAGATAGTTACTATGTATAGTAGTTAGCACCTTTAGGTAGACGAAGAATTGGGACTCCTTCTCTTCGATGACGATGGATCAGATACCAAAGTCTCCTAAAGCGGCTATCGACTTGCATCTACTCCTCCTGATCTTGCTCCTCGTCCACCCCTTCTCCTCTTCTCCAGGACCCACGGCCAGACGATGCAAAAGCCTCCAACCTTTTTTTAATAGCTCAAGGTTCTCAAGGAAGGTTCGCAAAACGCCTCCACCTTTTTTGCTTCGAAAAGGGGGGCCCAGCAAGCCAGAACTAAAGTCAGCATATTAGCATGTCCATCGTACGTATGTATGTTAGCATCCCCCATCCCATCATCGGAACTAGGCGGGGGGAGGGGATGGGGGGTGGGTGATTAGCGGTGGACGGGAGGGGGGATGTACACATATACAATCTCTGCTTGCATGGATAGGGTGGCTTGGAAGGAAAAAAAATCCCCGATGACGTCCAAGCAGCCTCTTTTTCAGATCTCCCCTATCTCACTTTCTCACTTTCCTCCCTCTCCCTTCTGACGTAGAAGTATAACCTTCCAAACTCCATGATGTATAAGTTTCATGCTTGCTTTTTTGCTTTGAGCTGGCCGTCTCTTGTCTGTCTGTCCGTCTTGGATGTATAGCTACGGCCAAAAGCGGAAATCCCATGGAAGCCTTCTGGAATCCACAGTGCACAAAGGCCCATGCATCGGTCCAATGAGGACCGGACAGCGCTGGACAGGGATGGGACGCCGAGCAGGGGGAGGGCAGGACAGGACAGGGCATGGCATGGCATAGCAGGCGTCTCTGTCTCTCTGTCTCTGCTTTCCTTGCTTCTTCCGAGTCTTCTGCTGTTGCTTTCGAGATATCCTTTTGAGGGGAAGAATCCAATCAGCAGCGTTATGCATCCCTGAATCGCCAAGAGATCCAGATTTGCTGTTGATTTCGCCTTGAGGTGGAGGTTGCTTGCTGTTCTTCTCCTGCTTCTGCTGGCTGCTGTCTTCGTCGTCGTCGTCGTCGTCTCCCTCTGTTTTTGCTTCTTTTGCCCATTTTTCTTGCTGATACCGTCCTTGGTAAAGCGGACGGGATAGTCAGTTATAGTTAACTAAGTAATGGACGTCAGCAAGGGCGGCAGGGAGCGTGAGAACGCCCTGTCCCATGCTTGCGGGATGACCCAGGCTCGGTCCGTGAGACAGAACAGCCAGAGAGCAGAGACACAGACATAGCCAGAGCCAGAGCCAGAGTCCCAGCAGCAGTAGTACTCCATACTCCGTAGACTGATATCCCGTATCCATGAAAGAAGAAAAGAAGAAAAGAAGCAGCAGCAGACGACCACCACCATCATCATCGTCATCGCCATCCTGCCTGGCTTTTGATTTGGGCGAGACGGGTAGCAAGCAGCAGGCGAGCAGCAGCATCCGTAGCATCCAGACCGCATCAAGGGCCTCCCTCTGCCTCTTGTGTACCATCCCCATCCCATCCACCTGCACTCCCTCCCTCCCTCTGCCTCCGTACATGCTCTTAGGTTCTTCTTCCGCGTTGGAAAAAAAGAAGGCCCCATAACTCCCTGGAGCGAAACCCTAATAGCGTCCCAGGGATCGCGGTTGATTCTCTTGCTGCACGTAGAACAGGCGGAAAACTTAGCAGCGACGCTCGATTCTTTGTCCCCCTAACTAAGGCCGAGCAGCAAGTCCCGTCCCTGATAAGCTGTTTCGTGTCTCTCTCTGTCCGTCTCTCTGTGTCTTTCTGTCTTTCTGTCTCTGCTGTGCCCTGAGGTCGTCGGCTGTCGAGGTCGCTGGCTCTCGTTGCTTTTTCCGCAGGAGCCAAAGAGAAAGAAAGAAGAGAAGAAAATTCCCCATCAGCCGCCGAGTCAACCTGAAGGTCAACCTCTCCACGCACAGCAAAGAAAGCAGCAGCAGCAGCAGCAGCAGCAGCACCAAGCAAGCCAAAGCACCGCAGAAGCACAGCAGCGCGAGCAAGCTAACGTCTACCACTACATATACACCCGCCGGCCTCGCGATACAAAGAGCATTGCCCAAGGATATATAGCCCGCCTGTCTCCCTTCCCTCTCCTCCGCTTTGCCCCCAGTCGAGTTCGATGTGTCTGTCTACCTCGCCGGCCGCCTCTTGTCTTCTGTACCGTCGGTCAGAGTCCCGGCCTCCTCTATAGCCAGCCGTCTCCCTCTGCCTCGCCGTCTTGTCTCTCTCGAGTGTCTCTCTTGAGTGTCTTAAGTATCCTGCCGTCGTCCTGTCCTGCCGTGTAAGAGATACTATGGGCCTCTACTGCCGGATATCGTGATCACCGTCGTCCATCGCCCGTCGTCCGTCAGTGGGAATCCTCAGCCATCCCGCCAGCTCCCTCTGCCTCTGCCTCTGCCTCTTTACTACTCTTCTTCTTCTTCCTCCTCTTCTTACGCTTACTCTTCCTCTTACTGCACTCCTCCTGCTCCGTACCCGCTGTCATCCATTACTCTCTCATCAGTTTGGCGCAATGTTGATTGACGGCGAGAAATGGGCGTGCGATGCTTGTATCCGGGGCCATCGCGTTAGCACCTGCAACCACTCGGGTAAGCCCAGAGACACTCTTGCTACAGACACAAACACAGCAGCAGACCCGTCTTCTTCTAACACACTGTCTACCTGTCTACGTCTGCAGATCGCCCCCTGAGCCATATCAACAAGAAAGGCCGGCCGGTGTCGCAATGTCCTCACTGTCGTGGGCTACGCAAGGCCCGGACAAGCCACGCAAAGTGCGAGTGCGGCGAGAAACCACACAGCAAGGCGGAGTGTCCGCTGAACGGAACTGCTGCTGATGGCCAGAGTGAGCATACCTACTCTCCCTGGACTCCCACACTGCGTGCTGTAGTAGTGTGCGGGTGTGTGCATATCTTATATGTAGTGTACCCGGAGCTGATGTCACCCTTCTGTGCTAGAAACTGCAGGCGGCCGAAAGCTGTGCTGCTGCGGACACGGCGGCCGCTGTACCTGTGCATCCAAGCGAGACTCGAACCTCGAGACCGTGCCAGAGACCGGTCCCGTTGCAGCACGACGGTCGACTGTCTCCGGCGTCAAGAGGCCGCATATCACTACTTCTAAGAAGCAGAAGGAGGCCAGCAAGCGGGCTCACCCATACCCGCTGCCTCGCTCCAGGACCATCCATGGGACCGCCGATCTGGCTCGCCTGTCGATGGACCACCTGAACGACGGATACAGCTCGCAGAACGTCTCCTCGTACCCCGATCTGGTCACCAGTGCCCCTCGCCCGGTACGGAGAGTCAAGTCCGAGAACGGCTCCCCGGTCTCAGAGGTGTCGGACATGAAGGCACAGCTCTCCCTCGACATCCCCTACCAGCACTTCCCCGACCAGATGGGCCTGTCAATGCCCATCGTGGACTACCCACAGCAGTCTCCAGGCCTGTACTACCCGTCGGATATAGACTTTGGCTTTGATGCGGCCATCTCCAACGGGCCGTCCATCGACTGGTCGACCTTTGACCTGCCGTACGGTTCGGACGCATACACTGCAACCTACAGCCAGCCAGCCTCCTATGCCAGCTACGACTACAACAACAACAACAACAACAACACCTCCACCGCTACCACCACCTTTGGCCATCCCGGCCTCGCACGCTCCTCGTCCGGAGACACCTCTGACGCCGACGACCTGCTGCCCATCGTCGGCACGGGCTCCGAGGCCGGCATGTACCACCTGGGAAGCACACCGCCTTCCCACCTCGACCTGCCCACCCAGTTCGCCATGTCTCAGACCTACGAGCCTGCTGCCATTGAACCGGTCCTCCACGCAGCAAACGACAGCATCGATCAGACTTCTGCCTCTGCGTCTGTCTCTGTCTCTGCAGAGGCCGCCCCGCTTCCAGCCGAGCTTGGTCACCACTACCATCACCAGCAGTCGACGCAGACGCAGACGCAGGCCCAGACAGCCCAGACTTATCCTGCCAGCGGGAACAGCTTTGTCGACGCCAGCAACGCTGCCATGCTCATCCCGCCTGCCGCCTACACGTCTGCCGGGGCCAACGAGCCGCTGTGGGTTTCGACCGCCTACCCTGCCATGATGTCTCCCGTCTCCGTCTCCATCCCCGACCAACACCACCACCACCAACATCATCATCAGCAACAGCAACAGGCTCAGCTGTGGACTCAGTGATATGGCCCCACCCCCTCCTCTGACGCATCATGCTAAAACACACATGAACGCCGATATGACTTCCGATGCAATAGAACGATATTTAATGAACATAGATGTTTTCATGCTGGCCCTTAACAACCCTATATCTGCAACCATATATACATCTGTGCAACCCGATATATATATATATATATCTGGTGCCTAAAAAAAGACCCCTAGCCATCTTCCGCCCACCAGTGATGCACATGTCCCTTTTTACTGTTTCCTTTTTTCCTTACAGTCCTTTTTATTATATATATAGACCCGGGGGGAGGTGCTCTGGAGCGTTGTAGAGTATTTAGACCTTACTTATTAGAGCAATCGTAAATACGACTTTCTTAGTCATCTGGTCATCTTAGTCATGTTACTTAGTCATTTCTTACTCATCTTTCTCTTGTCTTAGTCACTTCTTATTAATCTTTATCATGTGACGTCCAAAGAGGCAACCCTCGCTCCGTTTTTCTTCCGCCCAAAAAAAATCCGCTTCGTCTTTATTTTTTTCCTTTTATCGCGTTCGCATAAGCAAAAACGAACCAAGCTGAGTCGCTTCGCATAAAACAATACCCGTCCTCCGCGTCGAAAGCAAAATACAGCTACAGCTATCTAGATAATGCGCTCCGTCTGACGGGCAAGGGAAGAAGGAAAAAGCCGGGCTGCGTCCTCACGTTCGGCGCCGTTGACAAAAGTTGGTTACTTGCTTCCCCCCTTGTTGACTCTGCTTTGTGGGCGGCCGCGTCGGGCGAAGACCTCGTTCGCTGCCGTTGCAATTGGCCCTGCACCCAAGACGAGACCTCTGGAGCTTGTCCTGGGCGATGATGACGCGCCGGGGAGGTCGCTGCAGGAAGACGTCGTCGACGATGCTGCCTTCGTCCACCATTATCATCCTTGGGGGAGAGCAGTCAGAGCGCGATGGGCTGACCGTGTTTGACAGGCAAAAGATACAACCATAACAACGATCATCCGCCACGTCTCGAGTACGGCTTTCTTCTGCGCGCGCCGCACAAATAGACAAACAAAGAGCTCGAGTCTGACTGACTGCTGCGGCCTTGGATAGAGCACGGCACAGCCCCTTCAGACTGGCCCACGATGAACTCACGAGAGCATTCAGAGATCCCGCCTGCTCCGTCATACCCTTCTCCCAACGCTGCCCAGATAGCGCAGGGCACCGTGTCTTACTATGCCAACCAGCGCCATCTGACCGCTGATGAGCTTCATTTGTCAGCAGAGCTCTCCCGCGAGGTCGCCGGCGCGAGTGTCGATGGCGGCAACGCTGCGTCGGTAGCTGCTGCTGCCACTGCGGCCGCTGCTGCCGCTAACGGACTGCCCCATAGCCAGGGAATGGTGCTAGGCTCATCTGGACCCAACGCTGACGGAGCGGTGGGCGTCGACCAGCAACAGGTTCGACAGCAGCAGCAACGACAGCAACAGCAGCAGCAGGATCACCAGGTACAGCAGCCTTCTCAGGGTCAGCAGCATATGCTTCAGTTCTCCTCGACGCAGCAGTCTGGTGTCGACCCAAACCATGACTTGAGCTATGGCGATCAGAGCGCGCGCCGGAAGCGTTCAAAGGTCTCTCGCGCCTGTGATGAGTGTCGTAGGAAGAAGGTATGTTCGTTTGCGAATTGATTTTTACCTTCACATGTATATTTTACTCTTATTAACTCGTGCTTTTCAGGTCCGATGTGATGCCACCTCTGAAGCTGGTGTCGAGACTTGTTCAAATTGTCGTCGTACAGGGGCAACCTGCGAGTTCAGCCGCGTCCCAATGAAGCGAGGTCCAAGCAAAGGGTAGGGCTTCTCCATGTTTTATTCACGACTTTTTTTTTTCGTTGGCTGATTCTTTTCTCTCCTCAAGATATATCAAGGAGCTGGCAGACCGTATCAACAGTCTGGAGACTCAAATGCAGCCGCCAATGCAGACAGGGGATATGCACTATCAGCAAATGAACGAAGATGGCACGTCTGCACGGGGTTATCAGGATTTCTCTCCATCTATGGATAACCAGGGACTCACCCGAAAGAGAACCCTATCGATGTCTGAGGGTCTTCCCAACGCCTTCATGCAGCCTCCTTTCATCCAAGGAGCTCGTCCAACATCAGTAGGCGGATGGCCTGTGCAAGGACCAACGAAGGACGCCACCCATGCAGCTGATCTGGCTGCTTTAGATGAATACGGGACTGTACAAAATGGAAGTACAAGGGTAGTGCAGCCATTCTGGTCCCAAGAGCTGCCGGAGTCCGCACAACAACCCGCCATAGACCTAGAAAAGCTGGAATCACTTCCTGCACCAGTGGAAGTTGACGAGGAAGTTCTTAATGCGTATGTATACATCATTCAATTCACCACCCTTTTAAATTGTGCACAAAACACTCACACCCTGATTTTAGTTACTACCAGCATATCCATCCTATTTTCCCAGTTCTACCGAACTCTCGGGATCTTCTTTCCCAGTATCTCAAATCAGCCAGTCGCCAAATCCAAGAAACTTTCTTGCACTCGTTATTCGCCGTGACAGGTGCCAACCTGTCAAGAGCGGAAAAGACATGGCAGGAAATCCCAACGTTCCAACGAGCACAGGATCATCTAACAGAAAGTCTGCGCGAGGACCCTCGCTCTCGGTCCCAAGCGACCAATTTTGTCCTCCTTTTTACTTTTATCCTGTTGATTATTGATGCCGATGCCAAGGGCCCGGAAAATCTCCACGGCCAGAATGGGATTAGCAAGACGGTCCTCGTTGATGCTGCGTTCCCTGTCGCACACCATCTCGCGCGGTCTTATGACCAGCTTGACAGCTGTAATATAAATGATAAGGATGTCGATTCCGATGGCAACCTTGCAAGAAAGAATTGGACTGTCCTCATGATTTTGTCCCGCTGGCATAGTCTAAGCGTGGCTGGTCGCGATGTATTCGGTGTTTCCGAAGCTGCTATGCCCGAGGATCGCGGCATCCTCAGCTTCGCTTCTCTGCAGCTTGCCCGTATGTACTCATACTATCTCTCGATCTTTGTGTGAAAAAAAAAAAACTATACATACTAACGGCACCTTATAGGTTATTCGACATCGGTCTCCGAAATTATTGAGGTCTTCTTCGACAACTCTGTTCATCCTTCGTTTGGGCGGATGAACAGCCACTCTCTCCGCCGTCTCTACTATGGCCAACTTAAACGTCTCAAGGACCTTGAGTCCTGGCATGAATCTACTGGCGATGATGAAATGAGCGCACTCTACACCGAATCCGTTTGCCCGCTACTATTCTGGACCCTCACTCTCCTCTTGAAAAGACAGCTCTACACATCCGTCCCTGCTGAGGTGATGTATCCTGCCCAAGTCATCCTCGAACTTCTCCAGCAGCACTCCGACTCAGCTAAGTTCATTGCATCGCCGTTCCACCACCATGCTTTGGCCCTTGCTATCATGACCCTGCTGGAGGCAACTGACCTCCCTGAGCTGGCAGCAGATGCGTGGATCTCCCTAGACAAAGCTCTCCAGATCCTCAGCCAGCGCGATAAGCATACCTCGACAGCCGAAGAGTTTGGAAACATATTTGCCAACCGGTCATGGGGAGAATGTTTCCGTGCAATGATTGAAGTCAAGGTTGCTGCTTTCCGGTCCACACAGCAAGGTTCTGGTGCAGTGGGATCTAATGAACAGCGCTCCCTAGAACATCTGGCAGACTTGGCCGTTGGAGCTGGTGGTGCAGCTGCAGCTGCAGCAGCCGCCGCCGCTACTGCTGCTGGCACAAATTCAGATAATCAGGCCGCCCGTACTGGAGCTGCAGGCACTGAGGATGCTGCTAATGGTAGCCAGGCGAACGCTAATGCAGACAACGCTACAGGCCAAAAGGATAGAGCAGATATACGCGTCTATGTTGACTTTACACAACTGACCAAGAGAGGATATCTCAACGTCTTTGCTGGGCTATAGTTAATCACCCTAACTGTCTGCCTGGCTACACCTATTCTTTAGTCTCTCCCCCTAAGTTATAAAAGGGACAACACCACTCCGGTATGCCTGTTTGTCTCACCACATCTCCATGTTCTCTCTTTTTTTTTTTTTTGCTCTGTTAATGCCTTATCTGGATGGGAGTCAGACTAAGTGAAGTTGGATTGAAGCATTCCAACTAAGGCGTAAAAAAGGGTTTTTGGTATACCTTGATTCTCTATGACTTTTGTACCTTTACCTATAGCTTTTTGTCACTTCAGCCCTTCTCATGCTCTTGCTTAGTATCAGTGTGTAAATTATAGGCTAGTTCATTGATTTACCTGTATTAATCATTCATTAAGTCGGAATATGTAGATTATTAGTACTGGACATTACAATATATATAAAAAAAAAGGCCAAACATTAATGCTATCAAAAACCAGTTCATAAGCCTCTCCCCCAGAGTAAACCAAACGGATGAGATGAATTATTAGGCTGTTACTCTGAACTGCCCGGAGCAACCGGCCGCTTGACCCATCGGCCGTGGCCATCGTGCTGCCAGGCGAGACTGAGAACATGATGCATGGTTCTGAACACATAGCTCCTCTGCGGCGGCAAGTTATAATCCAGGGCTCTGAACTCGACCAGCTGGCCATGGACACCCAGATACCGCACCGAATGAGGCACAAGAGAGTACCCCGTCTCCAGCTCCATCCAGGCATTCTCGGGATCCATAGTCGAGCTCTTCTGCTCCCTTTCAAAGATATCGCTCCACTCTGGCGGCGAGAGCTGTAGAGCCAGAGAGCGCAGGTTGGTCATGCTGCGAAACAGCTTAAGCACGAGGTTAGTATGGCTGTAGAAAGGGAACACGGCAATGTAGCGGAACGAGGTCAATCGGGAGATGGCAGAGGCAGGGTACGGGAGGTCGACGGCCTGTAAGGGGTCGACGGATCCCCAGTGGTTGATGATGGATGGAGGCCGCAGACGGAAGTAGTCTTCTACGCTGTACGCCTGCAGAGACGAGCCCTCGTTGAACAGCAGCTGTGTCCACGGCTTCGCGGTGAGAAAGCTATCGTCGTCGTCGTCGCCGCCGCTGCTGCTACTGTCTCCCTCAGCTGGCGCTGCTACTGGTATCATCTGGGTATCAGGCTGCTGAGCTCGCTGCTGACGGAACTGGATGGTCTGCAGCGGCATGTCAAATGCCCACTTGTCGCCCTGGAGGTTGCACTGTGCCATGTCTGCGATGATGAACGGCGGCCCAACGACAGTGACGGTTGTCGGGTCCAGGGCCTTGAACAGCGTCTTCCACCATAACTCCTTCTCGCTGCCGGGGAATATGCTGCGTACAGAGACGGTGACGCTCTCGACGTGCTCTGCTAGGCCATTTCGGCTGATGAAGGCCAGGAACCGGTCCTGGTCGCGCAGCTCGTAGCGGCAGAAGCTGAACAGGTGCTCGCGGGCGAACTCGCGAAACTGGCGGCACACGCGCGAGACGCTCTTGAGGTCGGTCGTTTTGGAAGACGTTACGGCGTGGCTGGGGAGGTCTCGCAGTGCGCGCTCGTCTGCGGTCGGCGGTGGACTTGTGCAGATGAAGGAGAGGATGAGATACAGGATCTCGACGGGGAGGCTGTGGATGTCTGCCATGGCGAGGTATGTACCTAACAGTTAAGACGCAGCTAACGTAGAAGCTGATGATTAGGCTGGCTGCTCGCTCTATTTTATATGCCTGATGGCTAGCTACTGTCCTGGCCAGTGAGATAGCTGGTTACTATCCCGTCGTCTGCATATGCGCAGAAACTGAGACAGCAGCAGGCAGAACGGTTTCGAGCTTGAGGCGCCCATCCACCCGCCGTCCGTCTAGTTAGTTACGCAGGGCAAGGCCAAAAATAGGATGTCTCTAGAAAAGCGTCATATCGTATGCTTAAAACTAAACTATCAGCTAGTTAGCCCGTCCTTGGCTGGCGTGAGGCTGTGGTGGAGAAGTTCATGTCAAAGCTACGCTGATCCCAGGGGCCAGCAAAGTGAAAGATAGCAACAGAAGAGAGAGGAACAGGAAAAAAATAAAAAGAAAGCATGTACACCTTATTCAGTGCTGGTGGAAGATGTCATATTCTTTGCTTTCCATTCATCTATCATGCCCTGGTATTCTCGCGGCCGATACACGGTGAAATTCTCACGGAAGAACCCCTTTTTGCGGCGGTGTTGCAGGCCCAAATCTTGCAGCATCAAGTCAATATACGGTATGGACTCGAAGACAAAGTCTGGGTTACGCATGCGCATACCCTCTCGATACCGCCAGATGCTGAACTGCGAGTGGAGAGCTACCTCCCAGTCCGTCTTGTCTTCCTCTGCCGTCGGCTTGGGCTCAGCTGGCCGGGCCACCAGCGGACGCACTTCAAGCCGGTCTGAGAGGTACGCCGTGGCCCAGAGAGCCTGTACCTGAGCCGTGATGGGCGTGTCTATGTTGGTAGCTGTTCCAAGGAAAACAATCGATCGGTCTTTTAGCCTGGGAGGTGCCATGAATCGGATCAGCCGATATGGATGAGAGGACTGTGTCTCGGCGTCTGCAGAGTAATGCTTATAGCGCTCGTTTACTTTGGCAGAGGTCTTGAGTTGAGGGAACTGTCTCAGAATATGCTTATCTGCCGCCTCCAGGAGTGACTTGTCCAGCGGCTCTGGGGCCCAGGGCACCCCAAGCTGCTCTTCGATCCCGTCAGGCAGAAACGTTACGGGAGATCGAGCTTCCCAGCCGGTTCCGCATATCACAGCATCGGCCCCGAGAGAGGTACCGTTGGAAAGGTGAACCGTCCGGCTAGAGAGAGAATCGATGTCCGCGATATGCACCTTGATCTGGCCACTCCTCACAAAATCAAAGAAGTCACTTGGGTAGTTCAGGATGCTCAGAGATGTGGCCACCCAGTACGGATCAAGCCATGGCGTCAGTTTCTTGACCTCTGGGTGTTTGTTATACTTATTAGCGGTTACCACATCGTTCTTCACCAAGGCCCAGAAACCATTGATAACCTTTCTACCCAGCCAGGTCTCATGGAGGAACTTTGTCGGCCCTGTTGTCGCCCAGATACAAGGAGACATCCATGTCGTGCATCTGGTCAGAAGCAGGTATTCCAGCAATATCTTGAGCGGCGTTATCCTGGCCCGGGTCATCCAGGCAGGCCCACGGCCATTTTCACGGATGACAAAGTTGACTGACACTCCAGCAGCGGCACAGATGTAGGCCATGTCCCAGGCAGTTTTGCCACCGCCATATACGACCACAGTCTTGTCCGGGTGCAGCAGGTCGCTTTCATACTTTGGCATGTTTTTAGAGTGAAATATAGGTGCCTCAAATGTGTCCTGGCCCTTGAACTTGGGCAGATGTGGCCGTGATGTCATTCCCGTTGCCATTATCAGTTTCCGTGTAAGGATGGTTGAAGTGCCTCCAACTGTAGCCTCCATTCCGTCGCTGTTCTCATCAACAGTGAGTAGCCATGATGATGGATCTTCTCTATGCTCGGCAGAGACGAGCCTCGTTCGAAGACGTATCCTCTCTGTTAGGCTGAACTTCTTCGCATATGCGTTCATATATGCATGCATGGTCGGTCCGGGTATAGGTTTCCCTTTTTCTGCACCAAATGTCTCCGTATCCATGGCAAGGTCTGGGAATTCATATGAGCCAAAGACATTGTTTGTGCATAAGTCCTTGTAGAGGCGATGCTTTGCCCAGACTCCTCCAATGGACGATTCCGCCTCCAGAACGACAACGTTGGCGGAAGGGTAGACTTCCAGGTACGTCTTTGCAGCACTTAGACCGTATGGTCCTAGTCCTCAGTGGTCAGTTTGAATCAACCTGGTCAGCATTGTTGAGAGGTGATAGCCGACCTACCTGCACCGACGATGACCAGGTCAACTGCCTCCATTATGGTGATCTCGGACGGCCTACGTTCACGACTGATGTGTTTTTTTCGTCACGGAAACGTACAAGGAAGAAACTGTTCTCTGCACACTCCCGAGAATTTGCATGGGAAGGAGCAGTCAGTCTGCTTTAATATTACATCCGGATGTTAAAAATATCTCTTTGATGTAACCTTTACCACACTTGCTTGGGTGATTTCTTTTTTTTTTCTCTCTTTCTCGGTTCATCATGAACTTCGGACCCCTGCGCGAAAATGCAATCCCCGTCGAACTGCCTAGTCACCCGCACAATGATGCTGCGGGGAGATGGATCCCAGCGGCTTGTTGATCAACCTCAATTCCCAATTTTGGGCAGCGGATATCAAAATGCATGACCGGTATGCTAGAACGGGATAAGCAGGCCAGGGCCTTCCCCTGGACAAACCTGTCTTTCTCCAATGTCCAGATACCAAAGAGTTGACAGCCATTATTAACGGTGCAGCAAGGCAAGATAGATGGCCTCAAGGACAGTGGCTTGTGTAGTATTCCACTGCGTGTCCTAGCCAAGCTAACATTTATCCGCCCGAGAAGGGAAGACGTGATAGGCTTCTAATGAGGAGGTAACTCAGCATTGGGACCATTGACGCATAGGAGTACTGTGCTGCCCGTTCTGTGAGAGCCCGGGAAAGGCCAACAAGAGCTGCAGCTATGATATTTTCAGGCACAGCTTGCTTTGTATGGGGTATCGTCTTATTCTATCTTTGCCAGCCGGGGGTATAATGATCTTCTCCTAACGTAGGACCAGTTTAGGCATGGCCGCGTCTCTAGCCTAACGAGTGGACCAATTAATACGGCCCCGAGCGAAGTGCTCACTGAAGCCCCGACTAGTCCTCGCTTTCAATGACAACCGGTCAACATCTCAATATCGAAGGCTTTATTGTATCTTGCTGCATCCGAAAAAAAGAAAGAAAGAAATGGCTGAGAAGCCTTGAAAGTTGGTCAGCCACGTGACTCGATCCTGCTTGAGGACGAGATTGAAATCGACAAGAAAAGACAACGAGCGGAGCGACATCTCGGGCCTGCGTGTTGGCCGGGCGGAGAGAAGGTGACAAACACTTTTTTATCTTATCAAAAAGATTTGGAAGACGTGCCAAGCGTCGATCGAGAGCCAAAGATGATGTGTGTTAACGCCGTGATGATCTTCGTCGTGCTTCTTTTCGCATCCGGATAAATACCCTTACCTCCAGTACTCCGTACTCCGTACAACACCGTGATCGTTGGCACCTGTTGAGACGAAGATATCGTGATCATGTGTCCAAGTAGCCCAAGGCCAGACACGCATGCGGAACTGTTGACTGTTTATGGCGTACAGTCAAATTGTGGAGTCGGGCGAAGATTGACCAAGCATGCACATATTACGCTGCCATATTGCCTAGGGACGTGCACTCCCCAGGACACGGAGAGCTTCCTAGGATGACATCTGCATGTAATGATAGGCAGACCGACCCCGAGCCTCATCAACGGTGCTAATATGCGGCACAATCTTCTTTGTTATCATTGCGGGGATCCAATTCGCTGGGAACGACAAAAGCAAAAAGAGCGGCAGAGGCACGCAAATCCCAAAGGGACAGGGCCCCTGAGACATCCATAACGTAAGAGAAGGCTTATAAGATTATTTTGCGGCTCACTATGCCTCAAACGTGACCCCTCGGGGGTTACAACGGCTGTCATGAGTTGGCCTTTCAAACACGGTTGTTAATATAGCCACCATGAACGGTACTGACAGAGTTCTCTCGATTGTGAGACCACTAAGGAAGAATGTAAAACTGGACTGGCCAGAAGTGAAAATCTCAGGAGTCTCGAGGCATACTACCAGAGCTGCATGCAATGGCAAGGCTCTCTCGGCTCAACACGCCACAGCTGTTAGGGCCGCTATTAAGCTATTGTCCTAAGCTGATGAAGGCTAACCCCCGAGCTTTCCTCAGGGCCCGTATTAAGTATTCGAGACCAATGGCGAAGCTTGACAAGCGTTACTTGCACGCCTACCAACTCTCTCATCACCAACGTTTCGTAGCCTAACACACGAAGCATGACCCTGAATTGTTGTGTTTCAACGAGATTCCAGCATCCATGAACGTTGGGGAACTTGGATGCTTCCATGTAATGTTGGCTCATCCCCTGTCTATACACACTCCTTCATCTAAACATGCTGCCGAGTATTCGAGTTACCCATGTACGGAGGACATCACCATGTTGTGCGTAACGACAACAATTCATTTCAGCCTGGCGAGGGAGATAACCAACATCAGCTAGTTAATGCCGTTTGAGCAAAGTACCCCGTAACTCACTCGCCGGTGTCCATCCTACTTTATATCGTCCGTGCCTCGAGACCATAGCTCCATCCTTGTAACCATAATTCTATACATCGACAACGCTCCTGAGCTCCGGGACTCGGCTGGCCGCCCGTCTGAAACTCCAACAAGGATCTCTCCGGCAGATCATGCAAAAGGAGATCCCGGCCCACCCACTTCCCTTTCGCGTCCCTGACCAAGGATCAACTCCCCTTCCCATCGTCTCTTCTCTCTCCTTCTTCTCTTTCTCCTTCTCTATTAATTATTTATTATCGTCGACGTCGTCGTCGTCTCCTTCTTTCTCTCTACTACTGTTTATATTAGTCATCATTTAGTCATCCAGAGGTAGCTCCTTCTTTGGGACTAGCGTGTCAGCTGCCTTTACCACGTGACTCATCCCTAAACCTTAAAAATCTCGAAATGAGAAAATAAAAAAAGGAAAAAAGGAAAGAAAAAAGAAAAAAAGAAAAAAAAAAAAGACATAAAACAACTTCAGGGGTAAAAGGAAAAAGGAGAACAAGCAGGCAGACGAGACGACGAGGAGCGACCAAGGACCGAAGGAAAGCAGCATAAAAAGCAGGCCCGCCGAAGCCAATATCGAGAGAGGATTATGTGAAGCAGCAGCGCCAGCTTTACGCCAGCCCAATTGACCGGATATTTCTTTTTCTTTTGCTTTTCTCGACGTCGACCTCTGTAACTACCAGACGCCGTGACAGGTCAGATAGTTCCTCGACACGACAAGCTGCCTGTGGGGTGAAAAGGGCCTTCAGAAAGGCTCGGGGGAAGCAGCAGCAGCTCAAAAGAAAAGAAAAACGTCTCCAGCCGCACCGAGAAGTCGCCTGACGAGCTTCTACCGCGCTCCGAAAGCAGACAGACCCAGCGCCTGTGGTCCGCGCCTATCTTGCCGATTCCGCCCCCTTCGCCCTCCAGCGAGACTCCCTCCCCCTGCGCGCGCGGCAATTGACTCCTTATTCTCCCCTTGCCCAACCACCCCCCCGTTTCAAAGTGTTTCCTCAAGGTCCGCCTCTTTCCTCTTCGCTCTGCCTCGCTGTCTCTCGAAGTGACGAACGATCTCCCAGCCCAGAAAGCAATAAGAAGAGCCTGTCAACGTCTCTCCGTTGATCAACATATCATTCTATCGGAAACCTGCATACCTGTGTCCGCCAGATAAACGTCCCTGCAACTTGCACGAATAACACGAACACTCAACACAATTTCACCATGGGAGGCCAAGTCTCAAAGCTCATGGGCAAGATCTTTGGATCTAAGGAGATGAGATTGCTCATGCTTGGGCTGGATGCTGCTGGAAAGACAAGTACGGATTTAACACCCCCTCCCCCCCGCATGCTTCTGCCTGCTCTCTCTCTCTCTCTCTGATTGTTTACTGACAATACTGTCTATCACTAGCTATTCTCTATAAACTCAAGTTAAACCAGGACGTCACTACCATTCCTACCGTCGGCTTCAACGTTGAGACTGTGACATACAAGAACGTCAAATTCAACGTATGGGATGTCGGTGGTCAGGACAAGATCAGGCCATTGTGGAGACATTATTTCTCAGGTACGACACGACTGCGTCCCTATGTTGGACTTGCCCATAAGATAGGCTACTGACACAAAGGCTCGTGTAGGCACACAAGGACTTATTTTTGTTATCGACTCGAACGACCGTGCCCGTATCGATGAAGCCCGTCAGGAACTACACAGAATCATTCTCGATCGTGAAATGAAGGAAGCTCTCCTATTAGTCTTTGCCAATAAACAGGATATTCCCGGAGGTACGCTCTATTCTACTTCCTTCTCCTCCTTCCCTTCTTCCCTCGCCGCGTTTTTCTTCTCTCTACACCTAGCTAATGTCATACCTGCAATTACAGCTATGAGCCCACAAGAAGTCACTGAAAAACTGCAACTCTCTCAACTCAAGGACAGGATATGGTACGTCGTACCGACATGTGCCACCACAGGAGAAGGTTTATTCGAAGGACTGGTAAGATTTCTCTCCCTTCGCTTCACCGTCGTATGAGAGGCGAGAAAACTAATAACTCAACCCCCTATAGGACCATCTAAAACTACTAAATAAATAAGTAATGAGACCTAATGATGCCCCGGAGGGAGAGGATCGACGTTTAACCACATAATCACCTTCGCTCTTCTCAACTGTTTTTTATTCTACTTTACCCTACCAATTTTTTTTCATACACGTACTTCGTACTTGTACCAACAGTACTTAATAATATACCTTTTTTTGTTTTGACAGTCTAATAATGGAATAATATATGTCCTCACTTTTTTTTTTTCTTACTTTTCCCTTTCACTTGCATCACTGTGGTCTACTTATTGTAGGAAGGGAAACCCGGACAAAGCAATCATCTGTTTGCTATCAAAATAAATATAGATGGTACATACGCAGCTACTGACAACCGGTGGCCAACGAACTATCATAGATGGTGAGGATATGCGTGTGTAGGGGGATAAAATTTCAGGTATATACTCCGAACGCCAATCAATGTCTCTACAAGCCGGTGTCTACGGGTTCTGTGTCCCATCCATAGATCGGGGAAGTGACCCAACGGCTACGGACGAACCGGCTGCGGAAGCATTCGGTTCACCCGCAGTTTCACTTGGGCGATCCCAAGTCCGAATATGTCCTAAATTTCAGATATGTCAGGATGACGGTCCAAGTTGTGATACAAAGAACGCCAAAACGAAAAAGAAAAGAGGTCTAGCTGTACACGGATGATCTCTTACATACCTTCAAGTGAGGAAGTCATTATAGAATCTTGCAAAAATACCAACCAAGCTATCGGATCCTCCCCTATGGCTTTTGACATGATTGGCGGAAGTTGTGCTGTCCTTGACCACAGCTCGACAGGGTGTACTATAGTTGTCTGGTCAAACTCGCCCTCTCCAGGTCGAAGAGAATCAGATCGCATGTTTCGTGTAGTAAGGCTGTCTGCATGCGGCCGGTTGCTAGGAGACTGCGGGCTGCTTCTATGGCGTGCAGTAACCTGGTGGTATTATCATCAGTTGCTTTGTTTCTTTATTTTGTAAAGTTGAAATCATGATGATGGATCCTCACCGCCTTGGGACGATGTAGCATGGCTACGCTGAAATCCCATAGAAGAAGCTGACAATCATCGCCAACACTGCCAAATCTGTAAGTTCGGTCATCACATCGCCATGGGTCAAACTCAACGCATGACACCCAAGAGTTATGTCCTTGACAGCGAGCAACGATTTTACGCTCCGGGAAGGACCAGATTGATACCAGATCATCTTGACCGCCCGTCAGTATATATTTTCCATCGGGTGACCAGCACACGCAGATTAAGCCTCCATAGTAGCTTGTATATAAGTCAAGTAACCTGAACAGAACAGTTAACATTTGTACATGTAGGGAGTCGTAATAGCGGAAGCGTACTTTTCCTTTAGATAGTCAATTATTCTCAGCGTTCCGTCCTCTAAAACCACAGCCAAATGTCGGTGATCTGGAGAAAATGCAAAATTGTTGATTTTTTGGTTGGATAATTTCCAAACAGCAACCGGGTTGGTTCGCTGGTTTTTGGAGTTGACTGATTTCAAAATTTTAAACAAGGATGAATGGGTATCACTTTGGCTTCCATCGCTAGAAGACACGGTAGTATTGTCTGACTCTTCGGGGGTGAATGGTGAATCGTCTTTCTCCTTATCATATACCACTAGGCATCCGTCTGCGTGTGCAGCTAGGAACCAATTCTCAGACCCCGGAATCCATTTAATGTGATTTACTGGGGCATTTCTTATAGCACCGTTTTTGTTGATCCGGGAGTACTTTTGCGAGAAGGGTTCATACCATAAAATATCACCTGCCGAAGATCCCATGGCTAGATCCAGATGATTCATACTTTTAGTTATCTGATTCACATCGTGACTAAGAATATGTGCCCTTGTGAAAAGGATCTTCGTCAGAAATTCGTGCTTGTTGGTAGCTGAATAGTCCAGCCATTGAAAGGATCGGTTGAGATTGGCGAACACAAAGGGACTTTTATGAGTTCGCTCAGCAACCTTCTTTAGCATTGCATCTTGGAGTATAACCCGCGAAATGAACGAGGAACCACTCTTCTGGATACTGTTCTTCGGTTTCCTTCTCTTTGACCCTGCTGTTTCTTTTCCTCCACTGTTAGCAAGGGCAAGGCTGCCCTCACCGAATGGTGGAGCCTGATTAGACGTGTTTACATGGGGTTCGCTAGAGGGGCGGCCAGCACTATCGCTCTCATTGACGCTTCTTAAGTCCGATGCTATGCTTGTTCGTGTGTTGGTCTTGTAGAGCTGAGCTCCATTTCCAGATGGTTTAATATAAGCAAGAGAGAGCTTCACACCAACGGTTGGTGGAGTAAGACCGGTGGCTAAAGGATTTGGATTTATCAAAGGTGGTTCGGAAGGGTGTGGCGGCGGCGTAGCGAGATGAACGTCCTCCCTAAGTTCATATGTCCCTAAAAGAAATTCTGGTTGGCATGCCGGTAGTATTGAAGTAGGTCTCATATCATACCTTCACCAACCTGCAAAGGGCAACCTCCTTCTGGATGTTTTATAACATTGATAACTTCAGTTATGGGGACTGGTAGACCATTCGATGTGCCGGCAGCGTATGCGACTGGATTTACATAACGAGGGGCCGGAGGCGGCAGGAAGCTATGGGCGGTCAGCTCGACTGTTCGGTAACTATTTAAATGGCTCTAATGCGTTGCTATAGTCAAGGCGACCTGGTTTAGCAATATATCAACAAATACTTGAGCTAAAGATGAGAAAAACACCCGCGAAGAGCGGAAGCGGCGGAGGAATGGAATAGGTGCTTCACTTACAACATAATATTTTAAAGGCACCCGAAAGACTCCTGCATATATTCTTCTAAAAGCTGATGTAGGATCCTTTGCTTTTCAACTTGTATCTGTAGATAACAAGCCCGAAGATGTTGGATGCGGAGTATGGGAAATGGTGGGGAAGAGCTCCAGGCCGGGGAACTATGAGGTAGTGGAGAGGAGATGTCGTTACCTATAATCCATCGAGTAATCTATATAGTTCATGCAGATATCAGATCTGGTGCTGGTCGTCTCGCATATATATATATGTGTGTGTGTGTATGTATGTATGTATGTATATACACCCAAAAAGCTGCGAATGCGCACGTTGAACTCGGTCGTTTCTTTTTTGTCTCAAATGCCGATCGGGAAGAACGTCAAAAGCGGAGGACAGGCACGTGACTGTCACGTGAAGCTAATTGTCCGGCTGAGTCAGTATACCCGTTACGTAATATTCTTTTTTTGCTTCTTCGGATATAAAATGCAAAGAGGGCAGGGAAGTACTTCAACGCGGCAACTGCTTAGTTCAATCTCCCTCTGCACTCTCGTCTGTCTCACCCGAGTGCTGTCTCTCCTCTCGCACCTGGCGCCGGTGTTCTCGAACATAGACGTCAAAGTTGAGCTCCCCCACAAGTCGCTTGACATCGCTAATTGTAAACATGTTAACTAAGATGCATGAAACAACGAATGGAAAATGGGGGAGCGAACCTCATCAACGTTTTTAAATTTGAGCTCACCATGGAACTCAAAACCTCAATCGCAATTATAGCGGCGAATGAGGGATTCTCCACATTCCTAAATCTCAACAAATCTTCGTTGATGTACCGCAGCCTCCGTGCTAATGGGAAAGGGTGTGGAGGAGCTAGGTATGGTGGTAGGCAGAGGCTGTTTGTAACAGCAGCTGATAGATGGTATAACACAGAGGTGATAACTCCCGAGCGAAATTCTGGCGAGTTAGCTGCCTCAGCCAGATTCTGGATCCATCTTTCTCCTTCGACGATTTGATGCCGTGATGTAGTGCTCATGCTGGGCCTCCTTCTAGTGTTAGGCAAATTATCAGCCGCGTCTGTGGCCGAGCTGTGCCCTGACATACGCTCAAGGTTTCTAGTTGCGAATGCCATCAAATCCATGCTGGTAAGGATGGTTTGAATGGCAGAAATAATATTGTCATAAGTTTCTTTCGGGAAACGGCCCCCAATTGGAGGCTCATACCGCGTGAAATCGCTGAATACCCTTAAGCTCTTTGATAGAGCCATTTCCTCTGCCAACAACTTAGTCCTGGCGCGGTCGAGGAGCTGGCCAGGTGACTGGCTGTCATTTATATCCCCCTGCTCCTGGTTTATCCATACTTCTATTGAGGTATGCATGCAACTATAAAAGTTTGCCAGGACAAAGAGACTTCTACCTAGCGTTTTCCTGACTCGGGATCCAGCTGAGGTTGGGCTTGGAAACACCACCCAGAAGTAAGAAATTGCACAGGCTGCAATGACAGCGATACATCGGTATGGCCCAAATAGATATACTGGGTAATATGGTAGGCCAGAGGATTCTACCTTTTCTATCCCGAGTTTTCGAGACTTTGTACCATGTCAGATAAAACGTTGTCTTGCATACTTGCGTCATGGACAGGGCAGTAGAAACATACCAGCAGTTCAAAGGCTATTATGAGGTTGAAAGTAATTACTCCGATAATAGTAGGGGGGATAAATCTTGGGTTTTTGATATAAGGATAATACTTTGGTTGGTGAGTAAAGGTTCTCATAATTCTCAAGGGTTGAGAGGAAGATGCCAACCTGGAGACAGTTGGCCACATACGTCAACACAATGACGCCTGCTGTTTTCCCATAAACCACATACCAGACAACGAGTGCGAGGATAGTGGCTAAGATGGTTGCTATAAATCGACCCATCAAGCCAAAGAGTGAATTCCCACTAGTAGGGTTCATCGCAATGAGAATGACAATGACAACCCAAATGGCTCGCATCCGAAAGAAGAATTCCTGAGTTTGTGGCAGGTATGCAAGTATAACAGCACAAAATGATGCGATTGCAACTCGAACACCAAACGAACTTTGCTCGGAACTAAGGAAGTGGGAAATGGCTCGGATTCCACGGCCAATTCTCTGCCAAATGTTTGTGGGAGGCATATGCTCTGGATCAGGGTACCGAGATTTCAAAGGATCTTGTCCTTTTGGGCGATGGCTATCCGTTTCTTGTTTCTTTTTCTCTGGTGCGTTACTTTTTTTATCATCGCCATTCTCTTCTGGGTCACTAGCAAAAAACCATTGCTTTACGTATTCTCGTTTTGGGAATTGAAGCCGTTTTGATTTTACTGTCCCATCAGCAACTTTGCTTTCTGCAAAGTAAACCAGATCTAGTACGGCTTGAAGCAGGATATCTTGCAGGTGGCTAATGAATAGGAGAACAAAGAACTCCTTTTGAATAGTACGTGGTTCCTGCGCAATACTACCTCGTTCATGAAAAGGGGCAAAGGCAGTGAGCGTTGCCCACTTTTCCGGTAGGCGCTTCCGCAGGGCAAAGTAATCGTTTAATCTCTGTTCGAATCCAGCAACAAAATGGGGGTTCCCGGGTACAGATTTCTCTTCGGGCGTTTCCTCATCGCGAGTACCAGAAGATGCTCCATGCTTTTTGGGCGGATTTGTTAACCGTAAGGTTATAAAAGCGTGTTGGAACCCAGCTTCTACAAGACCAGAGGTTGTTTCCAGCCTGTCACAAAGCGGCTGCACAAAGTGCTCAGTGATCTCAGGTATTTCATACTGCAACTCACTAGGCATTAGAGGCGGGCGTCCCCCAACCACTGGCCTATAGCCATAATCAGTGACATGAACCTCTGCTATATCCGCAGCCTCCACGGTTTTAGTTAACTTCCGAAACACCTCTGGAAGCATAGCAATTCCAGAAAGAGGAAGCAAGATCGAACGCAACAGAGAAAATAGAGTCTCGAGATCTTCTGCGGTGAGTCTACCCCAGGCAATCTCTTGCTTTGCAAAATATAATTCTGCATAGACGGAAGAGTGGATCGATGAGAGGTCTCGGATTCCATTTTTTAACTGAGCAGCTTTCGATTCGCTCTCTGTAAGCTCTTTTTCTTTATTTGCCTTCTTCTTCTTCACTCCGCGTGGCTTGGGAAATGTATTCGTCCTTCGACGAGCTATAGTTGCTCGCCGCGTGAGCTGCCATGGGCCCTCTTCTTCACTGCATTTCACGAATGCTATCTGGCTATCCAGTATTTCTTTCACTATCGCAGGATATCCTCTAATGGAATGGAATAAAGTACCCCGACTTGTGGTGGGCAAGATGAATAGCGAAACACCTGTTGAGACGGCAAAGCCAATCAAAAATGCAAGAAGCAAGCTCTTGATTCCCTGTAGAGCAGACGAGAGCGAGACTACCACCCCTGCCCTAGTCATGGTAATCGCAATAAACATGGAAAACGTTGAAGCCGGTGCTTGCAGCTCTATCGGTCTGAATGCACGGATGGAGTTCACCAGCCTGGTGTCAGGATAAAGTTAGCCCCGCAATTAGAATGGCAAGAGTAGATGTTGCGTTACCATATTGCAAATAAGAACCATATAGCCACTACCGCACAGGCACTGGCGTTATATCCGCCTGCTCGTTTCCCAGGGGCCGTCGTGTGTTCCCTTGCTTTGATTACACAATATACTCCTAGACAGCATATCGAGGCTGAAACACATAATGCACTGAGGGAAAATAGCATGATTTTAGTGAATCTTGCCCGAGGCAGAAGGCATTGAGCTACCACGGCAATAATTGCGGACAAAAAACCGTAGTTCTGTGAGATCCCCGTCACTACATTAGACTGGTACCTATTCATTCACTGTTAAACCTATGGTCCTCTCGGGTGGAGGGGTAAATACAATCAACGTACATTGCTATAACGATTGTCGGGGGTAAACCGCCCTTCAACATCTGAAGCACGGTCCGTTTATCAATCCCCAGAGCTTTCCATATTGTTTTTGGAGTCCAGTGACTCCATTGTATTCTTCTCATACTCTCTGTTGTTGCTCATCCGCCATCGAGTGAGAAGCTATCAAGTCTTAAAAATAAGGTTTAAGGTACTCTCCTCTTTGAGATTGTAGCTGGCTTCAGTTGCAAATCATATAATGCAGAGCTACAGAGTGTAGCTGTCTGAAATATCTGAATATTCAATGCACCTACTACTCCATACCCTATATGCAGTGGGCATGAAGATGAGATAAGGTAAGGGTAGTTAACTTTATTTTTAGGTAGTTAACGGGAAAATGACGTCATTCGGCCAACTGAACAAAGGCCCAGACGGCGACCATTGAATAGCACCTAAATCGCAGCTGGGTAGTGACGAGTGTTAAAACAAAAATATCCAACTAATGTATTAATAGTAATTAGATAATTACCTAGGTATTATTTCGGCGGCCTGGAGCTGGCCGTGGAGAGAAAAGCTTGGTTTTTGAAAATCAGGGAAGTTAAGTTTCCAATTATTAGGCCTGGAAAATAGGGAAGCGTGATTACTAACTCTACAAGTCATACATACCATTTAAGAAGATGTGTTTGTGT
This sequence comes from Nannizzia gypsea CBS 118893, assembly GCF_000150975.2. Classification (NCBI taxonomy): domain Eukaryota; kingdom Fungi; phylum Ascomycota; class Eurotiomycetes; order Onygenales; family Arthrodermataceae; genus Nannizzia; species Nannizzia gypsea. The sequence continues at coordinate 4,029,952 of NW_003345201.1, forward strand.
TGACATGAATCGACACTGAGCTGGGAGGAAGGCTTCATATTTATAAACACAAGCTGGTGGATATCGTCGGGCCAAGTTAGAAATCGGCTCTCTGGCTATGGGCAAGGAGTCGAGAATGAGATAACCCGTGATTTTCTTCTTTATAAAAAAAACATAGGGCCGTTTCTGATAAGGAGAGAAGCAGTGTACATGGGAGAACCATCAAGCATGCGTTAATATGATTATGACGAGAAAACTTTGAGCAGCACAGAAAATGGATAAGAAGCCAAATGAAAAGCAAGAAAGACGGTCCCGCTATGCCACCAGTAGAATCAGAATAAAGGAAGGGAAAATGGGTAGAATATCTAATGTGTAGGGAAGATTCCCATCCCTGAGCCCAGGAGCGGGCGACTGCAAAAGTATAGAAAAGTAAGGTAAGGAACGAGGGGGTATAGGCGGCCGCATTGAAGGTCTAGAACACGATGAAAGGTGAGGGGGAAAATCAAGTCTGTAACCAAGCTATTTATATATACCGGGCTACTGACTACCACATACCATCGTGGTCCTCAGCTCGTCCATCTGAGTAATCATATCCTTGGCTCGAAGAATGATGCGACTGCTCATATCCGTCGTCCAGGTCATAATCGTACATTTGCGAATCTCCATTTTCTGCATATGAGTCTTGGTCATGGCCCTAGAGAGAAAGCGTTAGATAGGGGTTGATGAGACGGCGTCTAGGCCAAAAGGAGCAGAGGTGCTTACATCTTGATAATGGGAATGATCGTCTGCCATCTTTTGTTGACCTTGATTTTGACTCTGTTGCGTATCTTTCTTCTTAGTCTTGTGTTTGGCTGGCGAGGTCGGTAGTGCCATGTGAGGGTGCATCTGCTGCACCTTGGCGAGGTATGAGTACATAAAGTTGCTCAGGAGAACCTGCGAATATAGAGCTCTCCGCGGATTGGCCAATTTGAGATGTGCCATGCGATATATGGCACGTTCCTCCATGATTGAAAAGCGGGTCCAGTTATAGTCAACGTCAGCCTTGAGGTTATAATATTTGATGTCTGGTGAGGGCGATCGGACGCGTGAGCGGGAGTGTTTTCGGGAATGGGAATCATGGGAGCCAGATTTCTTCTTGCTGCCACCGAAAATAGATGAGAATAGAGACGGTTCTTTCTCCTTTTTAGGAGGAGGAGAGGAGGATTTGCGAAGTTGTTCCTTGCGAGACGGACGAAGGTCTTCTTCAATGTCAGGGCGGTCGAGGATGAGGCTTTCTCTCTCTTTAGATTTAGCGGGAGATTGTCCGTCGATGGAAGTTTGAAGGAGGTCAAGACGGGCGTTGTCGTGAGGTTTATCCGACTTGCTGTATGATTTTGAGGTCTTGCGTCTTGCTTCCTCCTCCTTCTTCTTTTCCTTTTCTCTCTCTTTCTCCTCAGATGCCGGGCCTCGGCGCCAATGCCAACCTGACTTCTTCACCTCTGAGTCCTTCTTACTCTTACTCTTTTTATCCTTTTCTTTTTCGTCGGATTTTCGACGTTCTTGGATAACACTCTGAACATGGGAGGATGCTGGGGCAACAATCTTGGGCAACGGCTCGCTGATGGGAGGGGCTTCCTTTGTTGGTATAATAAGCCCTGCTCTCTTCGACGTCCGTGTTGTCGTAGGCTCTGGAGGAAGTGGAGCTTGAGGTGGCAGCGAGGGTGGTGGGTGGTGTGATGAGTTCCGCTCCGGTATGTATAGCTGCGGTTGTTGCTGTTGCTGCGGCTGTGTGGTGGTGGTATTGTTATTGCTCGTTGAGCGTAAGGAGCCTGTCCGGGGTGGTTCAACGGGTTGTGTTTGCAATTGTGGCTGTGAGAGTGAGTGATGGTGTTGTGAGATAGGAGGCTGTTTATCGCTGGGTTGTTGTGCCCATTGCTGCGTATGGGATGGTGCACTGTCTCTGGCGGGTGTATGGTTGAGCTCAGGTTCAGTCTCTGTAGCAGGGGGAAAAGTCGAAGGGGTGAGTGATACTGGTTTTGGCCGGGCAGGCCTTGAGTAGTTTGTTGCATTACTATCGTATCCTGTTGGATCTGTGGATACCCTGGTTAGGCCTAGTACAGGAGGAGGCTCGTTGGTGGGTGTAGACGATCGCTTGATGCTTGCATTATCACCCGTATCCTCCGACTGGCTTATATCGGACTGTCTTGCAGCGCGCCTTGAATGAGGTACTCGTTCGCCGGCCTTCAAGCTTCCCTTTCTGTAGGTTGTCCTCCTGGAACGGCGCAAACTAGAACCTGGTGGCGCAGGTGGAAGGATCGGCACATCCTCGTCAGCAAAGCTCCCAAACTGGTTTCGCGGTTCCTCGGACAGGGCTGCTAGATTCGGCTTTTTCGACGCTCTAGAATCCTCCCTTCCAATGCTTGAGCTGTCCACCTGGCGCGAGAGCAGCGACTTTTTGCGCATCAAGCTGCTTACGGAACCCTGGCGTTGCAGCAGTGCCGCTCCCTCTGTGGGCGAGAGTTCTCCGGACCTGCCCTTTATCTGATCTGCCTTGCTGTCTAGGAAGGACTTGAACTCCTTTGGAGCGAGACCGGGGTGAAGATGTGCGGGAACCCAGAAAAGACGGGATGCGTCGTCCTCATCTGCGGAGGGAGAAGGGGCTATTGAGGACACGAGACCGCCAAACGAAGGTAGATCCGGGTCAATGGAGCCTACGTCCATAGACATTCGACGAAGGGCAGCGAGGTTGCTGAGCTCCTGGGCGACGGTTGCAGGATCAGACTGGCAGTCTATATCCGTCAGAGGGAAAGAAACGGGCCCCTCTGAAGAAGCATGGCTCAGGCTGGGGGAGAGTTGGCCGGGGCTATCGTTGGGTGAAAGCGTATGTCGTGACGGACTCCCGTGGCCGTTGACGCCGTTCATCGAACTGGTTCGGGCGGGCATAGGCACTCGATCTTTATTTCTCATGCCGGGCCCTGAAGTCGAGGCTGAGCCGGGTGTTGCGGACGAGGACGCGGACGAGGACGCTCCCATGGTTCGGTTTATGGGGTTTGTCGAGAGGTTTTCCTCCTGTGATAGATAGCTCAGACGCTTCGAGTCTCGCGGGCTCGCGCTTCCGTTTCCATGGCTGCTGCCACTCCCACTCCCGGTCGAGCTGCCGTCGTAGGAATCATTGTACATGTATCCAATAGCCTCCGTGACATGGCGGTTGTCGTCGCTGATAGAGAGATGGGCCAGTCGCCTGGACGAAGCGCCTCGGTTGTCTGGCTGGCGGTAAGTGTCTGTAGAGGCCTGCAAGCGAGTCAGCACATCACATCCAGCGCAAAGAAAACGGACAATAGCAGCAATAGCTTCCTCTCTGCTGGAACGTAGAGACCAGGCCGTCCATAACGAATTAAAGATCCACGGAGTAAAAAAAAAAAAAAAAGAAAGCATCTCTATAAGGGGAGGGAAACGGGAGCAGCAGAGAGAAGGGGGGGTATGGCAGATATTGCGCGGGACGACCCTTACCTGCATGCTAACGGGGGAAGAAGCACGGCACTCCAGCACCAACACCAGCAGCAGCAGAGAAAAGGGACAGGGCGAGCGAGGCCGACTGGGGGATATTCCGCCGGGGGACTGAGCTGCTGTTGCACAGTGTCATCGAAGCATGTATGTCGAGCACGGAGAGCGCAGGCGGGCAGCACAGAGAGAGAGCACAGCAACCAGCGGCGGCGCAAGAATCTGCCTGTCTGTCTGCCCAGCAGTTGACTTGGACCCGGAGACGGGCAAAGAAGGTCGAGGCAGAGGAAGAGAGATACCTAAGTCAAGTCGACTAAGATGCCCTGCTATAACTAGCTCTGTTAACGGCGAGGGACAGGGGGAGGGAGGGTTGGTCGTTTTCGTCTCTCTGGTCTCTCTGGCCGTGGGCGTAGTTCGTCCGTTCGTATCTATCAAAGGAAAAAGGAACGATGTATGGAGGAGGAAGACGAGGGAAGCCCTTGGGAGATAGAAGATCGATAGAAAGAGAGAGGAAGAGACGATCTGAGGCTTGCAGCAGCGCCGGCGGCAGAGGCGGAGGACAGCTCGACCCCTGCGCTGTCCGTGGCGTCTCGCTCGTATATCTTCTATCAGTCTGCCTGTCTGCCTGTCTGTCTATCTGTCTATCGGCCTGTCTGTCTGTCTTCTGTGTCTTCTTTTCTTTTGCTGCCCTGGTTGTAAATATTTTCTGCAGCTCGTCGACTGTGCGCTGAGGCAGACGCTCTCGGGCACAAGGAAGATCCCAGGGGAGGAAGACAGAGCCAGGACCAGGACCAGGACCAGGAGTCAGGGAGAATATTCACGGCAAGCAGCAGATGAAGTAGACGGCAGAGAAGGAGAGAAGAAGAGGATACAGTGAAAGACGGGAGTTCGCTCTACTGTCTGCTCAACGGCGAAGGATCTCAACTCTTTAACTGCCTGTACTTACTCTTACTTGTAACTAGTTAGGGACACACGAGACCAGCCATGCAGCCACAGGGTTGTTTGATATCGGCTTTATTTATAGCAAAGTCCACTCTGGCCAGCGTCGTCTCCAGGTCCAGCAGTTCGGCAGGCGTCTACGACTGTCTTTCACTCCCTCTCACACACACACTATCTAGCTGTCTTCCTCGAGCTACTGGCTGTCAGCGTGACTCGCGGTTCACCGTGATGTGATCCCCTGCGCAGGCGAGACGGTCATTGGGCGCCACCATCAGTCGAATACACACACACACATACATACATAGATACCTCCTGAGCTATGCAAGACGACGGTGAAGATGATGAAGACGGTCTACCGAAGGCTGATACGCGGATCGACTGGGGCCAAAAGTGTTTATTCCGGCCGGTCTCGTTCCCGCCTGACGAGCCCCTTAAATTTTGCCTGGCTGGTTCGACGGTATAATTAAGGTAGGCAGACGTTTCAAGTTACCGGGACAAAGGGACAGGAGATAGATGTTTATATATATATATAGGTCGGTAGGTAGGTGGTAGACAGGTAGATACATAGGGCTAGACAAAGAGGAAAACGCCTGCAAAGGAAATGAAGAAGCAAAAAGGGGAAACGGGGGGCCATAAATTCATCGCGGCAGAGATGGAAGGCAGCTCGTGGGAGAGACGAAGTCTATTTCTGTGAAGAACCAGAGGATGGAAGGTGAAGATGGAGACAGAGACAGAGAGAAATGGAGAAAGAGGATGGCTACTTTCCGGCTTCAACGTAGTTGCTTGGGAAAATACCGACTCGGCTTCCAATCTTGCCCGTCCACCAGTCGTCCTGCTTCTCCGTCCGCTTCACGATGGTGATAATCTCTCCCTTCTTGAACCCCAGATCGCCTTCCTGGTCGGCGTCGAAGGTGAACAGAGCTAATGCCTGATCCTTGCCCAACTGTGGCTTCTGTCCAAAGACAGGTTTTGGAGCCGTCGGACGGGCGGGGCGGCCATCGAAGGCGCCTCCTACTCCCCGCTGGCTGTGGCCGAAGCTGTCGAACGTCTCGTTCGGGTTGGCTCGTCCGGCCACAGTGTTCGACCGATTCAGTCCGCTACCGCTGAACTGCCGGTCGTGGACGTTGTCCTGCCACGTACTCTGTCGCTGCGGCCGGTCACCAAACTGGTAGTCACTGGTCGAAGAAGACCTGTTCCTGGCCCCATATCCCATGTCGGGAACATGTCGGTCATCATACACAGGGACGTCGTTGTACATCCGCTCTGCGTAGGTGGTACCATACCGTCCCGAGAACGCCCTCGACCTGAGTACTGCCATCAACGGCTCTGCACCGGGTGGCGGAGGTACGGCACCACTCAGCAGCTGGCTGGCTGATATGTTGGAGTTGTACATTCTCGCATTCGCGTCCTTCCGCTCAATCAGCACGCTTCCTTCCAGACTCACGCCGGCAAACAGTCCCTTGGTCTTGGAATATGAGAATACGCCCGCCACTCCCTTTAAGCTGGCTGCACCTGCAGCTTCGGCATTCCTGCCCACGGGTCCCGCCGCAACAGACACATTTCCTCCCAGCGTTATCGAGCCAGCCTGGCTGAACGTACGGACCGCCGCCGAATCGTTGAGTATAAAGACAAAATCGGTGAACTCGAAGCCGAGCTGGCCGCCAAAGCCAGCTCCCGCGGTGGTGATGGCGGAGGGAGCGGACCACGACCCGTCTCCAAGCCGAGCAACGACGACACCGGATCCAAATCTAGCTGAGCCAACGAACCCGGCCTTTACCACTGTGAGAATTGCCAGACCCTGCAGACGTTAGAACACCTTTTCGGACTTTGCAAACGAAACCAAACAAAAAATATCGGGAAAGTATAATACCGACCTTTGCGTTGCCGAGTATCTCTGGTGGAATGACCTTCTCAGGCCCAAACGACTCCGACGGATCAATGAACGAGAGCAGGATCTTGCTGGCTTTCCGACATTCACCTGTGATTGACATGCATACGTTAGCAAAAAGTGGTGGCACTAAATCACTCCGCAGACGGATAGTTATAACTAGCTGGAGCACATGGTAGATTCCCAACTTACTCGCCAGCGAAGAAGGCAGCGGATTATTAAATCCCAACGGCATCTTCCCAGACTGTGGACCACAGCTTGCCCCCTATCCTTCAATGTTCCGCTTGCTCTGTGCCGTAGAGGTGCGATTATACAGAGTATATGTAGTTATGTCTCTCACTCTCTGCTGACCAAACCCCCAAAGACTCGTAAGTCCCTCCGGTAGACGGTAAGTTATCGATCTAGATATTGATGGTAAAGGGCGCAGGTTGGTGGCGTGAAGTCGTCACTCCTCGTGCTCGTCCGTGGGCGTCAGATAGACAAAAATAAAACCCTGGAGTACGAGGTTGATCTGTGGAACAAGCCAGATACCAGCCATGGCTTTTTGCTCGGGCTTGGGCGTTGCGAGTTCGTCCTTCACCTTCCACCCCCGGACGGCCGATTGAGGCTGGGTGAAACGTTCCTCCGCGCCGTTACATGTTCTCCTGCGCTCTCACCAAGGGGATCAAAGTCCACCAGCTTTCACAGGCAGATCACCAGCGCGCTGCAGGCTGCGAAGGGGCCCAATATATCTTCATATTCGCCCTTCTTTTTATGCGCTTTCATGAAGTTTTTGTACGAAAGAAATAAACGTTGATAGAAGTTTTGTTTCTTTTTCCTTTTTGGGCGAGATTAAGATGATTATGTCATAGTTAGGTAATCAGTAATTACTTATGTAATCATAAATAACGACAACAAGAAGAAGACGAAGAGAAGCAAAGGAGAAGAGAAGAGAGAAAGGACGCCAGGGACGACAGGTTATACAGGGACTATTTATGATGAAGCTGCGCTGAGACATACAAGGAGCCCGCACGAAATGGGAACCGGTAAGCTCGCTACCGGCAGATGCATCGATGCTATCAATGGTCTCTAACATCTAGAACAGTGCGAATCTGCGTCTGCGGCGATGAAGGGACGGGCAAGTCGAGCTTGATAACGTCGCTTGTCAAGGGAGTCTTCGTGACAAACAAGATCCAGACCGTCCTGCCGCAAGTGACCATCCCGCCGACCATTGGGACGCCCGATAATGTGACCACGACGACCATTGTTGACACGTCTGCCCTGCCGCAAGATCGAAATAACCTTGCAAAGGAGCTTCGCAAGTCCAACGTCATCCTTCTCGTTTACTCAGACCATTACAGCTACGAGAGGGTTGCCCTATTTTGGCTCCCGTATTTCCGTTCCCTGGGTGTCAACGTTCCCGTGGTCTTGTGCGCCAACAAGTCAGACCTCTTGCATGAACATGGAGAGTCACAGCCAATAGAGGAGGAGATGCTTCCGATCATGACGGAGTTCAAGGAAATTGACTCCTGCATTCGAAGTAGCGCCAGAACACACAGGAATGTAAACGAATCATTCTTCCTCTGCCAAAAGGCCGTGACATATCCAATATCCCCCTTGTACGATTCAAAGGAGTCGGTGCTCAAACCAGCAGCGGTACACGTGCTTCATAGAATATTCTATCTATGCGACAAGGACCGTGATGGGTACCTGAGCGACTGTGAAATTGAAAACTTTCAAAAGAAGTGTTTTGGCAAGCATCTGAGTGAGGAAGACTTGGCCAACATCAAAGATACTATTCGGAGGGTGTTGCCTGACTCTGTCACGCCGTCTGGTATAGACGCCAAAGGATTTCTTCATTTGAACAAGTTATATGTTGAAAAGGGTCGGCATGAGACCGTCTGGATCATTCTTAGAGCCTTTCAGTACACAGACAACCTCTCTCTTCAGGAGGAGTTCTTACATCCACGGTTCGACGTACCCCCTTTCTCCTCCGCTGAGCTCTCCCCTGCCGGCTACCGCTTTCTTGTTGATCTCTTCTTGCTCTGCGATAAGGATAACGATGGCGGTTTGAACGAGGAGGAACTTGCCTCTATATTTGCCCCAACACCAGGCTTACCTGCGTCATGGACGGAGGATTCATTCCCATCATCCACAGTTCGCAATGAGGCCGGCCACGTAACCCTACAGGGCTGGCTTGCGCAGTGGAGTATGACCACGTTTACCTCTCCCAAGACGACATTGGAATACCTTGCATATCTAGGCTTTGAGTCCTTTGATCGTAACAACCCCACTACCACCGCTGCCCTTCAGATCACCAAACCCCGGAAACGCCGCAGACGGCCAGGGCGCGTGGGCCGGAACGTTGTCCTCTGCCATGTCGTCGGTGCTCCAGGCTCAGGTAAATCCTCTCTTCTGGACGCCTTCTTATCTAGGGGATTCTACCCGTCCTACCGCCCAACCATCCAGCCTCGTACTGCCGTGAACACAGTAGAGCTTCCAGGCGGTAAACAATGCTACATGATCCTCGATGAACTAGGCGAACTGGAACCCGCTATTCTCGATAACCAGGCAAAGCTATTAGACCAGTGCGATGTGATTGCCTACACGTACGACTCATCCGACCCGGACTCCTTCGCCTACATACCTAAACTACGAGCTAAATACCCACACCTAGAGGAGCTACCCAGTGTCTTCATTGCCCTCAAAGCTGATTTGGATCGCACCACGCAACGAGCCGAGCTACAACCAGACGAATACACTAGCAAGTTGAACATGTCTGGCCCACCGTTGCACGTCAGCGTAACATGGAGCTCAATACAAGAGTTGTTCGTGCATATCGCTGAGGCAGCCATGGAGCCTAGCACTGCTTTTCCCCGCATCGAAGAAGACGCGGAAGGCAAGTGGATGGCATGGGGCATTGCAATCGGTGCAGTTGTTTGTGCCAGCGCAGCAGCTGTTATGATATGGAGACGGGTCAGTTGGGGAGGGAAATACTAGTATCCATAGTAATCGTCATTTTTAATGTCAACACACTTATTGTACGATGAGCGAGCGACGCATTTAGATACCCATGTTATTTATATAGATGAAATCTATTCTTTACCTCATAATAAATGCCTTTCTCGCTTCTCAATCCTACCAATAGCAAATAGCTGCTGCCCGTCTCTCTTCAGGGGGTTGACTTTTGGAAATTTGATAATCACATGATATAATCTCCGAGTAATCCCAACCCTGCGCATCGATCAACAACTAATTAACGAGTTATCAAACCACCGTTTACTTAGCTAGCTTCTGATATTCTAACAGGCTGAATACTAGTCGATAGGTGTCTTGAAACCTCTAATTTTCACCTTACCAGAACAGAGCTTGTCCGCATTTCTCGAAGAGGCAAAAGCACATCCCATCACCCTTCCTCAACCAACAAGACAGCCGGTTTCCCTCACCAACCTAACGATCGATCAAAATGAGTGACGCATACGAAAGAGAAAGGTACCCTTCTGCTTTACTGATTCAACGGCGTTTCATTCCCTTTCCCCATGAGCTGGTGCTAACTACTACCCCGTCTGCCCCAGACAAAACAACTCCCTCCTCGAGTCCCTATCGCAGAAGACAAGCGCCCTCAAATCAGTCACAGTGAACATATACGATAATGCACGAGACCAGGATATGATCGATAATACCGTTCGTATACCCCGTGCCGCGCCCAATTGTTGAAAAGTCCGAAAACATACTAATTCTCTGCCCTGGGGATGGGCCTACAGAGCGATGTCTTCTCCTCTCTATCAACGAATATCAAGGGCAGTGCAAGCCGGTTGACTCGTATGGCCAGGCAGGGCGACAAGATAGCTGTCCTAAAGCTGGCGGCCATAGTAGTTGGATCTGGCCTTGTGCTGTGGGTCGTGCTAGGCTGGATATTTTGAGAGTTCAAAATGGCCTACCTTCCCTCAACCTTCGAGAGAGTCACGTATAATACTGTCGTTGAACAGTATCCCATCCGTCTGACGCTGAGCCGCTGTGCTTACATTCCCTGTGTGTATATACGGTTGCAGTCTATGTGACTATAAGGGCACTATGATGGCGGTAGAATCGGAAGTTAATGCCCGGAATCTTCGCCGTTGAGCTACGGGAAAACATATGAATAAACACCCTGGGTGTATGATGTTTGGCGTTTGGTACTTCTTTTCTGTTTAGCCGTGCAGGTGCCGGAGTTACAGTTATTTATGTGGAGGAAATACGGATTTATGGCTTGTTCTATTTGGTATCCCTTTCCAGTAACCAAGTATACCTATACCAGCATATAGTCATTACTACCTGTAATGATGAGAATAATGATAATTATCAATATGTTGCATATCACCATGATACCAGGATTACGGGTGGCGCGCTACTATGAGCAAGCTACACGGGCAACCTATCATTCACGAACAAATCTATTGGCAACATGACCCATTTAACAGGCCTTGGGCGACTGAATTATAACAGTCAGTCATTTTGTGCTCGTTATTCTGCGAAAATTTTCAGGGTGGCCTAAATTATTCATTATCCAGGTGGTATTTATTCTGCTGGACCGGCGATGTTTCTGAAGACGATGTACTACGAGGGTTAGAAAGTTCGTAGATCCACACGAATTTCGGGCAATTAGCATAGTCGATTATATAGTTCTCCCGACTGTATTCAAACATTCTCGCAATGGAGATTCATCCATACAATAATGCACATGGTTTCCTGTCTCTAGAAGGAGCCATAAAAGTTTAATAAGTGCAAAATCCTAATATGTCTGGGCAATTAGCACATAGTTCCGCTGGAAGGGGAAAGTATTGCAATTGGGCAATTAGTTTAGTGGTATAACGTCCGTTTTGCAAGTCATAAACTACGGAAGGTCGTGATTTCGATTATCACATTGTCCATTTTTGTTTTTTTCTTTTCTTTTTTTTCCTTCCTTTAACTAGTTATCCCATCTGGTTAATATTTTTGCCTAACGGCTTATCGCCTTTTTGAATTTGATTTTGATGATCTAACTTGAGAATCGTATAGCGGGGATTAACTACTGAGTAAGCATAGGCTTAGCGGACGTTATATCGGGCTTCAATATCAACAATCGAGCTTGTACTTTGCAGACGTGAGTATTTTTAATCTACAAACAGCTAGACACACGGGGAAGGCTGCTTATAGCTGAGATTCCCACACCTCTGAATCTCATCTCAACATATTTGCCTTCCGTGTTGACATTTACTTGCATTTGTCATTTGATGTGTCAATTGTGAGATATCAGCTTCGCCAAGCCTGCGCAGCGTCCTCGTAGTTATCAGAACAAAGGCAAGACGAGCCGAAATTGGAGTGAAGATACAAACGCAGGGCATAGCAATTTCCATTGCATAGGATATTGATGCCAGCGCTTCCACTTATAGATAGGCTTCTTCTTCCACAGTTAGCCATTTGCCGACTATTCTGCATGGTGCTCATCCCAAAAGCACTACACGTGACATAACTACCCTAACTTTCGGTGACTATATCAATTATTAGTCAAAACGACGTCAAAGATCACAGAGGGAGAAGAAGAAGACGGAACAACCCGTCGCAAACAACACGAGCTCTTCGCGGTCAGTGTTGCCAGGCCATACTATAAATGCCGTCTTGGTTTACTACTTTCCTCTATTTTTATCCAGATACAAGAGATGCAACTATCCATCAGCCACAGCACCCGATTGAACCAAGTGACTACTGCCGAGCATGGATGACGCGCCCTCCCTCTTGAATGTAAGTACTTAAAAGCCCGTTTAATCCTGCTCGGGCCATGAGTCTACGTCGCATAACCGCTTATTCCTGTGTATCTATCTTATCCGTCGATTAATAATTGTCAATAGGAACTTGAGAACGAGTTCTGCCCCCCTCTGGACCCCGCACTTTTCGTTGCGATTGTCAGCGATTATGACCTTGATGACCAGTCTGCTGTCCAACAGCTTCGAGAGACCTTGGACGCATTAAAGATATCTGCATATGAACAAGAAGATGCCCTCTTTGACCCGTCAGGAACCAGTGGATTTGATTTCCCGGAGGACGCATCCGGCATTGCATCCGCGCAAAGCGAACCGCAGACCTTAAGTTCGCATGAAACGAACACAACAAGTCTTGGATCAAATGTCTCCTCACTCGGTGCAGAATCGAGCAACGATTCTGGACGGAGGGCTCGCAGTATAAATAATGATTCAAAGCACTCGGGTGATCCTACAACTGCCATAAAGGGCTTGAATAGATCAAATTCGGAAGACCAAGCGCAATATTTACATGAGATGTTTCCCTCAATCGACCGGTATACCGTTCTACACACGCTTGATAAATATGGTGGGAACGTTGACAAGGCTATGGACGTGCTTTTAAACTTGTCATTTTTTGAGAACAGTCAGAATTCCGGCGCCGACGAGGATCAGATTTCAGTTCCTAAAGGTATCGCGGGGTTCGAGCGCCCCGTCGATAATGGCAAGTCTCGCAGGAAAAGCAAAAAGAATAAGAACAAGCAGCATTTACAACACTTGTCTGAATCGGACCTCTCGCAGACATCCCTTAGCGATAGTAGTGGGGTTAAGCCTGAGAACAGATGGGATAACGGAAAGAAAGATATGGAATTCATTTGTTCGAGGACAACTTTGGCCATGTCGGCTGTCAGCTCAGCATACCATTCAAATCGCGCATCACTCCCTGCAACTATCCGTGCACTTACAAGGGAAGAAGCAAAGAAATATTCAGCGGAAGACATAGAAGATAGTGTGACTCATACCCAAATTGCTGAACTGCAAGAGGAATTTTCAGCCATCCCTCGCAATGACCTCGTTGGTCTTCTAAAGCTGACAAGGAATTGCATATCCGCTGCGAACGAGCTGGCAAGAATGATGATAGTCGAACCCGTACCAAGCCTCATACAGCCAGAATACCGGCCAGCCGGTCCATCTGGGTCACTCCAGGCTACCACTAACTCAAGTACAAACCGTCCATCTACCAGAGCTATATCTGTCCCTGCAGCAACGGGCGCTAGACCAAACTACAACCCCGTCATCAGCCGTGCTATTGCAGACAGACATCTCATTGCAAGCCAACAGGCGTTTGAAAAAGCACACTCTGCCTATCGCCGTGGGAAGTCGGACCGTCTTATGGGCGGCGCAGCAGGGTACTACTCATCCGTTGGGCGCGAGCATTTCGAGAAAGCCAAGAAAGAATCAGCCATTGCTGCTGATGCGCTTGTCTACAGCCAGTCAAGTAGCAATGTTCTAGACCTCCATGGGGTAAGCGTGCAGGACGCAGTGCGAATCGCGAAAGAGGGGGTGGAATCCTGGTGGGAATCCCTGGGCGATGAGAAGTACTCCAATCGTTTGCGATCAAAGCATGGAGCGCGAAGCTACCGTGTTGTCACTGGGCTTGGCCGGCATAGTAAGAATGGTACTGCAAGGTTAGGCCCTGCCGTTGCGCGCTGTCTGGTGCGAGAAGGGTGGAAAGTTGAAGTTGAGCGGGGTGCGCTGGTAGTGACTGGCCAGGCTGGTTATTAACGGAGCCATCCATTGTCATTCTGACAGATGCAAGAGATTTCCCTTGGCTGTGCATTCCTTTTATTTGTGAGCGTCTTGCTTTTTGGAGCTTTGGTTGATACCCAGTCTAGTCAGCGTTGGTTTTATGATCACGTCAATGTTTGAATAGAAAGTAAAGAGAGTAGATGGGCTATACTATGAATAGATAATGATTTCAAATAGCTGGAAAACGGCGTCGCTAATGGACCTCTTGTACGGAGTAGATGCTTCGCCCTACTGATTCCACACCGGGCTTGGCGTAAGTTCAACTAATTTAAGCTTAAACCGTTGTCAAACGTCATTCCTTGATTCTGGCTATTAGGAATCTGATTTGTATGAAGACTATAAAAATCTCCAGCATCTCTATAAATTTGGTGACTCTTTCTTCATGTCTTTCTCACGAATTATATACAGATCAGTTGCATCCAGGCTTGCGCCTAACAGCTATACATTCACATCACATATTCCTCGCTTCTCCAAGAGATCACCACCTAGCCGGCTAGTTCTACCAGGAACTTCATCTATGATGGGCTTTCTGTCCTCATTTTTCAGCAGTTCTAGTTCCAGTGCAAATTCAGAGAACATGGCAGGCTACCCTGACAAAAAGACAGATGCCGAGTGGCGAGCGGTTCTCTCACCACGTACGTCCAAACTCCACTGGCATCATTGACGATCTGGCCCTATTGACTGCCCAGGCTAACCTTGTATAGAGCAATTTCACGTTCTTCGCCAGAAAGGAACCGAACGCGCCTTCACCGGAGAATACGACAAACATATGCCCGAGTCCGGTGTCTATGAATGTGCCGGTTGTTCCGCACCACTATACAAAGCCACTCATAAATTCAAATCAGGATGTGGATGGCCGGCATACTTCGACTGCATCCCTGGTGCGGTCAAACGTCTTGATGACAGATCCTTTGGCATTACCCGGACGGAGATCGTGTGCTCGAATTGCGGAGGCCATCTGGGTCATGTTTTCAAGGGTGAAGGGTTTGATACACCAACCGACGAGAGACACTGTGTGAACAGTATTAGCCTGAAGTTTAGCGAGGATGAAGAGGCCGCGAAAGCCCCTAAGGAGAACATATAAGACAATAATCCATCTTGCTGCCATGTAACTATGTATGTAAATTAATTATTGCAAAGTTAATGCTGCTTCTTCCTCTTTTTCCCACCTTCGGAGATAAGGACATTCACGTGATTTATACTATGATTATATAATCCGATTAGTTATTGCGGGATCGAAACGTCGAACACAAAGTGACTTTCGTTGCCTTTTGAACGAGCTGGAGGCAGCAAGATATCTCTGATATACCTCCTCGCGAACGTGAAGGATACTCTACAGCCGTCTGAATTGACATATACGAGTGGCGAAATACTCGTCCTTTTATTTCAAACTATTCTTCTTTTCTCAACCGCCTGTTTTGCCGCTATCTTCGACAATGTCTCGCCGCCCACCAGCCGATCGGGCAGCACAGAACCAGCAGATGATAAAGAATCTTCTGAAGCTGACCTGCAATAAAACCTGCGCCGATTGTAAACGGAATAAGCGTGAGTCCACCGCCTCTAATGTCTATGATTCTCATGGCTCGGATTCACCTTGATGCGGGCAACCCCCTGAATGCTATCCTAATACTCTGTTCACATTACTGACTACTCCTCCTAATAGATCCAAGATGGGCCAGCTGGAATATTGGCGTATTTATTTGCATTCGATGCTCGGGTATCCATCGAGGAATGGGAACACATATCAGTCGCGTGAAATCAGTGGATCTCGATTCCTGGACAGACGAGCAGTTACAAAGCATTATGAAATGGGGAAACGCAAGGGCAAACAAGTACGTTCAACATGAATGCCATACAGACTGGAATATGGAAACGGGTTTTCTCGACAGAACTGACTGTTATGACACAGATACTGGGAAGATAAGCTAAATCCTGGACACGTACCATCAGAAGCGTACGTGCAGCCTACATTCACGATTAGGTGCTACAATGGCCGGATGCTAATTCATTGGATAGGAAAATTGAGAATTTCATCCGAACGAAGTACGAGTCGAGACGATGGGTGATGGATGGTCCGATGCCCGATCCCTCTACCCTTGAGGTGGAAGGTGATGAGGACGTGGTAAGTGTCTCGGGAAAGAACATTTACAATATCCAACTTACTGACTCAATTACAGCCTTTAGCGGTTATCCAAGAGAAGGCCAAGTTGGAACGTTCTGCTTCCCAACAACAGCAAAGCTTTAACCGACCCCGACCCGGACAAGCGCGACCGCCGGCCGTGAATTTCTTCGACGATGAGCCAGCAAACCCACCGCCGAGACCGAGGACCACAGATATACCAGGAAGCAGACCAGCCGCTCAAGCTGCTGCTCCAAAACCCACTAAGCCGGCTGATTCGTTGCTTGGATTAGATTTCTTCGGCCCCAGTCAACCAAGCGGGGGATCTAACCGCCCCGCAAGTACTCCAAGTGGAAATACCCCTACCTCAGGCCCCTCGAGACCAGATCTCAAACAGTCGATTCTATCCCTTTATGCTTCTGCGCCTCCCAAACCTCAAGAGCAGCCTCAACATGAACGAAACTCGTCATTCAGCTCGTTTTCATCCCCGCCTCAGCAGGCCTCCAAACCAGACGCCTTTGGTGGCCTTAGTGATGCCTTCAGTGGGCTTAGTTTCCCTTCCACCACCTCCCCTCCTGTACCGAGACAGCAGTCCACCTTTTCTGCATTTGACAGCCTCACCAGCTCCAAGTCTTCCCCTGCAGCTCCAAAGGTAACCTCGCCGTCGATGTCGAGCGGTGGTGGCTTCTTTAACGATGCTCCAGCTCAGCCAAACCCAAAGCCACGCCAGGTCGCATCACCCCCTCTTTCCAATTTTGATCTGATGGGGTCAACAACAGCGTCGAAAAAGGCGCCCGCAGCACCACCCAGCGCATCTAATGATATGTTTGACCTTTTCTCCTCTCCAGTACCACAATCAACCACCGCTACGACAACGACAGCCACTACCACTTCGCCCCCGCTGACCTCCCCTAGCCACACTTCTGTCTTTAATCTCTCTTCACCACCACAGCAATCAACCGTAAAATCTCCTCCCGCAAGCACCGTTAGCCCATCAAACGCATTTTCCGCCAGCACAATGGACCCCTGGGGCGGAAACGCATGGAGCATGGCCGAACCATCACCCCCTGCAGCCGCTACTTCAAAAGCTACATCTGCCATGAAAGTTCCAGATACCCTAACTGCGAACGACATAGGTAGCGGTTGGGGAGCGCCATCTCCCGCTACCACTAAGCCAGCTCCGGCAGTTGCTGCTGATGAAGATTTTGGCGGATGGGCTGACCCAACCCCAGCCCCAGTAAAGAATGGAAATAGCACTTCTAGCAAGGGAAAATCTAGCGGTTTTGGAGGTGGTGATGACCTATTTGCAAATGTTTGGGAGTGAAGTAGCCTGGAAATATATTGGTTACGGCCTTCTTACTTCCTCATGTGAGCTGGAATACCGTCAAATCCAAGAGAAGCGTCTATATTCATTCAACCCGCCATCTAGCATGATAATGGCAACCCTTTAGATACTTTTTATTTTTATTCCTTGTTTCCTTTATTCTCTATTGTTTTTTAATAGCATAAAATGAATTAAGGGCATAAGGATAACACAATACAGCTTTTAATCTGGGCTTCGGCTATCCCTGTCCCTTTGTCCCTTGCGCCTGATCTGTCGACAGCTAACTCCTTCCACCAAGCCCTCCAAAGATCTTTAGTAGGAGCATTGCATCAGCAAATGGTATTGTCTTTATAGTCAACAACACGCCCACTCAGACCAGTTTCAACTTGATATACCCAGATTCTACCATCATCATAATCTCGACATATTCAATATAACTGTTCACGGCTATCGTCGTGTTTGCCACATCTGTACGGCGTATTTATGATCCTGTATATCGATGCCAAATCATCAACCGACTATCATGGGCTTCCAGTCGATACCAGATTCCCAACCCTACATAGGCTACACATAGAAAACACAATATATCACCCAACAACAGACACTTTTACTTTATGTGGTTAGGGAGTGTGGGACATAGGCATCTGAGCAATTAGGTGCTCTAAAACTAGTAGGGACTGGAAAGACTGGAGAGTGGTCAAAGGTCCCTGCTAATACCATAGGTTTATGATCTCTTCACGTAACGCTGGAGCAGCATCTCTTAGAAGGTTTACATCAATTATTTTTATCCTGCTAACTTTTGCTGGCGTTAGGTGAAATGTAATTCAAGAAAGCTACAGGCAACTTGCGCAGATCTTTGATAGGGGGCTTTGTTAATGTTTCTCAAGAAGGTGTCTATGCTTTCTGCTTGTTTCCAAGTGATTTTGGTGCCTACGAATTATCTCCTCATTGAGGTGTATACTGTGAATGGACCAAGCTCTTATCTCGCTTCTGACATTGAAGATGAATCAAATTGGCCCTTTGCTATGGCTGTCCTAACTTTAATTGGATTCTAGATACACCGGCCCAAACCATGGCATCTGAGAATGGCAGGTTTGTTTATCACTTTGATTCGTACTCGATCTGCCGTTCGCCCACATCAGCTATAGACAGGATGGCGTTCACCAAGGGCAGCGGATAGTGCTCTCGAAGGTAGGCGGATACGAGATCGTTGCCATTTGTTACTCCACCTTCAGGAAGCATTAGCACATCAGGACCAGTATACTAATGAATAAGGGGGCTATTTTGACAGAAACCTACCGCTCGTCCAGACATTTCCATCTTTCGATACTCTTCGTGTGCTGTCCCACTTCTTCACCTTGGGGAATTTCACCTCCAAATCGGATATCAACCCTCTCGGACCAGTAACGCTTTTCCCATCCAGAATGCCGGCGTATCCGGCAATATAGCTGCCAGTGCAGATCGCTAAGATGTCGTTCCCAGCATCGTGATGTGCCTTGACAAAGGCGCATACAGACTCGTCCGGAACAAACTTCGGGTCTGGTCCTGGTATCACTAATATATCAAGGTTATCCGCAGAAACAGAGGCGTCATGGATCGAGGCAGTGAGCCTGATGCCGATGTTTGCTGTGCACTGGATAAACGTGCCAGCGCAGTTGCTTTATTCCGATGTAATTGATCTCAACTGGTAGTCCCAAGCTAGCAATGTTTGGAGGAAGGACGTCGATTTCGGTGATGTAGTCCTTTGACATCATACCGAAGAGGTCAACGGCTGCTAGGTCGAGGAGCTGAACTGAGTACGTCAGAAGGACTCCGATTCGGAGTGGCTTTGAGTCGTTGGAGGCCATGATGGGATGATGTAGCTAGTAAAGAATGAATGCGGCTGGCTGGCCCTTGATATTGGATTGAGAAATGATCAATCTTCAAGAGCCGATGTTGGACGCTTATATACTATTTCTGTTGCTACCTGAGCTGAATTTTATATTTGTCATCTTATGTATGGATAAACAGCATCATGCTGGACACAGGGGCGAGTAGCAAGGATCAATTACCTTCTCAGGTCAAGGAATTGAGAACATTATGCGGGACTCACTGCTGGTGGTAGGATTCAGTGCCTCCGCCGGCGCAATAGTCTATCCGTTAAACTAGTCATCGTACGTTTTTGCGTGTTACAGGTCGGAGAGTCGGTACCTACTTGGCAGTTGCCGAGAGCTCTGTCTATCCGTCTCCTGGATACCCCCCGACATGAGAAAGACATAGTCACTGTGGAAAAAAGCAATTGGGCTGGGGAAAAGAGATTTCCTTTATTCAAGCTTCGAACGCTATTAAAACTGAATAGTACATGACTGGGTCCATGAAGACATGCTAACTTGAGAGCAACAAGCTCCTCCCATCAAAGCCGTATTTTCGCCCCTTCGCCCTGACATTGGAAAATATGGCTACTCTTTTGAGGGGTATCTGAAACAAAAAAGAAAAAGGGAAAACATAACCGTCTATTGCATAAGAAAAAGGGAAAAAAAATTTATGGAAAAAGATCTGAGCGTGATGATGATTCGGGCGGGCCGTGAACTTTAAGAAGAGGAGTCGAGCTCGTTCAAGAATCCAAATATCTCCTTTGTTAAGCTGGGATTCTCTGTTGCAGTTTCGATCAAGTGTGAGCGTTGTGAGCCAAAGACCACCTTTCGCCATGGTAAGTTGTTGTATTGACTACCGGATGGTGTAGATGGAAGCCCGAGAAGAATGTATCTCATCACAAGTAGCGCCTTGTATGCAATCCCGTATGGCTCACCGTGCTCATCAACAGGCGTGGGATAGAGTTTAAAGAGCCGGGCACACTTAGGTTGGATGATGGCTCGGGGAGGGATAGGTGGTGGCTTGCTCATGTCTCGTAGCGGGGGAAGGTGAGCGGAGACATGTCCAGCTATCTGTGCAATGTTCGGCGTGGGAGTTAAATGTTCCGAGCAGTAATCCCAGTGGCATGCGCGTGGGTTGGAAGGTTGTGGTTGTAGATCCCATCCGCCAGAGCCTGAGGGATTGAACTGAAGGTGATCTTGGAACACATGGTTGCGCAGAATGGCAGGGTCAATGAATACATGATCGCATCGGATTTCTCCTTGTTTGCCCCACAGGCAGTGAAGGCTAGGGAAGCCATCAAGATTGTAGGTGGTTTCAAGAGGGCGGATACCACGGATGATGAACCGGGCAGAAGGGCCTTCAACAACTTTGGCCTGAGCAGAAGAGAAGGTATTGCTAACCGTGTTGATGAACTCAGTGGCTTGGAGTGTATCTGCTGATTGGATGCCCGGGATGCGGTTTTGGGAGAAACATGCTTGGTAGGCCTGCCAGATTGCCAGTTGGGTAATTTCACATTCTGGATCTTCGATGAAGCAGCATTTGAGCCAGAGGCTGCACCGTTCGGGCTCATTGTGTTTAATGAGATCACGGTAAAGATCTTGGTGTGGAACTGGAATTTGGTCGGGAGGCGGAGCTATGCGTTCAACTTGATCTATTATTTCCTTGTTGCGGACCACACTGCCGTAGTCTAAGAGGTGAACAAGGTGCGGTATGAGGTCAACGGGAAGATTAAAGTCTGTGACGAGCTGCTGGACATTGAGCTGGTAACGGGAGAACTGGTAGAGGAAATCAAGCGCAACAGAAAGAAGCTCAGGGTCTTGTTTGAGAAGAGTGAGGCGGATTACCCGTTCAATAATCTGGCTTGGGATCCTGTCGATGATCTTGGATTCGATGCGCTCGATGGCAAACAAAGAGAGGCATTTTAACGAGGTCAGCAGTTGGAAGCGGTCTTCACTGCCTATCAGCTTAATGAAGGTTTGATAAAGCGGGTCTTGGTCCCAGATGTCCCAAAAGGGACAGGTTTGCTCGACGATTTCCAAAAAGTAGTTCTTCAGTTCTATGAATCTGTCCTGGCAGGGGAGATTAAGGATGATGGTTGCGCAGTCCCTTAGCAGTGGTTCTTCGGCAAACCAGCGGGCATTTTCCTCGAGTAGGCACATGTTTCGAATGATGAGAGCAGCCTGGTTGACGCGCTGGAGCCTGACGCGAAACGATTCATCTTCGAGATTGGTATCATCGAGACAGATTTTCTTGGCTTGGATGCGATGTAGAAGATCAGGAGTGCCAGTTAAGGCAAAGATGACATTGAGATTTTGGGAGAGGGTATCATTTGGGTGATCAAGCTCGATGACCCATTCCTGGCCGTAGACGAGAAGAGAAACTTTTAAAACTTGCTTGACGAGAGACTCAGCCAACATGTTAAAGTCGCTGAACTTGAGCTTGTCTCCTCGTTCATCAGAAATGACAATAAGATGGTGAAGAGCGAAATCGACTTCCTTGTCGATGTCAGATCGGATGCCCATCCAGCAGAAACGATAAATATTGGGAACTACCCGCCATTAGAATCAAGCTCGGCCAGTAAAAGAGAGGCTCTATCTGCACAGTATTACATACCTTGATCTGGTAGAGCGAGAGTCATGAGAGGATCGATGTCAGGGGGCAAAGGTACACGTTGAGCAGAAGCAGCAAAGACACCGCGCCGATTGCTCGGGGTATCATGTTCGATGACGTCCATTTTGATGGCTGACAGCAAGAGACAGACACAGAGAAAGCAGGGAAGAAATGTCTTGAAGAGATAAAGAGGGAGAAGAGAGAGAAGATGTGTCGTCGACAGGGAAGAAGAAAGAAGTAAAAGGCAGAAAGATGAAGAAGAGTAAGACTAGGAGTGCGACTCGAACTAGCCGGCGCGTTTGCGCTTCCTTGACTTTGGCTTCGGTAACGCCGCGTTTGCTGGACACCTTACATATTAGCGCGGCTGCGGACAAAGCACGAAACAGGACATGACTTACCTGCTCTTGCCTGAGACGCGCTGGGGAGCTCACACGCCGGGGTCAGGAGCAAGAAGTATTCGAAGTTCCTACAGAGGCACGGTTAAGGACGTTATTTTTATATGGGGTGATTTTTTTTGGCTGGTCCAGAGAAAACTCACAGCAGCCGCTCCGCGTATAGCAGCTTGACCTGGTACGAGAGGGTTCCTATCAGGCCACCAGTTATACCGGCAATCCCAGCAGCCTCCCACCAGTTCTTCTTGTCCTTGGACGCCTCGTCAAAGCCTCCTCTTGCAATGATCTCTACGAACAGCGCGTGGACGTTGACCTTCTTGCTTCCGGCCGCCCAACGTGTTCCTGGACGAGCTGGCCACGGCTCGCTCTCTCTGCCCTGGGAGTCAGCACCTCACTCGATACCAACCACCGAAAAAGAGAGAAAACCAGGCTTGAAACCGCGCAAACTCACCCTTCCTGGCCGTAGAGCTGCCTCAGATACGTCCAGAACCGCTCCTCGTCCTCGCAGACCAGCTCCATCGCTGTCTTCTTCTGGCCCTGCATCCTCCCTTTCACGTGACTCTAACTTTGCTTGGTTGGTGGTTGTGCACGTGATTGAGAGAGGAAAAAGGTAGATGGTTAGATTAGAAAGTGGTCAAAGCTTGTGCACGTGACAAGATATCCTTTCCAAATGCCTCAAAGGGTGGTAGCCGATGAAGCTAACCTTTTTAGGACTAGCTAGCCCTAGCCCTAATGACTAATCGAAATTAAGTCAGGTGACCCTCCTTCTCCTTGCTTTCCCTTTCTGGCGTTTCTCGCGCAATGGGGAAGCTCGAAGAAGGCGAGGCCTGTCCTCCTCCGTGTCCTGCCAAAGAGAGGACCGTGGGGACTGTGAGAGTGAAGATACCGCCGTTAATATATGATACTATTGTGACGTTCTGACACAAGCAGCCCCGTGGCCTTTGTTGATAAACGTGAATACCCCCTTTGTTTCAGCCTGAGATGGAGCTAGTTCTACCATATTCTACCTACTAGAGACAAAGGACTATAGTGACGGATTCAACGCTAAGAGTCACTATGGCCAGTTCTTTCATAGTCCATTTGGGGGATAAGTGACAGTTAATACCAGCCCAGTCACTTTAGAAGAGCTTTCACTATGGCCCATCTGGAGCCGGATCTATCTCTATTGATGGATACAGGCCTCCCATTCATTATCGCTATTCAATAGATTTATTGAATAAGATACAAAGTGATATCTCTTTGACCTGTTTAATGCTAGTGGTTTTGGATCATATGTATATTTCATATTCTATCATAGTAGAATTAACTAAGAACCGTCACTGTTATCTACTTGGTTACTCAACACAGCATCTCTTCTCTAGAGGATATTCTTCACTTCCTTCTTGGGCTCGATGAATCTCTTGAACTTTGGCCTGGCACGGGTCTTTTGTTCAAAGGCATATGCTAATCCAATCAGCTTCTCCTCACTCCAGAGATCACCCATGAAACCGATGCCGATAGGAATTCCAGGACCCGAGGTGACAAGCTCTCTGTCATGGTTCACCTTTGTCCCGTTTGGATACACGCCCATCGGGACGGTGATGATGGGGGACCCTACAAGTGCGGGGATATATGGCGTTAGATCAGTAGGTAGGACGGCAGCATCAAGCTTGTGGCGCCTCAAGGTACCAAGAATGCCTCCCTCGTTACCAAACTTCAAGTTCTTCTGGTACATTGGCCAGAACTCAGGGTCAGTGTTTCTCACCCCCTTTTGCAGGGCGATGTCCCATCTGGCCGTGTCGCGGCTGGGATACTCTTCCAGGCGGTGATGTTGAGTAAATCTTCGAAGGCTCTGAAGGTCAGTGATGTTGTTAGGGTTGACCTTGAGGTGCTTGAAGAAATCGGGCAGGTTGGTCAGACTGTCGGCATACAGGATGTCGTCTGGGATAGGGCTCTGAGCGAATTCAGCAAAGGAAGTGAAGTCGGTGTTCTCAACTATGATAGCACCGGCCTTTTTCATAACAGCCAGTGCCTGGTTGAATTGTGCTACCGCCGTCTTCTGTGAACCGAAGATCTTGATAACGTTACGAGGAACGCCGATACGCTTTCCCTTGAGGGCATTGATGTCGCATGCCTTGACGTAGTCAGGAATGGTGTCGAAGGGGATTGCGGAGGTATAGTTGTCATTCGAGTCCTTGCCCGCGATGACTTGCAACAGGTAGGCTGCATCCTTGACTGATCTGGTCATGGGGCCAATGGTGTCCTGGCGCTCACTGACAGGGACAACGAAACGGCGAGAAGTCAGACCGACTGTGGGCTTGAGACCGACGATGTTGCTCTTTTCAGCGGGGCTAACAATGCTGCCGCTTGTCTAGATACATTATACCTGGTCAGCAAGGATATTGAAGCTGGTGTTACCCTGCATGCAATCACTCACCTCGGTTCCCAAGGTTGCAAAGGCCAATCCAAGATCAGAAGCAACACCACTGCCGCTGGAGCTTCCGCTGGGATCTTGGTTCTTAATATACGCAGCCGTTACCTGGCCACCGAATGCGCTCCAGCCATTAGTGGAGTTGATCGATCGGAAGTTTGCCCATTGAGAAGCACCGGTTTTGCCCATGATGACCAGGCCCGCCTCTCTCAGCTTTGCGGCCACAGTGGCATCAGCGGATGTTCGGGCACCGAATATGGCATAAGATCCAGCTAATTGTTTACTATTAGCTTGAGATAAGACCGGGAGGAAGGATTGGTCGACTGACCAGTAGAGCTCATCTTGTCATCTGTGAAGATGTTGTTCTTGATCACGATTGGTAGGCCATGAAGAGGGCTGTAAAGGTTAGCTCCTCTGCCTACCACTCAACTAGCATGATTTCGACTCACCCTCGAAGCTTGCCCTGCTTCCTCTCTCTATCCATCTGCCTTGCAATGGTAAGGGCATCGGGATTGATCTCCGTGACCGCTCGAACCGTGGAGTTGACCTCCGCAATTCTAGCAACATAAGTCTGAACAATAGCAACTGTCAACGGATTGTCCTTGGATAAGAATTTTGGAGAAAAACACCTACATTAACCAGGTCAACACTGGTGAAGCACCCCTTAGTCAATCCATCTTGAAGTTGGTCGGCAGTGGCGTCAATGAGCCGGGGGATATCGCAAGCTTGGGGATCTATCAACCTGTCAGTAAGCATATGTTCATCTCTGAACTCAACGCACTGGTTTAATCCATCTCTGCCATGGCTCGAGAATATGGGGAGGTCACTTAGCTTACAGGCTGATGCAATTGAAGTATACACAGCACCAAGCTGCAGGAGAACGGTAATGGGGCTCTTCATGGTGATTGACAGTTCTGCAGCCAACCTGAACCAACAATCCACATCTCGATCAATTGGACATCAAGGGACTACGGGGAACTATTTAAACCATTGGGGGAAGAGAGGAACCTGAGCCTTCTCCCTGGGCACTCCGCCATTCCCATGTCTCTCCTCCAGATGACCCTGTCTATATGGGCTCAACATATCCGCATACGATATAAGTAAGTATCTTCCGCACGAATAACGATGCCTGGGTGTAACTCGACGACTCCGCTTAGGACAGGATCTAAATCTTGGGCCCTTTTCGCAGACTGAGTAGTATATGTACGCCCGCACAAGCGTCATGCTGTTGCTGCGAGGATCAAGGGCGCAGCGCTTTATCTAGCTTCCTATTCAAGTTATGCCCGATAATTCTCCAAGCGCTGTGGGGCAGGCTAAAGTCGCTCCCGAGCCATCCGCGGCAGGAGATGGGTGAATAGGCCGAGAGCATGGTTGCGTAGTTGGCTGACAGTGAGTTTGAGCATTTAATATGGCCAGCTTGTTAGGCCAGGGGCGGTGATAGAATATGTACTAAAGAGCTCCGTCCATGCCAGCCTGCAGTAGGTTTAATGCATTTTAGGGAGGTAGTATTGAACAGAACAGAATCATCTCCGTATGGGCGTGGATACCCCCATTTCTTAAATGTCGGCCCCTGTCTAGCGGGACGGAGTATTATCTCAGGGGCCAGAAAACTTCTGCTTGCTTGTATATACGGGTTTCAGCCCACAAATCACCATATTAGGGCTTGACTACCCTGTTTGGGCTTGGCTGGCTGGAGTTGGGGTTATTTTTACAATTCAGCTACTCTAGACTTTGAATAGTTGAAGTAATGGGGAAGAATTGGTTGCCATGCATATTAATTCCAAGAGAAAACAAAGCTAACTGAAGTCGAAATGATAAATAGGACAGACTTAAGAAAACCTCGATAGGGCATTCACAAAATATATACAGGGCGGAAATGTTAATCAAATGATAGTGCAGGAAATATGTTTCAATCGCAACTGCTTCTTCTCTGGACCGCATACGAAACCAGGCCTGTGGATGAGATGCCGAAATCATCATCCCCAGTCGCCAAGCTTGCCGAAGACTCTAGATGGCTTGTCCCGTGGCCCATACGGAAACATCCATTCATGCATGGGTGCTGGAAACACGGGGAAGAGTAGTGAGCATCGTTATAAGCCAATGGCCTGGAGATCGATGTGGCGTTGTTGGGGTGGAATAGAGAATCATATCGGCTCGAAAAAGGAAACAAGTGATAATCGTGTATGCAAGATAGGAGAGTAGCGTGCGTTCCGGACTCCGGGTTTACTTGGCCAAAACTGGCATGGAAAATCGCTCGGAGGATACATGGAGTCTAGATATTCGTCCTTGAACAATTGTGGGTATTATTCGAAAAAGGATACATAATCAAGGGTCTGAGAGCGATTGAGTCAAACTAGGCGGTCTTCTTCCAGGCCGTGTTGAGTCCAATCAAACTGCTGACAGTTCCAGCAATACCAAGAACGCCATCGTCCAGGTTGACGTATCCAAGGCTAGACAGTGGAAGGGTAAGGTCGCATAGATCGGAAATGAGTTGTGTCGAGACAGTAGCACGCTCCCTGAGATAGCTGTCAGTGACCTGCCGCTTATGTATGTTGAATCTGGGGAAGAAAGTCAAAACAAACCTTTGAATCTTCTTTCCTTCTACGGCTCCTTCGCCATCCTTTTTGTTTATCTTCTTCTCCATCTCGCGCAGTCTCCACATGGAATAGATACCGGCAATGGCACTGCACAGGAGTCCAGTCAACCATGCTTTCTGAGCATGAGCTTGCAGTTTCTTAACAGCAGCGAACTTGCGAATACCCGCTGCATCAAGATATGTCAACATATCAAAGGAGAGGTAGACTCCGTATCCTAGCTGTCTTCCTACAGCCAGGTATTTGAGCACTGGGTCTGATCCAGGCGCGCCGGCAACGCCGGGCTTAGAGTCGAGGGCAATCGCAGCAGCCTTGAAGTGCTCGATGTTCTTGCCAACACGGAGAAGTTTTCGAGTAAGGCCAAACTGCTTTTTAATAGCCTCAAACGGGTTTATAGTGGACTGCGCTCGGTTTGTACGGAGGAGATACCAGGCGAGGAAGCGGGAAAAGTATTGCAACGTTCGGAGGACCTTATCGCGGCCAACTAGATGGCAACCAGTTAGCCAGTGACATTCTTCAGGAACCTGGTCAATGGTAGCCTCAAGAAATGTATGTACCTACCCGTAGTAGCAATAAATCTCGAGTAATGAGCCACTGTGGGGTGGTAGGCAAGGGCGTCTGCAACCATCTTAACGGCTTTTTGAGCGTTTCTCTCTCCTTCGATCGTGAGTCTAAAAACGAGCTTGACTCAGTTGTGCACACTGGTGATGTGGTGGAAAATGATTGTCGCGGTATAATCTGGTGTTTTGCTGTGAAAGAGATCTTTTGGTCTGTTTTGAAATCAGTTCTGTTGCTCCGTGGTTTCATCAGGATAAATTCATCATCGCGAACGGAAAAGGCCGAGGGAGTTGCACCTTCAGCTGCATCTTCAGCTGCACGTGATATTTACCTCGGCATCAGTAAACCGCTGCGGATGCAGCACTTCGACAATTACAGATGTGTATTAGGTACCAATGAATGAGGCTGGTACAGAGGACTATTATTATGTGCTACTTAACGACCAATAGTTACAGCGGCTAGGGTCAGTTCTTCTCTTGACTATGGCTCACCGGGGCTGCCGCTTGATTTCCCATCGTGCTGGTGTCATACCCGTTCTCTTGGAGATACTGTCTGAACCGCATATCTTCATAGGTGATCGTATCCTATACTTGATATTAGCATACCTCGGGTCACATACATGAAGGACAAGGGTGACGTACCTGTCCAATATGCGGCAACAAAAACACGGCCAATGCTGCACTGAACAAGCATAGAGCACTGGACACAAAAAATGGATCCTGTCCAGCTCGTATCGGATTTGGTGCATTGTCTTTGATGATGGGAAAGACGTATGTTCCTACGAAGGCTCCAATTTTGCCCATAGCTGCAGCAATACCATAGTACTGCCCTCTGATAGCAGTCGCGCTAGTTTTAGATGCAACCAGACCAATGTTGTCTCCCGGCCCAAGCTCACCCAACGACAAAAATATTCTAGTCAGATGCTTAGCCAAAGCCTAGTGGAGGCGAACGGTTATAGACATTATTATTGCTTACCCATATACCACCACGAAGCCAGCAACGTTTTGCGGAGTAGCGAGGTACTTATAACAGCCAGCCATGATAAAGCCCAAGATACCCTGAAGCCCGACTCCTAGAGCGAGGGCGTGTCTTGGTCCTATCCAATCACTTACCCAGGCACCAGCAAATGAACCAGGAATGTAGAAGAGGTTGAGAACAGTGTTCCATCCAAAGGTCTTCCATAGAGGAGCCGATGAGCCCAAGACGATTTTCAGCCAGACGGACGAGTAGATGCCGAAGGAGTATGCAGAGAAGTCATAAATAAACCAGATGAGGGAGACAATCGACTACATGCAAGTAAGTAGGGAGTAATATTGGAATGGTGTCGACAATCGCTTACCAGTCGTTTCCAGTAGAATCTATGATAGATTAGCATATATTGAGTGAGGAATGAAGAGATAAACATACTTGACAATAAGCCATACGGGATACTTATGCATACGTTCCCTGTTGAACTCTTCAGGCTCATTCAGCTTTAGCCGTAGCCAAAGGAGAGTTAACGGGGGAATCACTCCGAGGCCCAACATCACTCTCCACGCAGCCCGTAGATGATTCTCAGTAAAGATCAAGACCAAGATCATAGGCACCAGAGCAGAAACAACAAATCCAAAGTCAATCTGGAAATTCGTAAACATGATGAACCAACGGTTGCGGTGGCCATGTTTCAGCCCTCCTGTGCTTTCAGCAGCTGCGACGCTGCCGGCAGGATATTCTCCGCCTATACCGATCCCGAGAAAGAAACGGTAAGCTGTCAGGGCTGCAAATAGGCCTGTCTGGCTGCCTCCTGCACCATAAGCACCAGCGCATAACGCGGCGAAAATGATCAGGATGATAGTCGAGGCCATCAGCGACCATTTGCGGGAATAGTGGTCGCTTATATAGCCGAACAGGAGCTGGCCAACAACCGTACCAGCGAAAGCAATCGATGGAACATTTTTAACGGCGGAAGATTCGTTGTATGAATCTGGATAGATCGTAGAGAGAATGGTGTTGACGGAGCCAATAACCTGTGACGACGTTAATGTTGTGATCATGTCAACGCTGAAAAGGATGCCGTTTACTTACGTTGTTCAGATACCCATCAGAGAAGAGGCCAGCGCCGCAAGCTATCGTCGGCCAGCTACGCTCCCATCTCGACTTCTCTAGATTCTCTAGAGGTTGCTCTTGCCCTGCGTTGGACCCTGCCTCGATAGACGAGTCACTCTTTGAGGTGACCGCCGGGTCCGCCATTTTCCTCTCGCGTAGAGTGCAACAAGGTACCTAGACGTTGGTTAATTTAATAACTAACAAGATGAGTTGCGACTTTGCCTCTCCTTATATACATACCTGGAAGACAAGAAAACTCAGCGCTATCCGCAGAAGAGAAGACTGGAAAAAACTATTCAAGACGGAAACACGGCCACTGGACCACGAAGCTCCTAGTTATATACTCCGTTTTCTCGGTAAAGCCGTAAAGAAATAACGTCGATGACGGATGATGTACCCCGACCAGCATGAGCTCTCTTTCTAAGCTATCATTGGCCCTCCAGTCTTCAAAGCCAGCAATAGGCCTCTGTGCATCTCCCGCTACCAGACTCTGAGGAAGGAGGGAACAAGGTGTAACCCTCCAGTTTAAAGAGCGGAACAGCGAATCCTGGTCGTCTAAACTCGCTGTGAGTGGATCGTCGGGGCAGTCCGAGGGCTAGTTAAAAGCACCACGAGACAGGCCCAGAAAGGAATGGAATTGCAGACTGCATCGAACTCGCTCTTGTTACTGGTGCATCGGTACGCACACAGAAAACTCGAAGGGCAAAGGCTCGTGTGTATGCATAAACGTCTCTGGAGGATCACGATGCCATCGAAGAGAACCAGCAAGAAGATGCCCGGAATGTTGAGAGGCAAAAGGAGCTGGCTTGGCTTCATTTCGGTGGCATGGAACAGTAGTGGAAAAAGTTAACCAACTGCTCTGCCTAAGCTTACCTGCAACACTACTTTCGGCGGTCTGAGACATTGCACTGTACGCTGCGATTCTCAGGTGCCGGGTGATGGTGCCAGGCTGTGAATACGTCGTGTGTCGTTACTTAAATGTCTCTTCGGCCACGCGAGCCCGCCAAGGAGCCTCAAGGCTTATCACCGTCAAGCTCACGGCGCCAAGCATCTCTCCTTCTGTATGCGGTAACACAGCACATGTCATATTGCGCTCGATGTATAGCAGATACAAAGAAGTCACTGTTGGATGCACCGATATATACGTAAAGTTACTATCGCCATAATCAAGATACCGAAATGTAGTGGAAGTTGGTTAATTTTGGATATTTTTTATTTATTTTTTTCTAATGGGTATAGTCTATAGTTTAATTAATTGTTTCCATCTCCTTGCGCTCATTGACTCAAATCACTCACCCGCAGAAATCAAAGGTAACACAAGACAAGCATAGTAAGTAAAGAGGCAGGCACAATTTATAGGGATGGAGGCAGTCTCTCAACGAAGAGAGATAGCGTAATCGTTGTGATTAGCCAAAAGGAAAAAAATGACGGTAAAGGAAAGGAAAAAAGAAACGCTGAGTATCATATGCAGCTTGAGAATAGGAAGAGGTAGGCCAAAATCTTGGAGGCGCTTTTCTAACCAGGGCGGGTCATGGTACATTTCGTGTATCGGTGGAAACGTTAGGTGGATGACGATATGACGAGGTAAATGAATTAGCTAGCAGGGGCTTCGCCGTTGAGAACCTTCTCTGGCTCAGTAACAGCAGCCTTGACCTGCTCAACGATGCTGCCAACGGCGGCAGCAGCAGGCTTGACGGCCTCTTCGACCTTGGCGGCGGCAACAGCTGGGCCAGCAGCGATGACCTCGGGAGTGGCCTCATCGGCGTACTTCTTGAAGTTGTCGTTGAAGAGGACACCAAGCTTGGTCACCTCCTGCTTAAAGTCGGCGGAACCAGTCCAAGAAGCCTTGGGGTTAAGAAGCTCAGAAGGAACGCCAGGGCACGAGGTTGGGATATGGAGGTTGAAGGTGTCGTAAACTTCATACTCGGAATTGGCAAGCTCACCAGAGTGGATGGCATCGAGGATGGCACGGGTATACTTGAGGGGGCAGCGCTTGCCACCGGTGGTGGCACCGGCACCAACCCAACCGGTGTTGAGGAGCCAGGCATTGGCAGAGTGCTCGCGGATCTTGTCAGCGAGCATGCGAGCGTAGCGCATGGGGTGGAGAGCAAGGAATGGCTGGGCGAAGCAGGAGGAGAAGGTGGCCTGGGGCTCGGTAACACCGTCCTCGGTACCGGCCATCTTGGAGGTGTAACCAGAGATGAAGTGGAACATAGTCTGCTCAGGGGTGAGTTTGGAGATTGGTGGGAGGACACCACGGGCATCACAGGTGAGGAGAATGATGTTCTTGGGGTGGCCGTCAGAGATACATGGGATCTTGGCGTTCTCGATGTACTCGATGGGGTAAGCACAACGAGTGTTCTCAGTCAGTGTGGCGTCGTCGTAGTCGACGGTACGGGTCTCTGGGTTGAAAACGACGTTCTCGAGGACGGAGCCGAAGCGGATGGCGTTGAAAATATCTGGTTCCTTCTCGGCGGAGAGGCCAATGCACTTGGCGTAGCAGCCGCCCTCAATGTTGAAGACGCCAGTGTCGGTCCAGCAGTGCTCGTCATCACCGATGAGAGCACGCTTAGGGTCGGCGGAGAGAGTGGTCTTTCCAGTGCCAGAAAGACCGAAGAAGACGGTGACATCACCATCCTTGCCCTGGTTAGCGGAGGAGTGAAGGGTGAGGACGTTGTGCTTGACCGGCATCTCGTAGAAGAGGACAGTGAAGACACCCTTCTTCATCTCACCAGCGTACTCAGTTCCAAGGATGACCATCTCCTTCTCAGCGAAGTTGATGGCGACGGAAGTGGCACTAGTCATACCCTCGGTCCATCTGTTGGCTGGGAAAGAACCGGCGTTGTAGATAACATAGTCGGGGTGGAAGTGCTCGAGCTCGGCCCGAGATGGTCGGATAAGCATGTTACGCATGAAAAGAGCATGGTAGGCACGGGCGCAGACAACACGAACGTTGATGCGGTATCGTGGGTCCCAGCCGGCGAAACCGTCGACGACATAGATGCGGTTGCGGGTGTTGAGGTAGTCAACAGCACGCTCGCGGTTAATTCTCCATACCTATTCATCCAAGCGCTTAAGTCAGACTCATGATTGCCAAGATATAATTAAGCGCCAAGATATACGCCAGAGCCTCGTTTGCCAAGATTGAAGCGTCACGTTATCCGACAAATGCGGGGCGAATGATATCATCGGGCGGAAGGATAAGACAAGGGGAAATATGGAGGAAGACAAACCTCAGGGCTCATGGCCTTGTTAACAGGTCCCCACCAGACGTCCTTAGAAGAGCTGTCTTCCTTGACGATACGCTTATCTAGGGGAGAGCGACCGGTTTTGGCACCAGAGTAGGCAGTAAGGGCACCGCTGCAGGTGATGGCGGTTCCGGTCTCGTAAACGAGGGCATCTTCGTAAAGGGAGGCAACGGAAGGGTTGGCAATCTGTATGTTCTGTTAGTATATATGAGGGTAACAAGCCTGACCTTCATGTCAAACACTTACGATAGCAACTCTGTCATAGTCGATGTGGGCGGTCTCGTGGAGTTCCTCCTCGATCTCGGTGTGAGCATGAGACGGCCTGGCAAGCGGTCGGTCAGTGATGTCCCTAGCAGATGCCGGAGGGGCTTGACATAGGGCAATTGCGGATAAGGGGGAGTTATGAGAAAAGGGCAGGGAAGCGTACTGGACACCGGTTGGGTGCAAGCTCGTCCGGTTAACTGACGGCATGACCATTTTGAGAGATGTAGAGTGGTAGTTGGAGTGGTCCTGCTTTAAGGCAAGCTGCTTATGAAAGTCTGACTGCGGTGCTTGAGAAGCAGAAGTGATGGATGAAGAAGAGGGATTAGAGAGGCGGGAATGAGAGGGTATATGTATCTGATCACGACGAGCGGAAGAGAGGGCAGCGGAGGTGGGCAGCATGGTTGCTTATTATATCTAACGGTACAGGAGCAGTTTAATTTTTCGTTTTCGTGAAGCGTAAGCGTAATATCGTGTCAGGGATCGTTTGAAATCGTGGGTGTTGCTCCGGCAAAGCGGTAGTTTGCTGTTCGCTGCTTGTTGTTGCTGGGTGGAGTTTTGCAAAAAAAGCAGGCGAAGTCAGCCAGGGCACGGGGTTTTTTTTCGCAAGGCCTGGGCCACCTGCCACCCGGATTCTCCCGGCCCGGTGGCGCCTGCGGGTGAAGCCTTGCCCCGACATCCTCCGATCCCCGTGATTCGCCAAAAAGGGGAAGAAAAGGGGGAAAAGACATCGACATCGACATCAACGACAACAGCAACGACTACGACAGCAACCGCGAACTGCGCGCATTTGATAGACCGCGCACTGCAGTCAAGAAGTGACGAAAGGTTGCTCCGTGCGGATAATGAGAACAGTCACAACCTTGTGGTGTTTTTCACGATAATTTTGCAGACAATTGCTCTGTTAGTCGCCTTGGCCAGCCACTCGTCTGCAGAGGCAGCCACAGAGACGACTCCATAGCCGGAGGTACAGGCATCGGGTTTTCGAGCTCACAGGGCTATTTTTATTTTCACTTTGGAACGTCGGTTTCACTTACTCAATGGTAACCTGTAACTTTCCTCAATTGAACGACCAAGGAAAATCTCTCTGCAGCCCATATTGGATGTGGAAGGTCATGTAGTCCAGCATCCATCTACAAAAAAAAAATAAAATAAAAAATACAGGGCCAGGCACGGAGTACTCAAAACACCAAACAACAATACAAACAAGGCCATCTTGCAAGGATCGAGTTGGGCTCCCCATCACAGTGACAGCCATGGGTGCTACGCCACAATGCTTACTCCGTACTCCGTATGTACATCGAGTACCCGACTGAGGGGCCCAGACGGACCTGACTAAGTACACCACAAGGTGGCTGCCAGAGCTTCAGTTTGATGGTGGCGATTCTCGTGGGCTCTCGTCCGCTTGGAGAGTCACCCCCGTGATTCATTTTCTCAGGAACGCCTTCTGGCCAGGCCCTCTTACAAAGTCCTCTTCCTCGTTCGTTTTGCAAAAAAAAATAAAAGAGAAGAGAAGGGGCAGGGCAGTTCATGCTCGAAAATGTCTCTCATATTCCGTGTCACGTTGGTGATTGAGGTTTTCTAGCTCCCGCTCAGCTTCGCTAGCTCCATCGCACCCACGCTTTTTCAGGACATGTTCGGCACCTGTCCGAAGGATCGTTGGCTCTGCCAACTTCCCCCGCCAGACCCAGCCCATGCACGAACAGGGATAGAATTTTTTTTAAAAAAAAAAATCCTTTTCTCCCCTCTTCAGCATTTTCGGGCAACAAATGACGTCTCATGGCTTTCCAACAGGCGGCATCAAGTAGGCTCGGGAAACTGGTAGAAGGTCTTTCGTCCAATTGGGCGCCAGCTGTGAAACGAAAAATGAAACCCCTTGCATCGCTTTCCCGTCTTCCTCCACAGCTCCGTCGTGTCGGGCATTCATGCTCCGTCGAGACGACCCTCCTTTCGCGTTATTTCTTTTTCTTTGGTTTTCGTTGGATCTTCTAGTTTCTTCACGGGATTTTGATTCATGAGCACGAGCATACGAAAATATCTCCTTGTCGAAGCTCAGGAGAAAGAGAGGGCAAATCCCATTCCATGCTGAAAATACATGCGTCGTCGCTGTACTCCGTACTCCGTACGGAGGACCCTTTCTCACACCTAGAATCTGACCTGTACGGAGTATGGAGTTCGGAGAAGAACATTACACAACTCATCACCTCCGATGCTTTGAAACCTCGCTGTTTCTAGCTGATTGTTAACCCATGGGATTGTCGTACCCTGAACTTAGGAACCTTAGGTTTCCGGCCGTCTTTCCTACTTGCTGCGGCTAGTTCGGCTCTAGTTCGAGGTGACGTTCGTTGGAAGCAAAAAAGGATGATCAGGAGATTGTTCAATAGAAGTTCGAAGGTCGACCCGATGCGGGAAACGCGCTTGCGACATATTCCCCAAAAGAATCATTTAGTGAGACAAATCGGCGACCTAGCTGCGCCGTCTTTCGTCCTCCAGCTGCTTTCTCTGTACGACATGATGTATGCCGAAAAAGCTAAAGCAAATAACCAATGCTTGAAGGAACGATCATGGGTGTCCGCAGAGCAGAGAGCAGATCCAGGGGAACAGTATCTCTGCCTAGTTATTTACTCTCTAGTTCTGTAGTTAAGTTAATGATCTTCTTCTAGTTGGCTAACTGGTTATCTTATCGAAGGACGATAAAGCCTTACAAGGGTTCCCCTCATCAATGCCATACCCTACTAGTCCTAGCCCTGCCGCTGGATGCAGCGGATAGCTATCAGTACCCTAATCGACATAAGCTTCTGACTACGCAGGTTGACTTGCAATCACATACTTCAACTCCCTGGTGTCAAAGATAACAGATCGATGATGAGACGACCAGGACAACGAGGAGAGATGGAACAAGCTATTGCCTAGACGCTTAAAAGAGCTTCGACTTGCTTGTCTGGTCTATCAATGCCTGTAATAGGCAGTCATGATATCGCAGCGTCTGGGGATCTTCACAGCCTGCTGATCTTCTTCAGGACAGGGCCTTGCTTTTTGACGATGACACAGGCTCAACAAGTAGTAGCTGGTTAATGGCTCATATGTAATCTCTTGATGCCGGCTAGGGCTAATCAAGCCATTCAGCTATCTACTTGTTCACCTACCTACCTATCTACCTGTGTATCTACGCATAGTTATATTTCACTCTCCATGATCCTTCAATTTAACTACTTGATTCAACTAAGTATCCTTCCTATACATAGAAGCTGTGTCCAATCGGTTACCCCGGCCCTGGCTTTCATTCAGGGCTCAGCCTGGATTCTAACACCATTGATCACCATGCATACGTAAGTATGAACACGCCATGCTCTGTACGCCTCACCCCAGTTGAGCTTGCTCTTCCCTATAATGAATTGATCCTCTGCGTAACTTTTCAGCTACTGTTTCCTCCATGCCGTTTCACCTGTTGCCCTGCAGAAACAGGATTGACGATCATCCTTTCGCGTAACGCGCTTACCAGCCCCTTCCCTCTGCTAACGTCTTTGTCATTTTCTGGTCGCCTTCTCCGTCTTTTTCGTTGCTATCTACTATGCTCCCAACAGCTTTGATCATCTTGGTCTTTCTGCTGACATTGAGATCGACGGCTAATTCCGGGTGTTTTTCGTTGCCTCCAAGGTTATGTACTCGCCGGTTCCCCGGCCCTCCCCGAGCAGAGTAACTGTGGACCTTGGAGTTTCCGGGGGCAGTCGCCGGTTTGTCCCGGGGAGGAAGGCTACCTGGTTGGGAGAAGAAGGCGTACGGAGCTGGTAGTTAGCAGTTGGTGACTAGATAGTGGGTAAATGAGGACTTTGGAGCAGTGATGGCCCACGGTTGGCAGGGTAACAACAACAGGGATGCTTGTCAAATGGAAAGGATCTAGATCAGACGGTATTTTGCAAATATTTCTTCTATTGCCCAAGTTACCCAAGTCCTGGTTTAGAGGGGCCAAATTAGATAGAAACAAGATGGGTTTGGCCGGCATGTACATCTCATATCGTCTAAACTATAGTTTTGTTTAAAAAAATCTCATCCAGGCGCTCTCAGTATTAATCTTTAAATTCGCTCATAAATTCACTGTGGAATTTGACAATGCGGTCTACCCATTCGGTTCCGGGCGCCAGGAAGGTCGTGCGGAAGTGCAAAGTGCCTTCTTTCTGTCCAAAGCCCGAGCCAGGGACGACACAAACGCCGGTAGCATCAAGGAGACGGAGGCAGTAGAACTCGTCTGCCTTACGGCCAGCCTTGGTGGCAGCAGCAACGGCCTTGGCTGGCAGATGGATGGTCGGGAAGAGATACATAGCACCCTATCAAGACTCGTCAGAAAGCTGATACAGCAAAGGGTGGATGCGGATCTACACACCTGAGGCTCCTGGCACTCGACGCCTTCCATCTTCTTGAAGGCCTCATACAAGGCAAATGCACGCTGCCGGAGTCCCTCGGCAATACCGTTGTACTCCTTCTGATACAGTTCGTAGCTCTCCTCACCTTTCACTGGCGGGTGAACCATACACTCGAGCAAACACTGGCCGATCACAGGTGGGCAGAGATTGATGCTCACGAACTTGTAGATCTGCTCGACGACTTCAGGCTTGAAACCGACAAGTTCAAAGTATCCTCCTCGATGTCCACATTCGCCCACCATTCCCTTGGAGACTGAGTGCAGAGAAACCAGCTCAACACCATCGTACTTACCAGGGAACTCAGCCTGGAGCTCACGTAGGCGTTTCTTGAAAGATGTGAACTCGCCCTTGAAGACGTTGGTTTGGTATACTTCATCGGCAATGATGACTAGTCTCTTTTCGGCAGCAATATCGATTACATCCTTGATGGCAGCAGGGTTAAGACTGGCGCCGGTCGGGTTGCCAGGGTTGATAATCACGATGCAACGAATGTCTGTTCCAGCCTTCTCGCCGTTGGCAAGTGAGGTCTTGATTTCCTCGACGTCTGTGGCCCAAGATTGAGACTCATTCAGGTAGTATGGCACGCAAGTAGCATCGAGCAAGGAGAGGGTTGCGGTGTACAGAGGGTACTGTGGGATAGGCACGAGCACTCCGGTTTTCTTGCCTGCGCAGATGACGTTCAAGATAGTGTTAACTCCTGCAGAAGCACCGCCGGTCAAGTAGACGTCCTTCTGGTTGGCGGGGAATCCATCTCGGCGGGCAATGAAGTCGGCAACACTCTGTCTGATACCGGGGGCTCCTAGACTCTGGCTGTATGCGCCTACACTCTGGACATCTGCCAGCAGCGTCTTTGCCCGCGCAATAACATCGGACTTATATCCAAAGGAAGACTTGAGGGCCTGTTCGTTCTCGAGGAGGGGAGGGTACTCCAGTAGACTCAGCACCTGGCGGGAGAAAGTGATGGGTTTCTGTTCGAGCTGCTGCGGGTTCCCGATGTTGGCGAAGATGACTTTGTCGAAGGGCAGCTTCTCACCCCTTTCAAGGGCCAGGCGGTACTCTTCTGCCTTCACTGCCAGCTCTCCTCGGACGGCATACTGGGCGTTGATAACGTTTGGGTTGACATTGCTCCTATTCATGCGGGGAGTCGCCATGGCGGAGGAGTATCGATAAAGGACGACGGTAGCTTGATAGGTATGTCAGTACGGCCAGCGTATGGTATAGTTATATAAAAGAAAATCTAGTCTTGTCTCTATGTATTATAGCGATCTAAGATAGCAGCGTAAGGATGGCTGAAGATGCGAGAGAGGGACCGCCCGCCTTTTTTTATATGCGGACAGATTGGTTGACTTTTGCTTTTTCATGTGGGGGACGAGATACGAAGCAGTCGATGCTGTCATAATATGGCTGGCCAACGCCGACTGGACTTACGGGCATACTGTGACCGAAACGATGCCGGCTTTGCAGCCAGACTGGCACCGGGGAAGCAATGAAGACGCCCGTGGCATCGAGGGAAAAAGCAAGCATAGGTGGTTGACAATGCGGTGGTGACTCTCGGTAGAGAGCGAAGGGGAGCCATGCCGCGCCAACGATTGATAGAGGGAGAGGCAGCAGATAAAAGAAGCAGGGAAGAAAATGGACTAGGACATGTTTTATTTTCAGATTGTTGCTGATCATAGGATTGTTCGTATCAAATTCGATTGAGCGGCTTTTGATGAGTTTGATAGTGTGTGGCCTTGGCAGTTTGAGAAGATCGAGACGGGGATGATGAGACATAGGGAGGAATGGATATACGATGGAGACTAGAGGGAGTATGCGTGTATGTAGATAAAGGTGGACTGGAGTCAAGAGATCAGGGCTGTATATTTCTATCTAGGCCGACGCTGTTTTAGGGCAAGGACGTGAACAGAATAGCTGGCAGGAGCCAGGAGGTTTAGCCACGCTCACTTCCTCTCAACCGCACAGCCTGCCCGTACTTCTGTAGTTTAGTGATCAGGGCATCTCCCTGCTTGACTACGTCAGCGTACTGCTTATTCTTATCGTCTGGTCTGTTAGTCTCAATGATGCCGTTGACTCGGTCAATCGTGCATGATATCCGGTCTCCAGCAATAAACTTCGCAAGGTCCCTATGATCAATTAGTACAATGGCGGGAAGGAGAGGCTGGATAGAGTGACTAAAGGGGCAATTAGCCAGAAGGAAGGGAATAACTATACCGGTCAAGGAAATCGACAGTAACACCGAAATCACCGGCCATGCTCGCCAAGCCAACCACACGGTAGCTCTGCAGTAACTGCTGATAGCCCCGTAGTCTCATCTCACGCACAAACCAGGCACGGTGCTCGACCAGGTACCTGTCCTGGCTGAGGAAGTTGTCTTCCACTGCGGCCAATGCGGAGAAGAACGAACGGTACTGGCCCATGTAGAGGCTGCTAACCAGATTGGTCAAAGGGGTAAAGTCGACAGGCGCTTCAGTCTCGGATTGGACACCAGTCTCGGTACCTAGGGTGGTAAGGTTGACTACTTTGGAGGTTGCGGCGGGGGTGGGGGTAGCGCTGGTCTCCACGTCCGTCATCTCTTCATCACCGGCTCCAGGGCCTGAGGAGAGAGCCCCAGACAGAGCTGATAGTCTGTCCTCGCCTTCACCTAGCAGAGCCTTGATCTCAGGTGCATCAACTACTTTGGCCTTGAAGTCCACACGTCGTAGGGACAGCGATCCGGCGAGGACAGCATAGATGACTAGGTTGGAGTAACTGCAGAGCTCATAGCTGGTGAATGTCGACAGACTGTCAAGAAGTAGAGGTGCGCCGAGGTTGTAGTTGCGGATAGTAAGCAAGTGAAGACCCTTGTAGGCCTTTAGACGATTTCGACGGTCCCAGTCACCTCCAGATTCAACAAGCGTGTTTGCGCGGTCGACCATTTTCTTGACAAATACCTTGTCACCAAAGAAAAGACCGATACGAACCATGGCGAGCACGATATCTATCTTGGTACCTAAGACACCGGTGTTTTCAAACACGGCCTCGTAAGCAGCGATGGCTTTATCCTGAATAAAATCAACGTGTTAGATCGATATCAAGTAAAGGTAAAGTAGAAAAAAGGACATATGTATGATACACACCTTATCGCCTACTCTGGCCCAGAGTTCTGCTCTCTTCCCCCTTGCGGCCTGCACTTCTGTCTCGCCAGCCGCCTCAGCCGCCTCTTCTTCCTCCTTCGCCAACTCATCTAGCTCCCGCTTATTCTCCGCCACCAGACGATCATAAAGCTTCTCATCCCATGCCAATTCAGATCTGCTGGTCGATGGCCTCCGCGCTAACATGTCAGACATCACTACTACCCCGGTGCTGCCTGGGCTTGAGCCGGCCGCTGCAGGGGATTGTGACGTGCCCTCTCCAGCATTATTGAGTACACCTTCTACCGGATGGGCAAGGTGTCTGTACAGCGGCGCCATGCTGTGCTCTTGTATGGCGGCCTGGAGCTTCTTCAGCGAATTCTGGCGTGGAGAAGAGTGGCATGCTGGGTTCGAGAGGTTGAAGATGTCTTGACTGAGGGAGAGATCGGGGTATTTGGCAAACTGCGGGTCGGAACCCATGGCGACGGAGAGTAAGTAGCGAGTGTATTTGCGTTAGTTATATTTATATCTCGACCGTGGATCCGAAATGGGCTAACGGTGAAAGCGTCTTTGGTTGCTTGCTGCCTGCTGATTGTTGACGTTGATGTTGGAGTTGAAGCTTGAGCTTTGATTTGGCGTGAGCTCACTGAGGTCACGTGGTAGGTACACCAAAGCTAC
The DNA here is from genome assembly GCF_000150975.2 of Nannizzia gypsea CBS 118893. Taxonomy (NCBI): domain Eukaryota; kingdom Fungi; phylum Ascomycota; class Eurotiomycetes; order Onygenales; family Arthrodermataceae; genus Nannizzia; species Nannizzia gypsea. Next base: position 4,071,446 of record NW_003345201.1, read on the forward strand.
AATTGATCGACCGAGACAAGACTAGATAGAGAGGGACAGTTACAAAGCGTAAGGTATTGACTGTAGGCTAGATTTAAAGGATGTACAACGTTATATGAGGCCTAGAGTAGTGAATTGTTATACCTGGGTGCAAGATATAGTGATTGGAGCCACACAACGCACTGTACACTGTACCGTGCAGACCACACTCTATTTGTCTTATCAGCTTTCAACAGCCTAAAGATTCTCCTTATAGTGATCCAACTCGCACCGTCTTCCGCCAATAATTTTTTTTTTTCGAGTGCTAAAAGACTTGTCAAATGACAGCAGCAAGTGGTAAGGGAGATGCGTATGCTTATTAATGAAATAATGACTAAGCGGAGGAAATAAATGTTATTCATAATCAATTACATAATACAAGCTAGCCTAAACATGTCTTATGCCAAGACCAAAACAACCTCCCCAAAGCGGCTAGCGTCCGTGCTTGTTCTGCCCGCGATTTCATGAGCAGGCGAAGAAATGCCAGCGATATCGAGTCAAACAACAGACGACGACGACGGTAGTGGAGGACTCGCCTTGAATACTCGCGGTTAATATACGGACGGCAAGCGTTTAGGATACCGCGCCATTTACACCAGAGAAGATATCCCGGCGAGAGTGAGATAGGAGACAGTTTGGACCTACGCGCAACAGGAACCCCGAGATCATCCCCCCCATCCGATTGATATTGAAGAAACACAACGAGGCTGTTTGAACGACTGAAGGAGCTGCCGTGGGATGCAATGGGATAGGACGCTAGCTGAGCTGGAACTTATCGTTATCATCAAGGCGACTCAATTTGCGCTTGAACCGGTGGGCAGACGCGCGCGAGGTTGAAAGCTTCGAGCGATTGCTGGGCGAGCTAAACAGCATTGCGAGGAGGAATAGACGGGTTTGGGTCAATACGGCTGAATTAGCCGCCCGGCGCCACTATTTTCTTCATTGCTTTGACAACTTCTGGACATGACTGCCGTCCTGCTGGCTCCAAGCACTACAACTACGGGACTTAAGCATCATCTTGGGAATATTGGCTGCAGGCCCGGCGGCGCATCAACCCGTAATATAGGATCCACCGGAGACGAGGAAAAGCTGTTGCTAAGGATACGTGCGGACACAGAGCAGGCTCATCGAGATTTATTGACTGGATCGCCAGGGTTGGCTATGTCACAGACGCGCGGGAGAGGGAAGACATCCGTTACCGCGAAACTTCCCTCCTCGGCGGTTAAAGAAAATGCGGTGGGGAGGAACGGAATAAATGGGTCGACAGTCAAGAGGAAAGCGAGTAAGACTATCCCTATTCGTGTACTTAATTGATGTTTTTGCGTTAAGTCCATTGATCATCAACTAACAATTATGGCACTTAAACAGTTGATTACGATGAGGATGTTGAGGGCTTCCAGTTCACTCGTGCTGGCAATATAAAAAAACCTAAACAGACCAACGGAGCGCTGTCAAATGGAGCTTCAGAAGGTAGTTCAACACCTGAAATGAGCAATGCCACTTCCACCATACGACAGAAGAAAAGGCTGGTCACGTCGCGAAAACCGAACGATATTATTGAACCCTCGTCAGAGTCCCTTGATAATAGATCTGCGAGACCAAAAGCAAAACGGTCGGTCCAAGAGAGCATTGAACCAATGACTCAGAAACAAACAAAGTCTCTCAAGAAAATTCAGACACCAGATCCCGGACCTATACATGTAGCTAAGAAACGAAAACCTGGAAATACCAAAGATTCGGGACTCAAAACACGGCAAAAAGAAAGCAAGGAGGTGATCCACAGTACGCCGGAAGATATACAAAATGCCGGTACAAAAATTGCATTGCCATTTGCGGATACGCCAGTCATTCAGAGAAATAAGGATATGAGGAAAGAGAAAAGCCGCAAAGGTCAAAGGCGAAGCAGCCTGAGTCTCCGCGGTCGTAGAGCGAGCTCCTTGATAGACAGTGGAGTATCAAATGGTGCGTTTCTTACACTGCTCGTTGAGTAATGGAATACTGCTGACACGATACATATATAGCTTTACCACATGATAAAGTGGATACTTCGCATTTCTATAAACATATAGCTAGCGAGGGTCTTCCTGAGCCGCGGCGAATGAGACAGTTGCTCACTTGGTGTGCTACCAGGGCTCTTGGTGAGAAACCGACGGGATCACGGTCGGAAGACGAAAGTGCAAGACTGGCTGGTATGTTATACTCTTCTGAAATGCTGAAAAGGCTTGGTTTACTAACATCATATTGCTTGTATCAGCCCGTGTCATACAAGAAGAGCTTCTCAAAGATTTCGGAGATAGGTCAGACTTGTCCGATTGGTTCAGCCGGCCAGAAACAACCACTCCAGCGGTTGTTATAAAAAAACCGAACCCAAGAAATATACAAAACGCGGAAAAGATAAAAGAGCTAGAAGAACACATTCGGCGGTATGTTGAATTTATTGTCCTAAATCTGTTTTAGATGCTAATATCTATTGTAGGCTTCAGGCAGAGCGTCAGTCTCTGGCCGCTCTTCTACGACCTCCATCGGTACCAACAATCAGCACTAAACCAGATACCCCCAAACAATCTACATTGACACCGCACAATAGACCTGCGGCTTTGCCTCATCAACCGTCAACTATCAACCAATCGCTCCTTGATCCATCACAAGCGTCAATTTTGAATATCCTTAGTTCTTCACAATCATCACCTAAAGAATCCTCAAAACCTACCAAACCAAGCCCTGACATTGATACTTCCATAGCATCAATATCAGAGCGCCTAACACGACTCTCTACTTCCCTAACACCAACTCTTGATTCCTTCGCAGCTGGTATCCATAATATTGAGATATTCCGGCAATCTGCAGACAACCTCAGCAGACACATTTTACGAATATGTGCTCAAAGACTAGAGGAACGAGATGCACTGCAAGGTAGAAATGCCAGTGGGTCGTCGTCTGGGGGGAAGGAAAACGACAAGAGTAGTATCCAGGAGACGGTAGCCAGCGAAAGAGAGGATTTAAGTGACATTCTAAGAGCTTTAAGTAGGCTTGAGAGGAGATGACTATAGCCGTCCTTGTCATCTCAATCTTTGTGCTCGTTCGTTTTTGATTAAGCGCTGGGGTTTCTTTTTTTGGTATGGGAGCGGATACATTTATCGTTGACTTGCGTCAGATACCACTTTGCTTTTGTTTGACTTTCGTTGCTGCTCCTGCTTGTTTGTATATATTATGATACCAGCATGACCTGAAGAATGAGCCTATACAAGAACCACCATATCTTGAAATTCAACTGCCTTTGCTAATTGAAATAAATGAAGATATCAAAAATAAAAGCTTGCTTCTGTTGGAACGCATTAGAAAACGCCATATGAAAAGAAATGAGGAAGATTCGACGCAGTAGTTAATTAGTCGCTAGCTCTCCTAACCCGCCCCCAGACTTCATCCATACCACTCTTCCCTTTAGTCTCAGGAACCCACCACCAGATAAAAGACCCAAGCAGGACTGCCATGGCGGTGAAAAGCCAGTAAATCTGTCCTTTGCCACCCATATACTCATTAAGGCCTGGGAAAAACTGAGCAACGATAAATGTTGCTATCCAGCTTGATGCCAGCGCCCAACTCTGCGTCGCTCCGACTGCCTCTGGTCCTACCAATTCTGAGGCCAGAATAAATGGAACAGGGCCAAGGCCAACTGCAAAACTTGCTACAAACAAGAGCGTCGCCACAGCCGAGAGGATTTGGAGGCTAGATGCTATTCCTATAGCAAGGAGCATAGACATGCTGCCCATGCCTGCTATGCTAAGTAAAATACACATTTTCCGGCCGAGTTTGTCGGATAAAGGTGCGCAGATAACAGTCATTATCAGGTTTAGACAGGATACCAAGACCGTTAGGAGGGCTGCTGTTGTGGGTAGGATATTGGATAGGAGTGAGACGCTGTACATGATTATGCTGTTGATGCCGGTGAATTGTTGTGTCAGCATTATTGCAATAACGGATATTATTGCTGGCCTATAGACCGGATCCATAAGCGCTCCAAACATGGTCACTGGTTCTTTAACACGGGAAACAGTTCTTGACAATGGGTTTGCGAGAAGCGATTCTTCTTCCTCCGTTTCCACGGCCATGGAACCTCTTGGGTCGGAAGGAGTGGATATCTCCCAAGTCCTTATTTCTTCACTAATATCTGCCGCAGGGCCTCTTATTCTCTGTAGAACCTTTTTTGCTTGGGCTATGTTGTGTTTATCCGCGAGCCAAACAGGGCTTTCAACAACGAATGCAAGCCCGAAGAGCTGAATTATGCCAATAAACCCGGACACAGCGAGAATAATACGCCACGTGTTGCCTTTGCTGAGGAAATAACCTAATCCCTGAGTCAATAAGATACCGATATTGGCCATAACTTGCGTAACGGCTCCAAACAGCCCCCTGCTGCTCGCAGGGGAGACCTCAGAAACGTAGATCGGTCCAACCACAAGGGCAGCACCTGACCCAATACCAGACAAAAACCTCCCTGCCACAAACAAGGAGATGGGAAAAGCGATGGTCTCGGCAAATGGGCCAAGGATGAAAAATATTGTCGTAGACCGAAGAACTAGTAGTCGACCATACTTAGTAGAGAGAGGCCCAGCCAGGAGGGCCCCTAGAAGTCCGCCCAGAGTGTAGCTTGAAGACACAAGACCAAACACACCCTGGCTCATAGGAATGCATTGGGGTAGCTTTGATGATGAAATATGATCCTTCTCGCACGTTATGACGGCCTTGGGTGCATTGAGCTCAGCCTAATACCAGACGAGAGCACAAAGATGCATGTCAGCCAAGCCAATACATTAGACCTGCCAAAAAGTGGCTCGATGAACTGCATTTCAACTTTACAAAAGTGTAAAGGAATTAGTGAGATAAGGATATAGTTACCAAATGATATCCAAACTGAAGAGAACCAAGTGTTACAATACTGATGAGAAAGATGAGGTATGGAGATATCGCACTTGAAGGCGATGTTGAAGCCATCTGGTCTTTTGGCAAATGGTATTTCAGGTTAAAACGAGGACGAGGAGCTCTTCACAGCATTAACACCAAATTAGCTGGTATACGTTTAACTTATTGAGAATAAGGTCCATTATCAGCCTAGGCTGGCAGGTTAGAGGATGTGATGTTGATGAAGTGACGTCGGAAAGAGCCGAAGCGCTTGCAGTAGTTAGCCATGCTTAGTCAGCAGTACCACAGACAGTAAAAAGGGGCAACGGAGAGAAGGAGAGAGACTTGTACTCGTAGTTATATGAAGTTGTGACAAATGATAATTAGCCAAATGGTAAGAGAGAGGTAAATAACGTCTATTTGGGGGGGCCCAATAGCTACCTAGTTATATACATGAAAGGCGAATTAAAAGTGAAAAATTAACTAATCAACGATCAACATAGACAATGAACAACGTGATAAAGCCAACATCTTTATAGTTTGCAAGACGGGGAATCTCGGTTCCTCCATTTGCCTATCGGGTAGACACAATTTGATCCTTGGAGTTCGTCATGGAAATTTCGTGGCCAACCATGAACTGGCTCCATCCCATCTTCTTAGCCACTCCCATCCATTTCAAGGCTGGCATCCCTTCCAGAGTAGACAGAGACTTGTCTTGCAATATCTTGTCTGCGAAGTCCTTGATGCTAACGTTAAGGGCGCTAGAATGTGCTAGGACTTCTGGATGGCCTGACTCTATAGACTCTGTGTCGAATATAGACCCCACAATTTTCCCAGCGATGCGTTCGAGAGGAACTATGCCTAGACTTCCAGATAGACCCTCAAGATCCGGTCTCCTTTGAGCTTGTTTGACAAGAGCAAGGAGTTCGTTCAAAATCTCGTCTGGAGCAGTGGTTATGGCCCCAGGGGCTTTTGTCGGGCGATGCAAGACAGCTCTCAGGCCGAGCTCGTTCGCTGCGTTGGCAAGCACTTTCTCTGCTGCCCACTTGGAGGCAACGTACCCGTCGTGCCCATTGGTAGGTGGGAAGCTGCCCGAGTACATAGTAACTCCGCCTGATGAAACGAAGTGAATAGGGACCTTGCGTGGGTATGCAATCTTCACAATTTCTTTGACGCTGGAGACATTTGTAGCACGGAGGTGGTAGTAAGAATCCCAGAATGAACGGTTAGCACCAAGGTGTAGGATTACATCGACTTCGCTTGAAAGAAGAGTTGCCTCTTTTTCAGATAAACCGAGACGAGCTCTGTCGAGGTCACCATGTTTAATTATGATCTTTCCCTTGGGATCGGGAATGCGGGTCAAGGTGGAAACGCCGTTTTGCGGGCGCACAGCCAAAGTATATATTTTAGAGATGCGATCCTCCGAAACCAGGTGGGCAAGGATATTTCTACCAAGAACACCAGTAGCTCCAGTCATCATAACGACCATGTCTTTCTGCTTTGGAGAAGAGAGATCGGAGTTCAGCTTGGGAAATGCTGGAAGATCAGTTTCGGCATTCCAGTCCAGCTCCTTGACACCAAGGGCATCATCAATCAAACGCGCCATGTTTCGAAGCGTTCCAGCATTCATTATATCAAACAGCTGAATGCTAACACCGAAGGTTTGGCGTATCATTGCCTGTAATTTAACAAGCATCAGAGAATTACCTCCTGCATGGAAGAAGTCGGCGCTGGGTGTTAAAGCACGAGCTGCTGGGATTATCTGGTTCCAAAGCCCTGCAACTTGGTATTCAGTTTCCGTCCGTTCAGTTAGATCCTCTGATGACTTGTTTTCTGCCTCGGGAATCGGGAGAGCCTGCACTGCTTTCCGGTCAACCTTGAAATGAGTGGTGAATGGAAGGTTGTCTAGAGAAACGAAGATAGTAGGTATCATATACTGCGGCAGCGGTAGAAGCATTGGGAGCCGGGTGAGCAGTTCATCACGGTATTCTGTATATGCTGCGGAGAATACGACATGTGCTACCAAGAATGCAGAGTCTTGTTCTCCACGTATGGTAACCACGGCATGAGTAAGGGCTCCTGCCGATGCTTGAAGTATGGTGCTTTCAATGTCTTCAAGTTCGATACGGACGCCGCGTAGCTTAATCTGGGTATCGCCATCTATGCGGCCGTCAAAGAAAAGGGCCCCTTCTTCCGTGAGACGGCCCTTATCTCCAGTACGGTATACCGTTCCTTCCCCCCCAAAATTATTCGGGATGAATTTTCGTCTGGTGAGTTCATCATTGCTCAAGTATCCCTCGGCGACGCCTACACCTCCAATAACAATTTCACCAGCAAAGCCGAGAGGCAGTGGGTTCATCTTAGGGTCCACGATAACAACAGAGTAATTAGGCAGCATGAAACCTACTGGTGCTTGCTGACCAGTTACCATAGAGCGATATGGCAACTCGACTTTAGCGCAAGACATTGTGATTTCTGCAGGGCCATAGCTGTCAAGTAGCCTGATCGGCATTCCTAACTTGCGGAACTCTTCTAGCACAGCATCTGAAGCAACCTCGCCTCCAAGAAGGGCACATTTCCAAGATTTGCACTTCAGCAGGTTTTCTCGTGCATAACGGAACCACATCAGGTATTCGGAAGGGGTAGTAGCAGTGTGAGTTATCCCTTCTGAGGCCATGATATTGGTGATTGAAATTGGGTCACCACGCTGCTCTGCAGGAACAACATAAAGGGCGCCACCATGCACCAGCGCGGTGAAAATCTGCTCAAGGGATTTATCAAAGGAATATGCAGTCTGGTGAAGGACATAGGAGGCGGAGTCCTTGAATTCAAATTGTTTGGAGCAGCCTTCCAACTGTTTCACGATGTTGCTGTGGTTGATATGGATGCCTTTGGGGACCCCTGTGGAACCACTGGTGAAAAGGATAACTGCGAGCGTGTCAGATTTGGCGAGATTAGGCATTTCTGGGCTGTTAACAGGTAGGTTGTTTATATCCACTACTGCTGACGTTGGAGCGTTAAGGTGTTCAACATCTCCTAGCGTTTGGCTATGAGCAAGGATCACGCGAGGCCTGGCTTGATCGACAATTGCAGCAAGACGAGGAAAAGGGGTACGGAGATCGAGGGGAACATAGACTGCACCAGCACGGAATATGGCAAGCAGTGAGCACACCCAGTCTGCAGTAGGCTGTTGAAAAACAGCCACCGTATCTCCCTCCATAACATTAGCTGCAACCAGGGCAGAGCAAATGCAGTCAACGCGGCGTGCCATTTGTGAGTAAGTCATGATCTTCCCGGTTCCATCCTTGAGGCAGATATTGGTGCCATGCTGAGACACAATGTCATCAATATGGTGCATCACCGTAGGGGCCCATTCGTATTGCAAAAAAGGACCTATAGCAAATTAATCTTTTATTCAAAAAATCTTGATCTGGGGACTTACCACGGCCGACTTCAATGGCTTCGTTGATTGTCTTCCTGTCCCAAACGGCTGGTGCACTCCAGTCTACGGCTGGATTATCGGCAAAAGCCGTCAAAAGGTTCACATAGCCTTCCAACAAAAGTTTGGTGTGCTCTGCCGTGTAAAGACGCTGCTGAAGGCGAAGCTCAAGACGGGTATCACCAGCAGCATTTTCAACAATATCGAGAGTCATGTCATAACCGGTCCGTGCGAGGTGCCACTTTTCGCCGACAGCATCAAGGCCCATGTACTTCTGTCTCTCTTGGACACCTTGTCTATAATCCACGAAAACTTGGAAGATGGGAGTGGAAGTGGCCGAACGAGGGATCTTTAACTCGTCCAGGAGTACATCAAATGGCAACTTGGAATGAGCCAGTCCTTTGTAGACTTTGTTGCGGACTTGCTGTACAGCATCTCCAAACTTCTTTGCAGCATAGCGTTCGAAACGGACGGGGAGGAGGTTCAGGAAGAAGCCAAGTGTGTTAATAAATTTGTCGTCTGTCCTATTTGCATCCGCAACTCCGATAAAGAATTCATCACAGTCGTCTAATTGACGGAAGACAAGAGCCTGGAGGGCCGCAAGATAGAAATGAAATGTTGTCGAGCCGAGGGATCTGGAGGCAGCTTTTATTCTTCTTGTCAGTGCTGGCTCAATGCGGACGTCGGCACTGTAGGTACCGTAAGTATCTAGCGGTAATCGTGTGCTGATCTTTGCAAATGGGAATAGGGGTATTGGGTTAAGATTGCTAGGAATTGTTTCACGGTAATATGCGAGATCTGCGTTCATATTACCATTATCCCAGTCTTCGCGTTGCTTTTGTGCAAATGCCCCATACTGCGCAGATTTTGGGATGGAAGGAAGCTTTTGTCCCTCATACGCCTTTTCTAAGTCGCTGTAGAAGACATTGAAGCTGAATCCGTCCATGCCGATGTGGTGACATCCAATGACAAGGTAGTGCATCGTTTCAGAGGAAGAAAGTAGGGTCACTTTCATCGTTTCCCAGCTGTTTAGGTCCCACACATGTGATCTGATTTCATCAAGTTCCCTGTACGCACCGGATTCATCTTTGCAGTGCTTGACAACTAGTTTGACGGCGGATGTTGGAATAATTCCCTGCATTGGGCTTTCCATGTATTCACCAGTCGAAAAGTATCTTGTACGCAGCGCATCATGCCTCAAGACCACGGCTTCCAAGGCTCTTTCCATGTCTTTGACACGAATTCGACCACTAAGCCTGACCAGAATTGCCATATTAAACGTTGTTTTATCTTGTAGAGCTTGGTTAAGGAACCAAAAGCGTGATTGCCCAAAGGACATCTTCTCAGTGACTTCTGATTTAGCTAAGCGGTCGAAACTGTGTTGGCCGGACTTGTTTTCGTGGATTTCCGTCGATGGCTTAACAACTGGCTCTGTAGTTGACGCAATAGTAGGAATAGAGCTTGCCGCTGGTGTTGCCTTTGTAATTTCGACCTGGGGTTCGGCCTCTCGGGTGGGCTGAGCAGAGTCATGCACAGTCACCGGTTTAGAAGGATTGGAAGGTACTTTTGGTGCTGTGGATATAGTATTGGCTTCAGGTTTAGCCCCTTCGGACCCAAGATTAGGGGTAAGGTCAGGAGATATCCGCTGCATAGCATCATTGATCAGATCAGAGACAGAGGAGCCACCCAGGACTTTCAGAACTGGCATGTCGATATCAACTTCTCTGATGAACCAAGTTCGAATCTCGACTGCAACCAAGGAGTCAACTCCCTGCTCTACTAAAGAAGCTGTTGCGTTGAAGTCATCCTCCTCTGGGATACGCAACATCTTCTTTATTCTTCGTGTAAAGCCAGCTAATGAAATGTCAGCTACTCTTTGCCTCATAAAGTGGAACTGTAAGGCTTACATTGCATGATATCGCACACTTCCTCCTCTGTTGTCGCCGTGAGAAGCTGAATCCTGACGGGTATCTGAGTGGATGAAGAGCCGTCTTGCTTGGCCGAAGTGCGTTCTAGAATTAGGTGGGAAAACTTGGTATCCTTCAAGTAAGATGCCCTGATGTCTCCATCTGCATATGTAGGAACAACACCTGAAACAACTTCATGACTCTCTGTTGTCCCTGGCCTTCCTCTTACAATCGCCTCCGCAAACAAGGTGTGGATATCCTGCTCAGATACATTTCTGTAACCAGATCGAGAAAATTGGTCGATATCCAGATCCTCAGCACGTTCAAAGTAACCAAGCCCAATTAGGGACGAAATGGCGATTACGGACGCGGCAAGGCCCTTTCGACGGCGCTGCAAGCCTAGGGATTCCATAAAACTGTTGGCTCCAATATAGTTACTCTGGCCAGCATTTCCAATTAAGGCTGTAATAGAAGAAAACAGAATAAAAAAGTCAAGGGTGTTCTCCGAGAAAAGGTTGTCCAGGTTTATTGCTCCAAGGACCTTTGGCCTAAGGGCTGCCATAAGGTCATCATAACTCATCTTCTGGAAAAGGCTGTCCACTAGAACCATAGCTCCGTGGGCAACTCCGCCAATTGGAGGCATGGTGCGACATATTTTGTTATAGCAGGCTTGGAGCGCATCGGCGTCCGTAATATCCCTAGGTCTCATTAGAATCATTCACAGTCATAAGAAGGGCTAAACTTACAGCGGCATTGGCTTTATAGTTGCCCCATATTCATCTTCCATGCTTTCAATCCACTCAGCATTTACCTTAGGTCTTCTACTAGTAAGCACGACATGTCTCGCCCCTCGGCTTACCATCCATTCAGCGAGGGACTGGCCCATTTCGCCAGACAAACCAACCATAAGGTATGTTTTCTCTGCGCTAAATAGGTTGGCATAAGGGTCAATAGGTTCAACAGTGAGCGAAACTTGAGTATCAACCGCCCAGTCGATTACTACTAGGTCTTTAGTTTCATCAAAATACCCAGGAACCTTATCCAAAGGCAGGGTGGACCTATCGTCAGGCACAGTAAAGTTAGCAGTTTTAGCAATGTCAAAGCCTGTAGATAAATACTTGGAGACAAGTTCAGCATCAGAGCCGGGGCGTTTTGCAACACTATTTCCGAAAAACGAAGATCGGTTGGATTTTTTGCAGCAAAGTGGCAGACACTCCAAGAGATTAGATATAATCTGCTCATCTGAGGTACTGGAGAAATTGATAAAAAGTGAGACTTCTTTTGGTAGTTGCCGTCTCAACAAACGGCGGGGGGTTCTGGGATGGATATATGTCCACTGGGGCCCCTTCTTTGAAGTTTGAGTGGTAGTGAAGAAAACACGAATTTTCTTCGCTGCTGCTTGTTTCCTTATAGCTGCAGCAACAACCTGATCAGGGTCATGTACTAAAACAGTGCTACTTGTTGAGGCTTCCATGATAATCGAATGTGCGACGAGATTGGCAGCAATTGAAAGAAGCACTTGAGTTGCATTGGTCTCCCCGTTGTAAAGTATCGTCCAAGACTTTGGAACATGAACAGCTGACTTGCTCTGATCTGAGAGGGCGATGACTCTTTCACCACAGTCGTTAGTGCCATAGCACAAAAAGAAGTGTCCCACCAAAGGGACTTCCACAGACTGAAGTAGGGACTTCAAAATAGTAATTTCGGTATCACCATCGGACCCTGTGGTAGGTTTAAGTGGGGATGGCTCGCAAAGATTATAGGAGCTATCCTTTGTGGTCAATTCAATGCTAGAGGCATTTGCGGAGACTTTGTGAGCGATATGCCGCTTGTATGAATTGTATCGATCATTCATCTTATCAGCAGACATAAGCCTTGGAGTATAAATTTTGTTGTTCTCCAAATGGTACTCTGATTCATCGCTCCATAGAATAGAGCCGGGGACAAGACGACTGTTTGCCTCGTTGAGATTGAGGTGTCGGAGCAATGTTTCTGCAAAGAGCTTAGCAGAATTTGAATCCAATATATCAACATCAAGTGCCTGGAAGTTGATACCAGAATACTCTCTGCGAAGTGTGCGTGCCATGCCAACAAGCATACGAGAGAATGGGCTCTCTGATCTATTGCCTTTCGTTACCCAAAGAATCTCCCTAGGGGTTGAAAACACCTCTTTAACACCCTCGAGCTTTTGGGGCTGGTTATCCATAAGCTCTTTCATGATTGGAGCATCTAGCTCGGCTAAATTTAGGACTGTAGCAACTGCGTCGCTGTCACTATTGATAAAATTGTTGATTGAAGTGACGTTTGAGATAGACCTGAAATGCGGGCGTAGGATATTAGTACATTCGGTAACGATATTGGCAATCTTATCAGTTTTTCCTCCAATAATAACGAGGTTTTCACGCTGTGGATGGGCATGTCCGGGCGAAAGGGGATCTCTGAGCGTGTAAATCTGAGAATCCACGGCTTGGGTTACCATAACAACCAAGTGGTCTATAGAGTCAATGTTGGGAGTGAAGGTGTCAACACCGGACCAGCCAGTTCGTTTGTACACTTTATCCCATTCCTCCACGGTTATGGTTGGACCCCATGGCCGACCAGTTTCGGCACCGCACCACCAGCCTGGGAAGCCAGACATCGAGAAACCCTCGCGCAGACTTGGGAAGTATGTAGCGACCTCCATGTTAATCAACCAACCGCCTGGTTTTACAAGTTTGCGCACATTTGACAAAGTCAAATCAATATCAGGGCCGACATGTAGAACATTTGATGCAAGAACCATATCGTAATGGCCTTCAGTAAACCCTTGTTCGCTGAGATCCTTTTCCATGTCAAGGGTTTTGAAGATCATGCGGTCAGAATATTGGCTAAATCTCTTCTCCGCCGCTTCGAAAAACCCAGAGGAGATATCCGTGAATGTATATGTTGAAAAGGCTTTTCCCAGAGTAGGGAGAATCATTCTAGTTGAGCCACCCGTGCCAGCACCAATTTCAATAATATTCATCCGCGGATATCGATAAGCAACTTGGGCAGCCAGGTTTGCTTCCCACTGGTTTGTTATATCCAGGCCAATAGCCTCCTCGTAGAAACGATCCAGGATGTTATCCTTCAACGCGTACTCGTGAATATTTCCACGAGTGCGAATAACATGGGCAATATTTTGGCCAACAGCTCGGAGAATACCAATATCAGCACGGTCTCCTGCATCCGCAACAAGAGATTCCACGTATTCCAAAGTATCGTTTACAGCATCAGGTCCAACAAAGGGGTGCTCCCCGTCGATAACCTGCTTGTGCACAAACCTACACCATCTGAGCATATGCTTGAAATGTGGAAGGGTTTCTTCTTCCTCTTTGGCAGTAATGGTATTGAGGAGTTTGTTAATCCAGTAGAAAGAGAATCGCTCTGAGACTCTCGCGATATGAGCGTCCGACTCAGGTAAACGATGAGGAGAGGCAACTGCGCCGTCTGGCTGAGCTAGATCGTAGATGAGGTTAGAGAATAGCTTGACATCGTTCTCCTCTGAGGCCTTGGCTAACGGAACAAGAACAATGCCTTCAATTTCCATAAGAACCCCATTTTTATTGGGAGCAAAGACCTCGATGTCGGCGGTGGGGGTATCATGGGTCCCGCTGGTCACAGCTGCTTGCCAGGGCCAAACAATTTCTTCTCCTGGTGGGAACACTGCTAGTGACGGATTAATTGACAGCCGGTTGATTTTAGTAGGAACATGTATTGACCAGAGCCGGTCATCACCCGGAGAGCTGAATGCAGCGAAGACGGCTTGGAAACTGGTATCAACAAAACCGGGGTGCATTAGGAAATTGTCCTCCCAAGCTTCACCGCGTGCATCAGTAATTTCTCCAACTGCGGCATCCTTCCTACGAAGGATGGAACTGATCGCCTTGAATGGTGGAGAGTAGTTGTAGCCCATGTCCGATAGATACTTGTAGAATCGATCAATATCAACGCTTGTCATGTTGAATTGAGGAATCTGAGAAGCCGAAAGCGCATTGGCGGTTGGTTCACCGAAACGGAGCGATATCTTTCCCTTTCCATTCAAAGTCAACGTATTATCACCCTTGGGGCACGATGATATCTGGAAGATAGCGCTGATAGATTCGGATTCAGATGACAAGACGTTAAGGGTAAAGATGACTTCGATCCCAGTAGTATCATCAAGGAATGAAATAGCACGAGCAATGTCCACCTCTTCAAGTTCAATCAGTTGCACATCCCGGTTGCTTGCAAGGGTCATTATAGCCTCAACAGCCATGCACACATATCCAGACGCAGGGAAGACATTCTGACCCTGTAATCGATGGCCAGGAATCCAGGTAAGTTCTTTGGGGAATAGAATATTCCTCCACTGGATTTGCGTTCCGGTAGTGCCTTCAACAACATTTACACCCAGCATCGGATGGGGAGCCTCGCGAGAAGTGTAAGATGTAGCTACCCGAGAGTCAAGCCAATAGCTCCTTGAGTGATCCCACGAATATTCAGGAAGGTCTCCAGACAAATTGTCACGCTGGGTACCTGAAGACATGAGTTTATCATACCCTTCAAAGTCAACTGCAGATGGGCCAAAGGTCTCCCAGACGTAGCCGAGAGCAGCAGAAAATGCTTTGACATCATCAACACCGCGAGATAAGAGGCCAGTGTAAGGTGTGCCACCTACACCAGTAGCTTGCTCCAAGTTTTCCAGGCACGGCCCCTTCAAAGCTGGATGGGGGCCGATTTCGATGACCAAGTCAAATGGACCTGATTCTTTCACGGCAGTAATTCCCGCCTGTGAAAAAAGAACGGCATTGTTCATGTTGTCGGCCCAATATTGACCATTGAGATTGTTACTAGCCATCTTTGTACCAGAAACGACTGAAGAGTACCATGAGACTGACGAATGTCCATCTTTGAACTCAATACCACAAGCATCCATTGCCTTCAAATACATCTCAGAGCATGCATTCATGTGGAATGAGTGGTAAGCAGTATCAACTCTGAGCTTGCGGACAAATTTCGACTCATCTTTGAACACCACTAGAGCAGCATCAATCGCATCCTCGTCTCCCGAGAGAGTGACGCTAGTGGCAGCATTACTAGCGGCAACAGTAATACGACCGTCAAACTCCTCAAGTTGGCAAAATTCTTCAGCATCCTCAAGGGTTGTGCCAACTGCCATCATTGCTCCTTTCTTTCCAGAGGCAGAGCCAGCAAACTTAGCGTAGAGACCGCGGTAGTAAGCAATGCGAATAGCGTCTCTAGCGGAAATAAATCCAGAAGCGTAGGCAGCAGCAATCTCACCAGAAGAGTGTCCGATCACCGCCTTGAAATCCAAGTTGGACCCAGCAGCCTTGAGTAAGTCTACCCAGCACAATTTGAACAGCAGTGCAGAGAGGTTGAGAAAGGGGCAGCCTCGGCAAGACGAGAAGTCTTTTTATCGGCTTCAAGCTCTCCACGAATAGGCCAGCTTGGCTGTCAGCTTCTGGAAGCTCTTGGAGGGATCGGTCGAGGTTGGCGATGATATTTCGAACATGAGCGGAGGCCTTGATCAGCTGGCTACCCATAGTCGGCCACTGAGCACCTTGACCAGTGAAGACGCCAAGCACTGTCAACTTCTCAGGTCCTGAAGATCGAACACCAAGGCTATCCTTCTGACTCCGAGCAGCATCGATGGCAGCAACCAGGTCGGTTGTCGTTCGGCCAGAGATAGCGACCTTGTGGGCCAGAGCCGAGCGGCGGTTCTGCAGAGTCCAGGCAACATCACTAACATCAGGTGAATTTTCTGCACTCAAGAACTCAGAAAATGTGTCAAGCATTCCTCGGAGACTCTTTTCTGAATGGGCCGAGAAAGTGAGAGGGGTGAATAGGGGCATTTTATCGCAAATTTTGTGCACCGCGGTTGGTTCATAGCTCTCGAGGATTGCGTGGGCATTAGCACCGCCAAAGCCAAAGCTGTTCACGGAGGCACGCATTGGCTGGCCAGCCGGAGGAGACGGCCACGCGTGACTTGTCGTTGGGATTTGCAAGTTGGTGTAGAAAGGTTTGACCTTCTCAGCAATTTGGTTGAGATGCAAGTTTGGTGGGATTGTCTTGTTTTGTAGGGCGAGGGAGGTACCAATAAGACTGGCAAGGCCGGCAGTACCTTCAGTGTGGCCAATAATAGTCTTGATTGAGCCAACCCAGAGTTTCTTTTCAGCAGTTTGGCCATCTTTGAAAAACGCTCGACTAATTGCTTCAGCTTCTTGTGGATCTCCGGCGGGTGTGCCAGTCCCATGGGCATGGAAGAACTGGGGCTGGTCATTGGGGTCCAAGGGGTCAAGGCCAGCCTTTTTGTAAGTTTCTCTAATCAAGGCAGTTTGAGCAAGGTTGCTTGGCATAGTTATACCAGTGGTGCGGCCATCCTGGTTGAAGGCAGTCTCCCTGATCACACACTCAATATGATCACCATCTTTAATAGCCTGGCTCAAGGTCTTCAGAACCACTGCTGCGAGACCTTCACCTCTCGCGTAACCATTGGCACCTTGATCCCACATTCGTGACTTTCCATCAGGAGAAAGCATTTTCAGCTTACTTTCCGCAATATACATGCCTTGATTCCCCAAGAATTAGTACTTAGGCCGTTCGTTAACAGAAAATAATAGAGGACATACCAGGTGTAAGAATCAAATTAGCTCCACAAGCAACTGCCACATTGCAGTCACCACTTCTAAGGACCTGAACAGCTTCATGCACAGCTACCAATGAAGACGAGCAGGCGGTGTCAATGGTCATGGACGGGCCATGCCAATCAAAGAAGTAGGAGATACGGTTAGCCATAATGGCACGAGATATGCCTGTTGCAGCATACTGCGGCAAACAGTCCCAGTCCTTAGCAAGCATGCCAGCCCAGTCATCACACATAAGCCCGACATAGCAAGCAGTAGAAGACCCACGGAGGCTCTCCATGGTGACGCCAGCGGCACACAAGGATTCGTAGACAGTTTCAAGCAGCATACGCTGCTGTGGGTCAATAGCCTCGCATTCATTTGGCGGAATGTTAAAGAAAGTTGCGTCAAAGGTAGCAGGGTCTGCCTCGAGGAAATAGGATTTGGTGACATTGCTAGTACCATGATGGGCGTTGTCTTGGTGGTGCCAAACATTAGCATTAAAGCGATTTTCTGGAACAGGTTTCGAGAGATCATGAGGCTCCTTTAGCAATTCCCATAGTTTTGACGGGGTGGTGCTATTGCCCGGGAAGTTGCAGGCGCTGCCAATGATGGCGATTGGCTCCTTGCGTTGAGGCATGGTGGTATAGTACGCAGTTGATCGAGGCTTAGAAGCAAAAGAGTGAAGTGTGGTTGACTGAAAGTATTCCCGTGAAGAGTAGATGAGGGATACCGCTGCCTGATATCCTTCTTGTATCATCGCCCCATCTGCATTGATGGTCTTGAGGAAGCTGCATAGTTTGCCGACTGCTGGGTTTTCGGTGTGTTAATGCAGCCGAATCGGTTCATTCTCTGCCCTAATTCGGTGTCTCGACAGCCCAGCAGATGGACCTGGGGTGGCAGCGTTGTAACAATGTTAACCATGGTCCAAACCCACCCACCTCTATTGCTAGCTTACATTTGTAGTTTAGTTATTAACTATTTGACGGAGTGCAGGGGATTTTGGATAATACCCCAAGCAAGGAGAAAGTATCATTCCTAGTCGACACCATGTCCCTAGCCACATTGTGTTCAAGCAGCGTTTTCTCCGTAGTTTCGCTCAAACGCGAAAGAAAAGAGCGTGATAACGCTTTCAAAGATGTCATATCATACTTTTCTGCTGTGGACGTATTTCCTCGTGGAGTTGTGCTGACGGGGCGACTCCTGGCGGCTCCCATTTTGAGAAGTAAGCCCTAGACGCACTTTTACATCCGCCGTCTCTTAGTTTCAGTTAATAGCCACAGAGTTAGATGTAATGGCAGCATGGTCCAGACCAGCTTTAGGATTGAGCTGAGTACCTGGTCAGCCTCATCGACAGCGAACTCAAGTCACCGTTCTCGGGGAGTTTTCCGGCGATGAGAGGCATTGCAAGAACACCACAGTAATCATGCCGAATTCATTAGAATTAACTATGCCTGGGATATACCCAAGATCCATGGGTCTCAGCACTTGTCCATTTTCAGTTAGTTGGCAAGGCACGAAGCAGCAGACAAAATACGAGAAACTCCAGCGCAACAAGAGTGTCTTCAAAACATATTCACCGAGATCTGGCCGTTTCCACGGATCGCATAACTAATTTCTGAAGGATGGATAGTTTTGGAGCTGAATTATGCATTTCGTACTAATACTTAGCACTTGCATCGATGACTGATGACTTTTCAGTTGTTTTGTACGGAGTAGGTAGCGATGCTTGCTAGTGGAATGGTGTTTGTCAACGAGCGTGGTTATGGAGAAAGTGGTGATGGTCAGATCAAACCTTAGCTAGTGTCGAGGTTTGTTTAGGGTCACGTTATTCTAGAAGACTATGGACCAATCAACAGTCTGTATAATTTAGGTTA
Source organism: Nannizzia gypsea CBS 118893 (assembly GCF_000150975.2). Lineage (NCBI taxonomy): Eukaryota > Fungi > Ascomycota > Eurotiomycetes > Onygenales > Arthrodermataceae > Nannizzia > Nannizzia gypsea. Next base: position 4,090,230 of record NW_003345201.1, read on the forward strand.
CTGCATATTCAGCCCGAAGCTAACTCGTTGCTTGGACTCTAGCCTATTGGAGTTCTTACCTTACTAAGCACAACGTCACTCATGTCCAGCTGCTGAAAAAGTCGAGAAAACTTGTTTCTTGCCCAGTTTGCATGTCTTCCCCAGGAGGAGGATATTTACAGCGTTTTCATATAACCGAGAATATTAGGATAAAAGTTTTGTGAGGGGAAAAGATCAATTTACCCCTGCAGAGATCATAAATGAAAGTGGTGGCCATGTGAAGGTTGTATAAATAAACAAACAAACACACACATTACTAAAATCTTGACAAACAGGAAAACAGGAGTGTATGCTACCAGCCAGCAACTCCAGCTGACTATCTAGTTAGTACTAGATTTACATATTATACAGACCCGTACGACGAGTGAGTATTGAACGAGTACGTTGGGTGGAATCATGTACATTCAAAGTTGGGGAAGCAAACCAGGATCTGCCATAACAGTGGCGAAAACTGTTTCCAACTATATCACTATATCATCATCGCAATCTGTACATCATCAAGGTGTACACTCACTGAATAGATCCCGTTTCATAAAGTTACATGTACGTACATTCATATTTACGTTCTTCTGGATTTTGCTGTAAGCGGTCACAGGCCATCGGGTTGCATCTCCTTGGTCAAGGCAGGGCACAACTACACCTCCGCAACATGAGCGCCAGCCACGACCTAACCGAACGCCTCGAACAGGATGGTGAATTCGCAGTAGATGAAAATCAAATAGAGCAAGCAGCCTCACAACCTCCTCCTGTTAACAGCAACTATCTTCCGCTGCCGTGGAAGGGTCGGTTAGGATATGTCCGCAAGCACCCAATCCAATAACTAGTTATAACGCCATTTCTGACCTTTTTAGGCATGTCTTAATACATATCTACGCAATGCAAATCCTCCAGTTTTTTGCTCCCGGACATGCCGCATTGCTTCCATACTTGAAAATCGACATCCTCTTCGAGACACCTCTCAGGCACGCCATCCTACCAAAAACCGCCCAGACCGTACCAAACCTCCGGATATCGCCAGGGGGCAGGAATTCGTGCAGGAGCTGGGCTTGGCGAATACTCGGGACTTGGTGACACTGATCCGCTGGAATGCACGGTTTGGAATTCGCTTCATGAGAATCAGCAGTGAGATGTTCCCGTTTGCTAGTCATGCTGAATATGGATATAAACTAGCCCCGTTTGCTTCCGAGGCGCTGGCTGAGGTAGGAAAGGTTGCTGCTGAACTCAATCATCGTCTCACTGTTCACCCTGGCCAGGTATGTGTGCACCTGAATTGTAGGGCTTTTCCAATCATTAGACATTAACCAGTGTTAGTTTACTCAACTCGGCTCTCCACGAAAAGAAGTTATCAGTAACTCCATCAGAGATCTAGCATATCATGCAGAGATGTTAAACCTCTTGAAATTACCACCTCAGATGGATCGCGATGCAGTTATTATCCTCCACATGGGTGGCACCTTTGGAGATAAAGAGAGCACCCTGGGCCGGTTCAGAGAGGCCTACGCGGACTTGCCACAAGATATCAGAGACAGGCTCGTGTTGGAAAATGATGATATGAGCTGGACTGTCCACGATCTTCTGCCCGTATGCGAAGAATTAAACATACCTTTCGTCCTAGACTACCACCACCATAATATCCACTTTGATCCAGATCGAATTCGGGAAGGCACACTTGATATAATGTCCCTCTATGATCGGATAAGATCAACCTGGGTAAGAAAAGGGAAAACGCAAAAGATGCATTATTCCGAACCTGTCCCGGAAGCGATAACTAAAGTGCAACGGCGGAAGCATAGCCCGAGGGTGTCCACACTGCCGCCGTGTGATCTAACTATGGATCTCATGATCGAAGCCAAAGATAAAGAACAGGCTGTTTTTGAGCTTATGAAGATATATAAGCTTCCAGGATTTGATAAAATCAACTCCATCATCCCGCATCACAGAGAGGATGAGAGGAAAGTTTCTAAGAAAACCCAGGTACTCACTGATACTAGTGATACGTCATGGTTAGATCCGGAAGAAATGAACATGGGGGGTCCATACGGCCGGGTTTACTGGCCCCCAGGAATGGAAGAATGGCTCCGCCCTCAGAAGCGTAGGTTAATACCAAAAGTTGCTGGTAAAACAGCCAAACCCCAACTTCGTGAGGCCAAGAAGAAACAAAGAGAGCCATCCCCCGAAGAAGAGAGCGAAGACGATTTAGCGCTGGATACATCATCTGGCAGAGAACAATCCGCGAAACGACAAAAGTTCACAGCCAAAAATAAAGTTCAAGATGCTCAGAGCGCCGAAAGGGTTCATGGAAGAAGAAGGAGTGCAAGGAAAAGTGCAAGGCCCTAACCAATTAAGTGTTCCAATATGACAGCTTTAGTTACTTGGATCCTTTCGGACGATATTTGGCTGGCGAGTTCTATTGATTGGAAGAGTAGACATGAAGTGGAGGCCTTCTAGTAGTCCAAAAAGTAAGAAGACGTATCTACTATTGAACGCGAGAGTTGCAATTAAACCATCACCCGTGGAAACTTACCCTATATAAAGGCCAATCAAGCTTGCCGGAAGGAGCCTCATCTTCCCAGGAGGATAACTAGAACTCTAATACGGATTAATGGCGACCCGAGCCAGGAGACTCGGCTATGGATTATATATAATCCTTAAACTCTCTAATCAAATCTCTGATTGGTCAGGAGGCTTTTTCGGACGACATCGCATGCTCTGCTCTTGATTGCAAAAAGAGGTGCCTGTTACGGAATATAGGTAAGATATCAGATTCTATAGTCCTTGCGGGCGCAGTTGTCGTCCCCGCTTTTCGGCAGGTACACTGTTTTGGCCCCATCCTATGAAAAGGTTCCTTTCAATGCAATGATGCTAGGGCAATTCAATCCATCCCGTTCAACAGTTCGTCCAACCCCAAAATGGTTTAGCCGCTCATCCTTCATTAGTATCCGACAATTTCCGGGATCTTGATAACCCTTGCAGTACTCCGTACATGGTCATATTGCGAATACAATGATGCAAGGAGCAGATTGCCAACTATGTACTCAGACCTTCAGCTCGTTCGGCGACTTTGGTGTCATATTTATGTCGCCGGCGAGAGGAATGAGTGTCACCGTGACTGGCGAAGTACTCAAGATGTGTTGAATAGCAAGTATGCTTGCTGCTCACCACTGAAACTTGAAGTAGATACCCTGCGAGATAATTTGCCTTTTTACTACTACATTTCCCCCGGTGTTTTCATTGCTCAAATATCAGCAATATATGAATAGGCTTCAAACTGTTATATAATTGTTATTTCAAACTTGTTGCCATATCCAGCTGCTCCTTGCTCTTTCACCCTTCTCAAGGCATACTTTACCAAATAGGCGCGGATTTCTAACGACGTTAAAATGCGATACGCACAATCTGCCATCTCTTGTCTCCAAAACCAGGATGCTGTGATAGACGGACCTGCTCCTCACCTTACGGAGTTCGAGCATATTTTCTTCCCCCGCCTTGCCTGTATGAGCAAGACTCATTTGGAGGCATGGATTTTCGATGCTGTCGATCTGACAACAAATAACGTTGCTGTTACGATGACGTTTTTCCGGGACGGAACGCAAGCAGCTTTAGGGAAATGCCCAATTCGTACTACATTTCGAGCCAGCTTGCCGGATGGAACTAAGATAGCGGGTGAACTTTTTGCTAAAGAAAGCACTGTCGAAGCCAATCAAGAGACAGGAAAGATCATAGGGAAATGGGTAGGAGAGAACAAAGAGGGCGGGCACGGCGATATACCATGGGCACAGTATGAAGTGCCGTTTGATATGTCTGAGGCGACTGTTACAATCAATCTGCCTACCGTGAGAGGGACCCTTATTCTTCAACAACGTGGTGGGAGAAACCTTGAAAATTCCGCAGAACGTCAGTTGATGGGGCCCGGCCTATCTTGGGTTCATTCAATTCCTCGTGCAAAAGCAATTGCGGACTTCACTTTTACTCAGGATGGAGAATCCAAACAACTGCAATTCGAAGGATATGGCGGCACAGATTATTGTCGTTCTACCGAACCTATGCAAGATATGATGGAAGGCACTACTTATGTCCGAGGCCACGCAGGCCCCTACACATTTGCGCTATTCCGTCTTTTCAGTCGTCTGCATCCTGGCAAAACGTACACTAGGGCTACCTTGGTGAAAGAGGATGAAATACTTTTCGAAATGGTCTCGGACGACCACGTCTCCTTGAGTGAGGACTACTTATCATTCCGTTCTACCTATAGCGGAAAACTCAGAGGAAACTATTCGGACCATACGACTGGCTACAGAATTGATTTTGTATCTCCCAGTCGAAGCAAGCACTGGTCATTTGAACTCAACCATGAGACTCTGTGGTGGAGCATGCCTACGGAGGCGCCTCCAGCAAAAACAGGGAATAATGGCTTCATGTCATCGGTAACCGGAGGTGAAATGTGTGAGTCTGTCCAGCAAGGGATGGCTACTATTGTACATATTCAGATGACTGCACTGAAATCCGATTATAAGGGGATCAGTAACCGCCAGCTGTAGACCCCATTTGCGACAGAGGTGCTATTTTGATGAACTGAGGAAATTTCGGACTTTATATTTTTACCGTACTTCCTCTGGATTATTGTATGTAACCCCTTCTATCGCAGCTGCGAGGATGGGTTTTGTTCTCAGAAAAATAAAAATGAAATAAAATAAAATAAAATAAAATAAAATAAAATAAAAATAAAAGAGAGAGAGAGAGAGAGTACAACTTCCGTAGTCAACAAAATAATAGTTACCGCTCAACGGAAAACAACATTAGATCGAAACTACGCCTCAGTGCGTTGAGATATGAAGAGGAGAGTTCTCCACCCGTCTTTCGAATGGCCATGGTCTTTCACTTCAGTTTTCGGCGACAATAACCTTAGAGCCTTGTACCCCTGGCGCCCATCACTGATGACGCCGATTCGGAGATTTTCGGCTTTTGGATTGCGACGATGTTTCGATAACCATCGTTCAGACGATTCCACAGCGCAACGAGAGTAGAATATAATGCTTTGTCCTAGCTGCTGTTGCCATAAAAAAAAAGCAGGAGACACCCCATACAGCGTACTCTTCCCAATCACACGGCACAAACCAGGTTACGAAACAAAATTTGAGCGCAAAAATGACACAACTACCGGACAGACAAACGGCTCTCACCTTTGGGGAAGATGGAAACTTGCACGTCTCTCACGAAGCCCAGGTGGCCACACTCAAGCCGGACATGATTATCGTTAAGACAGCAGTGGTATCGGTAAATCCTGTCGACACTAAGATGGAAGCCGGTTTCTCAAAACCTGGCCTGATCGGAGGATGTGACTTTGCGGGTGTTGTTGTGGCGGTTGGGTCAGGGGTTAAACGAGATGTCAAAGTTGGAGACCGGGTTAGCGGAGCAGTGATGGGGTCCGACCCACTGGACCCCTCATCTGGAGCCTTTGCAACATATGTCAGCGCCCCGGCCGATATCACTCTGACCCTTCCCGAAAGTGTTCCATGGTCTGTCGGTGGAGCTATGTCCACTATCTGGTTCACTGCCGGCCAAGCTTTGTTCCAAAATCTCTTGTCAGAGCTTGATGTCTGGCCTATACTCCGCCCCGCAAAAGAGCCGAAAACTGTCCTTGTTTACGGTGGAAGTACCTCCGTAGGTACAACTGCTATTCAGCTTCTCAAACTTGCCGGTCTCCGCCCTATTGCAACATGCTCCCCTAAGAATTATGAGCTTGTCAAGAGCTATGGAGCGGATGAAGTCTTTGATTACCGCTCTCCAACCTGTGCGGAGGATATTAAAAAAGCAACCAGGAACAACCTAAAATATGCACTTGACTGCATCTCGACAAAGGGTTCAATTGATATCTGCTATGGTGCCATTGGTCGTGCTGGCGGCCATTATACCTCCCTTGACCCATTCTGGGAGTCGACAGCAAATACTAGAAAGGCGATCAAGGCTACTTGGATTGTGGGTATATCCATGTTGGGCAAAGACATTGCCTGGCCACCGCCCTATGAGAGGCCAGGAAGTGAGGAAACAAGGGCATTTGGTGGGAAGCTGGCTCAGATCCTCCAGAAAATACTCAACGAGAAGAAAATGAAGCCACATCCGCTTAGGGTCAAGGACAGAGCAACATGGGATGATGTCCTTGTAGGGCTGGACGAGGTGAAATCAGGAAAAGTGTCAGGGGAGAAGCTTGTGTTTGTTTTCTAAACCGTTACTTCGTGATGTAGTATAACTTTGCAATCCAAATCTGGGCGCAGCTCCCAAGAAACCTGTGTGCTTTCTCGAGATAGCCAATCTTAGACTGTATCGTACTCATGCACTGTATATCGATGGCTCCCCGTCTTGCTAGCCACAGGGATATCCTGGCTTGGTGGCTGTGACTGTCTAGGGACAGCATGTTGGTCATGTCTCATTATGGAAATTGGAAGTCATTTGCGCGGGTGAGCTGCTGTAACCTGATTAGCAACTGGCCTGACGGAGAATTCCAGGGAGATACATACACCCTTTACCCTTTCACCCCAAAGTGTAGTTCACGACATATGTCCTCCCCTAAAACTCCCTTGTTGGCTTGCCGTCGCGCCAAGGTTTTAAGCTCTTGATATTTTTAGTTAAGCTTATTATTTGCAACCCAGAGAGCCGACCATTCCTAATTAGTCGGCGAAGATCCACAGCCTCGTGTTTTCGCCCTCCTTGCACAGCTGACAGCGACTCCGTTAATTTTCTCAACATAACGACTCCAGCAGATTGGTCAGTAAGATCATGATTGCATTGCCTTGAACGGAGTAGCTGCATACAACGTATCTTCTCCTAAGGCTGTTAACCAACTAAGGAGTAAACAGAATGGGCTAACAGCACGATTCATCCACAGCCTTCCGTCCTTAACAGCATACGAGTCGCGAATTCTCAAGCTGGATTAAATAATCACTACTCCGTACTCCGTAGTTGGTTATATAACCAGGTAAGTGCTTACTATAACTCCAGCATATGTACGGAGGAAGTAATAATGAGCTGATTGCCAAGTCTTACATACATTTGCAACATCGGGCCTCTAGCCTTTGGCTCTTTGGGTAGAGCGTGCTTAAGCTTTCCTAGAATTACCCCATGGTTAATATGCAGACGATTTTACCATGATCATACGGAGTCAATATACGGAGTATATAACGGCATAAGTAATACAGGTTCTTTTGTACACGTGGAGATGCCTTGGAGGATATCACTCGTGGCATGACATCTCCCCACTCCTGTGGCCAAAGGGGCGTCTGGTGGCTAACATTGATAACCACGATTGCTGGTCCCGGCCAGACAGTTAACTAATATATGTTCGTATTGTGGGTTATCATACGGACACTGTCGAAGAATATGGCACTTGAGGTTACAGCCTCTATTAAACCAGATGAGCAGGGTTCACATTGTCATCGAGAATAACAATAATGAGCAACGCATAAATATACCTCATTACGCACTGACAAGGTTGTTGTTAACCTGGATGAACAGGGTTTCTTCTCTTCTAGGACCCAGGATTCAGTTTTGTTACCTCGAGGTCGTCAACAGTTTTCTCGTGCTCACGGTCTATACGGAGGGCTAGAAACCGAACTGAGAATTACACGTTTCTGACAGCCTTTCCTAGGTGTACTTAGCCAATCAAACCTATCATCCATTAGCCTGTCGGTAAAGTAGGTAGGCTAGGTCTTCTTGACCCTGGATCTTCAGAAACTTAATGATGGTTGTTAGTGCTAGTTTTCGTGAAGTAAAACAAGCTCTCCTCCAAGACTCCTTGGGTGTGGTTAACTCTGATATCCACAGCTCAATGATTGCGGGAACATCATTCCTTACAAGCAACCTGACGCTGTTGCAATACCCTATGCATCCAATACGAGAAAGACCATGCTTGAGTAAATGCAGATCTGCCTTGGAATAGAATCATACTGCCACCTTCGACCACCAAGCGACTAACTTGGCTCTTTTACCTCGGAGCATTTAGCTCGCACCCTCCCTCCAATTGTCAGGATACCCTTTGAAGCACAAATCTTTGAACCAGCTGTATAGCTCTATTGCGCCGCATGAAAAGCCACTGTCACCATTATAATTACCCTTGATATACTTGTCACCTCTTCTCGGTCCAGGAACTTTCGGTTTCTTCCCATCAGTACATCTACCAACCCTCAGAACAATGCTAAGAGACCCAAACTCCGCTGCCAAATCTATCAATGATAGGCTACAAGGTCAAAAGAGAAAGACAACACAGTCATGTTCATCTGAAGCACGGTTACGCCTGGCTTGCAATCGATGTCACGCCCAAAAACTAAGATGTCTACGCTCTGAAGGCGCAGAGCCCGGGAGTAAATGTGAACGTTGTCGACGCGCATCCGTTCCCTGCGTTTACAGCCCTCCGAATCGTATAGGGCGACCTGCAAGATCGGGATTATCATCCACGACTTCATCTGCCGGTTCTTCAAAGCCGGACGGCCCAGGTAGCCCACGAAATGCTCCTCGGCGGTCATCGTCCAATTCCCCACTACCCCCGAGCCCTCAACCACTCTTCATTTCTCATCAGGGAACTGCTGTTGACTCGCTGGCCGATGATTCCGGGATGTTTGATTTTCACATGGATGAATCCAATGTTAAAGTTGATATGCTATCATTTTATCATGATAATACGCCATTTTTAGAGGGCCCCGCAGCTCTACTAGCGGAGAATATATCTATGCAAGGGGAGATATCTCAAAACATAACGATCTCGTCATGTACCAATGGAACTAGCGACGTATCATCTGGAGATCGATTCTCGACCACTGAGATAGCTCCCGATAACCATGTGCGGGAACTTACAGCATTTGGGCTAGCACAATATGACCAACTTCGCCGCCTAGAGAGAATGAGGAACTGCACTGGAAATGATAAACGGGGGGTATTCGCGCGACTGCACAACTATCCTATACACGATATGCTGGAGCAGGTTCGAAGGCTCACCGAGCTCATAACACAGCTGATGTCTGTGCCAGAGTATAAAGATGGTCCAGGAGGCGAATCTATTCCGGACGTCGACTCTTCTTGTCTGTTGAATGAGGAATCCATAACCAACGATCTTTCTAACATGCTAACACCCCAATTTTCGGGCATATCCTATCTTAGCTCCAGCGATAACAGCAGCCGGCTGTCCCTGTCCATACCAAGCAAGCCAACCCCAATCGACACCTCCACGATTCTTCTATTTGTTGCCTGCTACCTCCGCCTTGCACGAGCTTTTGCCTGGTTCTTTACGGACCTTCATACCCTTCTCCTTTTCCCCAGTGTCGTCGAACTCATACCCTCAGAAGAGCGCCGGATATTTCCAGGCCTAAAGCTAGGCTCATTTCAATCATATGTGGGAGTAGGACTAGAGATATCCATCGTTGTTCAAGTCAGCGAGCGCATGTTACATCGTCTGCACGACTCTCTTGGCCTATCCTGGAACCAGTGCGGTTCAGAGGGCCTTTTCAACGCTCACCTGCCAACAGGTGCATGGAGCAACGCAGACACAATCACTCCGGTTATGATGAAAGCCATCCAGGCTCAGGAAAGAATAGATGCGCAGGATGAGAGGGGAGATACATTCACAAGGTTATTATTGATAATGGAGAATGTTAAAGGGCTAATTAAAACACAGCCACTATTGTGAAGCTTCCAAACTGATGCTCTTTTATTTTACTTTCTACGATTTCATGCTTGATATATGTGTTGGAAGGTTATGGCATGCGGAAGCCGTAAAATCCGAATCTGTAAATAGTGCAATGCATAAATCCTCAATTATATTCAAGTTAGATTATATCGGAAGGCCGGCAAAGAAGTATACGGTTTCCCCCTTCTTTTGAACTCCATATGTAGCTTCCTTGTCAGCGTCTTGTTGAAAACCTGTCGTGTCGTAAGTGTACTACTGCACGCAAACTGATACAATTAGCAGCAACTACTATTCCGTACGCTTATCGAGATACCGTCCTCTGGCGTCCCAGCCCATCACGTAGTTACAGCACTTTGCAGAATACAACCTAAGTCTATACTACCCGTTTTCCCTTATGCACGAGTTACTCAAGTTGACATCAAGCATTCATGGCGTAAGATAAGGCCTACCAAGAAAAACAAGCATCTGAGGCCACTCTTTGGCTGAGACCCATTTTCTAAAGATCTCCGCGGCCCACTCTGAGCCGGGGATCCTGGCCGTGTTCAATAGTTATTCATTGATTAACTAAATAAATGGCAGTTAGGTAACGGAAACTTACGGGGACTGTCTGGGCGCATCCTGGGCACAGGGTGACCAACATTGTTTACTGGCTTACTGACGAAGAACCCACGCAGCGCGGTGTTGTCCGGAAAACCCACAAGGCATCCGGCAAGTTAATCGCGTTCCTTTTTGAGTACATAAAGCACTACCTACATGCATGAAAAGCACCGAACCTGGATCATCTTTACATGCGGTTCAGTGACCAATTGGTCGTCTTCCCTCGGGATTGAGCCCCAAATAGATCTTGCGGATGGAGGTCTGTACCCCTTGCCGAAGGCTACAGTATCCATGGCCTGTTCTACGTAACTACTATAACTAAGATTTGGCCAAGATCACGAACAAAGGTTCGGCTGGTGACGGAGTGATATTGCCTCTGTTTGTGGCTCGTTAGAAAGGGATATCTTCAGTTTCGTTCCTCCATTCATCAACCGTGGGAGATACGTAACTAACTCCCTCTGAAGACGATGCACCAACCTGAGGAAGATTCATTATCGTCGATCAAGCTCAAGCTCATTAACTACCTAGGTATATAACTAATGCGAGAAAAGAGAATAAAGCGTCACTTAAAACGCTTCGCTGAATCTCTTGATGTGGTACGGAGTACTCATGCAACTAACTCGAGGACCATGCTTGGGGGCGTTATGGTATACGAGAAACGGGTGGAGCTGCAGGGACCTGGAGAATAAGAAAGCTCATGGATCTACAGTGTGAGCTGCCATCTGCTGGAGAAACTGGAGCCTGGTGGCTGATTTGGAGATACAGACAAAGCAGCCCATGGGCTCGTCTCTTAATGTTCTTATGCCTAGTAGCTTATAGCTTAGTTAACTTACAGCTTCATTACATAGAAGGTCTGATTGGAAGGTGTTACAAGAATTAACAATGATGACGGAAATGTTTCAGACAATCCGTACTAGAATGATGTTTTTCTTTAGGTAGAAAGGACCCTGATATAGTTACATATTTCCACGGGTGCCTATCCTGTTATTCCAGATACTTATCAATACCAATATAGAATGATACCAGTTAGGCATATGCTCTTTATCAAAAGGAGGCCATGTATGACCCGTGGATTGGGGTAGATACATGGATGAAGGAGCGATTGGTATGTGGTTAATCGAGGAGATTCCATGGTATCTGCATGCGCGATCCGCAGTATGAGGTTTTAGAATTAATGGTCAATTTAATCTTCCACCAAGATCAGATCGTTTGAGAGCTGCTAGGGAATATCCGATAAACAGGCAATACTGCCACAGGGTGCGTTCACACTATCACAAAAGGTTCCCAGGGGGTTTGAATTGTAACGCCACATCGCTGTTCGTGTATACCATGTCCAGGTCTCGAATAATTAAATATTTGGTTTAGATGGAGAGATGGAAGCGATTTAGAACATTCTCCCCTAGATCCTAAATGTCTTAAGACATAGATCTTATGCATTCAACATTTCTAGACTCTAGGTAGAGCTGCATTTCTCGATCGATCATTGGAGGAACATCGGCCTCGTGCGAATAAGGTAGTTTGATCGCAAGGTGATGAATCCAGTGTCTATCCTCGGTGGAAAAACCACCGTAAAAATGAAGGCTTCGATTCACATTTCTCGTACACGCTTTGCTGCCCTAGATGTTAGGGAATCGTCTGGTAAGCCACTCCGCTTTGTGCCAGGCAAGCTACTGGTGCGGATATCGTTGTCATCCTGACTGACCCTTCGATTCGGGTATTTTCCTTCGAATCCTTCAAAACAATTTGATGTGATTGGGCTGCCTGTTGAAAAGTATGGGTGCTCTAAAGCCTCCTTTGCGGTAATCCTTTTCATTGGGTTATACTCTAAAAGTCGGGAGAGAAGATCAAAACCTTCTTTCCCGGGGGTCCCTGCAACTGATGAAGCGGAATATGAACCATTCTTCAGACAGGCATTATACCACGGTTCTAGGCTTGATGGCTTGTGTATATGGCTTGTTCCCGGGCCTAATGCAAATGCTTGAAGCTGGCCGTATTCGGGCATCGCAGTTAAACCAGGCCAATTTTGCTTCAGAGGCATTCCAAGAATTTCCATTATTTTGAGCATTTGGTTTCGTTGGAAAGGAACGTTTTTTTTGCTATCCATCTTTGCCTCTTCTCCCTTAAATATTGGGCGAAGAGAGAGTAACTCGGCGAATATGCACCCCACTGCCCAGAGGTCAACAGCCGGGGTGTAGTGACGGCTGCCGAGTAGTAATTCAGGTGCGCGATACCATATCGTCACTACAACCTTATCACCGGAAAATAGTGAGTTAAGCGGTTTATAGAATAACCGGGCAAGTCCAAGATCACCGATCCTTACTGCACCACCAGATGTAACCAGTATGTTAGCTGGTTTGAGATCACGATGAAGAACCCAGTTTGAATGAAGATAAAGAAGTCCATTGAGCAATTGGAAAAGGATAGACTTCACCATCGGCGCGGGAATGGCATGCCGCTGGGGTTGTGTATGGTGGTGTATTATTTGCAGTAGATCATGCTCGGTATACTCAAATACCATGAAAATGCACCGGTCCTCAAGGATAATCTCGACAAGTCTCACGACATTAGGGTGGTTTAGCTCAGTGCACAGAGCGATTTCTCGAACTGCAGACTGTGAAAGTCCCGTGTACTGAATCGTTTCTCCTTCCTTATCAGGTTTGAACCTAGCATTATCTTCTTGTTAGAATTTATTTTAATATTGATAGAAGTTGTCGAAGATTTCCCTTACTTTTTGATAGCAAATTCACCTTTTTGCCCATTTTTCCCCACTGCCTTATAAACTCGCCCATAGGTACCGCTACTAATAAAACCAACGATATGGTATTTTTCTCTTATGCGAACTTTGCTGGTATAACCGAAGCCCGGAGACTTGATTTGATTGGCAGAATCTAAATGTTGCCGTGTTAGCAAAAAATCCAGGGGTAACCTGAGCCAAGGTTTTGTAAAGTAGAGAAACAAGCAGCATGGGTATAGAATCGCCAAATATTAGCAGATAAATAGGCAATCAGTGATATATTCCTCTTGTAACAGGTCCAAACTGCGTCTAACAATTCGGGATGCGATAGCCGGTAATACCGGAAATGACTCCGGAATCAGCCACATCGTTTTATTTTCGATGCCCAAGACAGAGAAGTGTGGGAGCACCACAGTGCCATCATTCTAGTGCTCTGAATGTTTGAATGAAAATGGGTATAAAGGAGAATGATGCAGCATAACCTCATAGTATGGTTGGATATCAAAAGTACATGCTGTCCGAAGGCAGAATGAATTGGTGGATAAAATACGTCGAAATTTCAACCGGACAAAAGCATTCCACGAAGTCTTAAAAGGATAAATCTGCCTTACCATCAAAAGCCACTTGTACAGTCCGGTGTATGCCTTTGGCTGTTGATCGAGAAGCCATTTGAACAAGGTGCAAATTAAATAAAAAATAGAACGTAAAAAAAGAAAGAGATAAATGAAAATGCCAAGTGGATCATCAGAGAAAATAATACAGTCTAAAAGTCAAGAAGTAAAATGAAAGCCACCATATTCTATTGATCCATGCTGGTGGTTGCTCTTCTCAGCTTCCCAAAACACCTGCAGATGTTTTATGTCGTCTCGTAACTAACTAGCCCGACCTGGCCAAGATGGGTCACGTGAGCATATCGACCCCCTGGTCCATTAATCTTTTTGCTTCGACATCCAACTTTTATTTCTTGACACTGCTGCTGTCATTGATATTCAGTGTGATTGTTTGACAGGAGGAGGCAGAACTTCTCCCTGAAATAACGAGCTTTGCTCTGTACACGCTGTTATTTGGCATGATGATTGATGGAACCGAACATTTCCTCCCTTACCATGAACCAAGCCTTAGGACAATTCTCATCCAATCTTCATTCATTCTCTGTCTCAACTTCATTAGTACTGTCCTAGATAATGTGATATTCTGCGGCTTACTTGGGCAAGTGTTTATTGGTATTGCCTGGGGTACCCCGGGAGCCAATTGGCTGGACACAAGCTCGCAAAAGGTTATGGTTCAACTCGGATACTTAGGCCTCCTCCTGCTTGTCTTTGAAGGTAAAATCGTTGTCCTACAAACTAGCCCTAATAGCCCTTTCAACTGACAATTATAAAGGAGGATTGGGTACAAAATTTCAGTCTTTAAAAGCTAATATCTCTTTATCTATGACCGTGGCGGTAACGGGAATATGCTGCCCTATGGGCCTTGCGTTTGTCCTCCAGCCTCTAGCAGAAGCGGTTCCTCTACAATCATTTGCCGCGGGTGCAGCACTCTGTTCCACCAGTTTAGGGACCACATTTACCGTTCTAAATTCCAGCGGGCTATTGTCTACTCGTCTTGGAACTGTCTTGAGTAGTGCTGCCATGATAGATGACGTTATTGGGCTTGTTATGATACAGGTTGTGTCTAACCTTGGACAGGAAAAGACATCACTAAATCCTGTTACTGTTATCCGGCCGCTTGCTGTGTCATTTGGTCTAGCCATCACAGTTCCAGTAGTGTGCCGGCTTATTGTGAAGCCGATCACCCTACAACTTAACCAAACAAGACACAAAGCTCCATCCGGCTACACGAACAAATTTTGTACTATGGCTCACACTGCACCCATCATACACACGCTTATACTTTTTGGGCTCGTTACCGGGGCTACCTTTGCTGGCACATCTAACCTCTTTGCAGCGTACTTGGCCGGAGCTGCAATAAGTTGGTGGGATAGTGAACTTCCTCATCCGGAGATCACATCTACTCCAACAGCATCCCAAGCATCTAGTATGATAAGCAGCCCCCATGTGCCTTTGGACAACCGTGGCTTGGATACATATCATCAATACTATGCTCCGGTTACAGCCTACATCCTGAAACCATTCTTTTTCGTACGTCACAGCCCACCTCTACCCTCAGATTCAAGAGTTGCTAATAAAATGAAGGCGTCGATTGGCTTTGCAATTCCAATTGCTGACATGTTCCATGGTGAGGTTTTGTGGAAAGGTGTTGTCTTCTCGGTTTTAATGTTCTTTGCTAAGTTGATCACTGGTGTATGGCTTATACGGTGTAATATCTGGCCCGGGTTTCGGATGCCAAAGGGCGTACGCTCGATAATCATGACTTCGGCATCTTGCTTCAGGCGGGCTTCGAGAGGACATAGCCATAAAAAACAGGCTGCCGTGGGCAACTGCAAAAGAACCACGCAACTGCGCAGCGGTGCAGCAGATGATATAGCAGTGCAGGATCGCCGCTCCGTACACCAAGTCCCTAACCAGAATTCCCGTTCATCTCCATCCTCGCAAATAAGCAACCCATTATCTCTCTACCCAGCTGCCATGCTGGGCACCGCCATGGTTTCTCGTGGTGAGATAGGGTTTTTGATAGCTTCTCTAGCCGAAACAAGTGGTCTTCTCCGATCCCAAGGCGAAGAACATGCTGGGAGTTCGAAGCTATACCTAATTGTTACTTGGGCCAACGTGTTATGTACCATCATTGGGCCATTGAGTGTGGGGATGTTGACGAGAAGAGTTAGGAAGTTGCAGGGCAGAAGAGAGGGAAATCCGGGAGGAATAGACCCTTTAGGACATTGGGGTATCTAATAATCCATTATCTTGTGATTACAATAAGATCCAGTTTTCAGGAAAAGGGAAATACGAATACATGAGTCAGAAGTCAAGAAAATAAAGTGTCGAGCTCGACTGGCGGTCTACTCCTTGAGACGTCCAACCAACAGACTCAATATCCTATAAACGAGCGTTAGAAACTAATTGCTCAGAAAATGATCTCAACATGGGCTTGGTAAAGCTTCACTACTCACCATTTTGTTCTCTTCGATTATCCCCTTTTTCATCATCCTCCGGATCATCTTCACCATGTGAAGTAGAGGGTTTCCCACCAGCCTCATGTATTGCCCGATCATCACCTCTCAGTTTTTCAAAATAGGATTTGATATCTTCTGCTCCGACTGCTTGACCGCTCTCTGCGAATGGTTTTAAGAATTCCTTCACTTTGTCACGGAGATGATTGTAAACCATAACACCTTCGATTGCCTTTACTCGGTCCAAGTTGCTGAGCGCAGCTTCACCTCTGTCCAGGAGACTTCCTGTGTGAATGCTGCCGGCACTAGTGTTAGCATTCTGACCGTCACCATCTTCAGATAGCGGAGGTTCATAGACATCTTCTTCCTCACGGAGCTGAGGATTTACTTTAAGATAAGGAAAACATTCCACACATTTACACAGATGATCGCGGAAGTCTTCTTTGACAAACAGCGAAAACTGGCCTTTAGGGGTATCCAACGGGAGTAAATCGTGTTTTTCCTTGGTCTTCGCGATCTGAGCGTTTGGTTCGCCCAAATGCGTTGGGGATTCCTGCTTTGCCCGTTTCAAGTCCGGTAACACGGTATCTTCATCTTCAAATGTTCGCTTTTTGCACGGGGTTGCCACTGACTCAGTTGCATTAACTCCTGTATCTTCTACCACCTTCGGTGAACCACTCGGCCTTTTCTCGTCGAGGTACACTGGAGGCAGGAATCCTGGGGTCCCTGCATACCGCTTTATCCACGGATTGGAATCCAGGCATTTATAACATATAAAGGTTTCAAAGTCATCTTCATCTGGAAATCCGGGTGGTAAAGGCGGGTCCTCGTCTTCTTCTTTATCAGTGCTTGCAACACGGGGCAGACCTCGCAAGCACTCAGGATGCCACCAGTCTTCTCCACAACCACCATTTTCGACTGTGCCAATACCAAGACATTGAAACATGGTCCCCTTCTCTTTAGCAGGATCATATGTGTCGCCGCAGCCACAGAACCTGTTTCTAAAGTTCTGATTGTACTTATTACCTGTAGTGGGATCCTCCGAGTGGACGCCCTTCTCGCCAGTAGCAGGGTCTGCCCTCAAGGTGCAGGGGGATGTCGAGGGTAACCGTTTGGTGCCACAGTCGCAAGTAAAATCGCGTTTTGTAAAGAGTTCTACCAATTCGTGCTCACCATGACACGAAATCGAACAGGAGTAGCAGACACCAGCGGGGTTATAAGGGGAATTCGTGTTTTCGGGAGGAGGGTTGCAAGTAAGGCAGGAAAAAAGGCTCTGTCGCAGGGCCCCAAGTGGTCGTGTGCAATTATCAAATGACTGAATGTAGCTGTATTAGCCTTTGCATGAGGACGAGTAACTGATGTGCAAGAGACATACATAGGGTAAGGCTTCGCGTGCATCTGCCTCCAGCCTCAATTGTTCGTTGATGAAACTAGTAGGTAGCTGTTAGAACCTCGCTCTCGTCTAGCTGGGCATTTTCTCAGAAGTAACAGCGCTTCACTTACTCAGAGGCTGTCTGCGAGTTCTGAGAGGCGAAGCTCTCGCGTCGCTTTAGAGGAACCTCAACGCCGTCCACCTTCCCACCCGCCGAGTTGGAAGTCTGACTTGGATCCATATCCCGACTACTAGGCAATAATAAACAGTATAATATCGGAAATTGAGCTGGCAATCAATTGCAGCGGTTGTTCCTCTCCTTCTCCTTCTGCTCCAACTCTCTCATGCTTCCTTGCGCAGCTTCGTCGCGGATTGAGCCGAGGAGGTCGCTGTTTGTCTAGTTTGCACTCTTCTTCCCCATTTAGGTTAAATTGGATAACGCGGTTATTTTTGGCGCGACGCGACGTGTTCGCGCGCTTCGATTTGTTCGATTCGATTACTATCAAATTGACGAGCTTTTCTTCTCTCTCTACATTCTACATGCAGCATCAAACAAACAGCGTCGAAAGCGCCAGCAAGCTACCGAAGGACCCGACAGGCATACTTAATTCGCTCGATAACTAAGTTCGAGAGTGTGTTGCGTTGCTGTTCTTTTTACACCTGCGCATCTCTAACTACGGCAGCCAGTAGGCGAGCAATTCACAATGAGGTATGGCTGCATTCCACCCAAGCCTGCTAAGTTCACCTAAGATCCGACGGAAATTCTGACGATTTCGATTTAATTCAGTTCTCCTTTACGCCCAAGTAACTCTGCTGGTAACCGAGGGCGAACAAACCTCACCAGTAGAAAGCGTGGGCATGATGGCCTTGACGATAACTCCTCAGCCCCACCTCCTTCGAGCCGTAAGCAAACATGCTATAGGATAAAATATAACTTAAGACGGTTGCTAACCATAGAGCAGCGCCTCCTTCCTCTCCGCCAATGCTGCCTCTTGATGAGGCTGACAACGAAGATGACATAGCTGCAGAGGAAGGGTTTATCCCCGATATAGACGATTTAGAGGAGATGGCAGAGGATGACGATGGCATTGACCTCTTTGCAGACAATTTCGAAAGAGATTATGCGAGTCGTGCCGACGATGGGTATGGTGGAGTTGATATCGATGATGCAGATCAAGAGGAATTAGACCCCGCAGCGCGACGACAACTTGAAGCACGACTCAACAAACGAGACCGTGAAATCGCTCGAAGACGAAAAATGCCCGCTGCTTTCCTGCAGGAGGATGACTTTGATGGTGTTCCCGACCTTTCCCTGCAGACGCGCAGGCACCGACGCAACTATGACGAAGAGAGCCAGGACGCAGATATGGATGATCCAGAAGCCGACCTAACTTTAGAAGATATGGCCGATATCAAGGCCGATAATCTTACAGAATGGGTAGCAACCCCAGCTATTCATAGGGCAATCTACCGAGAGTTCAAATCCTTCATAACCGAATTCACGGACAAGGACGGCATTTCAGTCTATGGCACCCTTGTGAAGAATCTCGGAGAAGAGAATTCGGAGTCGCTTGAAGTCGCATACCCTCATCTTAGCGAGTCAAAATCGATAATTGCATACTTCCTTGCAAACGCCCCAGCTGAAGTCCTCAAAATATTTGACCAGGTAGCTATGGAAGCTACATTGTTGCACTACAGAGACTACCACCGTATTCATAGCGAAATTCACGTACGAATTACTAATCTACCCGTGAAATATACCCTCCGCCAGCTTCGCCAAAGCCATCTCAACTGCCTTGTCTGTGTGAGCGGTGTGGTTACAAGGCGAACAGGTGTTTTCCCACAATTGAAATACATTATGTTCAATTGCAACAAATGTGGTGTCACCCTTGGGCCATTTGAACAAGACTCGAGTAGCGAACTAAAAATCTCGTTTTGTCAAAACTGTCAAAGCCGTGGACCTTTTACATTAAACTCCGAGAGAACGGAATATCGCAACTTCCAGAAACTAACTCTTCAAGAATCTCCGGGCACCGTACCTGCTGGCCGACTCCCGCGCCATCGAGATGTTATTCTTTTGGCGGATTTGATTGATTCTGCCAAACCTGGTGACGAAGTCGAAATCACTGGTATTTACCGCAATCAATATGATCTTCCAATGAGTCAAAGGAGTGGGTTACCAGTCTTCAGTACAATTATCGAGGCTAACCACATTGTGAAATCTCATGATCAGCTCGCTGGATTCCAATTGACTGAGGAGGATGAACATCAAATCCAAGCTTTGTCTAAGGATCCTGGTATTGTCGAGAAGATCATAGCTTCAATCTGCCCAAGTATCTATGGGCATGAAGATGTTAAGACCGCGGTCGCTCTCTCTCTGTTTGGCGGCGTTAGCAAGGTAGCTCAGGGAAAAATGAACATCCGTGGAGATATCAACGTACTACTGCTTGGTGACCCAGGTACTGCCAAATCACAAGCTCTAAAGTACATAGAGAAAACCGCCCATCGTGCCGTCTTTGCTACCGGACAGGGAGCTAGTGCTGTCGGCTTAACTGCAAATGTTCGTCGTGATCCAATGACCAGTGAATGGACTCTTGAAGGCGGTGCGCTGGTATTGGCCGATCGAGGTACCTGCTTAATTGACGAATTTGACAAGATGAATGATCAAGATCGCACATCGATTCACGAAGCGATGGAACAACAGACAATATCCATATCGAAAGGTGGTATTGTTACCACACTCCAGGCGCGGTGCTCTATTGTTGCAGCGGCAAACCCTATTGGGGGCCGCTACAGGGGAACACTTCCTTTTTCTCAAAATGTTGAACTCACTGAACCCATCCTTTCTCGTTTTGATATTCTCTGCGTTGTCAGAGACATGGTGAATCCAGATGTAGACGAAGGATTGGCTTCATTTGTGATGAATTCGCATTACCGATCGAACCCGATTAAGGACGCACAAGGAAACCCGGAAGAAGATGTCTCCGAGAACTCCCCTGAATCCAGGTTTAAGGCACAGAGGGCAGATGCTATTCCGCAGGAGCTATTGCGCAAATACATCGTCTATGCGCGAGAAAAATGCCATCCAAAGTTATATCAAATAGATGAAGGTAAGGTCGCTGAGGTCTTTGCTGATTTGAGACGTGAGAGCCTGGCAACTGGCGCATACCCTATAACGGTACGTACCTCTTATCCATACGGTGCGGTGCTAGTCGCCCCGACATCAGTTCTTCCCTCCAGTTCTATATGGCTCCGACTTACCATTAATAGGTGCGGCATCTTGAATCAATCATGAGAATCGCGGAAGCATTCTGCAAAATGCGTCTGTCCGAATATTGCTCGTCTCGCGACATTGACCGTGCGATTGCCGTAACCGTCGACTCCTTTATCGGTAGCCAAAAAATAAGTTGCAAAAAGGCCCTTTCAAGGGCATTTGCCAAGTACGTTTTGCTGAATTTTCTGCTCTTGTTTTGCTTGTACCAGCGTCTAATTTGATCTAATAGGTATACCCTTAACAAACCCCGAGTAAAGCGGGACAGAGGCCCAGTCCATACCTCTTCATCCAACCGTAACTAAAAAATGAATGAGTTTACAAGTGTCATGAGACTTAAGATTGCTTGGACCTTGTATAGTATACGAATTATTCAGGCGTAATGATGGTCGCTTCTAGCGATTAGAACCTGAAACCATGAAAATCAATAGGGTACCTAATGAACAGCGCTTTACCAGGTGTCATATCCTTTCTCTTTTACAAACCACTTACGGAGTTCCCAGTTTGCCCATTGATATGCATGCGCCGAATAATACTAAACTCCCATCGTGTCTACCATAGTTGCCGTCTACCAGTTAAAGAGTGACTACACTGCTTAGTTACGCATTTACATCCTACGTTCAAGTATGAGTGAGAGGTTGGTTGTACGAAACAGAAACAGCATTACATTCCTAAAATAGCTACAAAAATCTTCAGAATTCGCAATAAAATAAAATGAAATAGAAGTAAGGAAGGTAAAAGGGAAATCAAAAGAAAATCGAAAAGAAAGAAAAGAAAGAAAATAAAATAAAATGAAAAGAAGATAGAAAGAAGATAGAAAGGAGAAAGAAAGAAAGTCAAGAAGAAAATAAAAGAAAGAAAAGAAATCCAAAGTAAAGAATAAATGAGAATAGAATCCAAAGTGAAGAATGAGTTACAGTATAGTAAATTGAAATGAAAAATCCATCATTCTCGGTTAAGCTGGCGAGGATCAATCGTCGGAGGCTCTTTATCGCCATTTCCAAAGTTGACGAATAGGTCGAAGACGTCGGGGACAGTTGTATTCCTAATCTGAGACGGTCCGGCGACCCCTTGTTCCTGTTGGGGCTCTACCGGAAGTTGAAAATCCATTGAAGACTGTGGTTCGATTGTTTGTTGGTGGTTGGAGGTCTGCTGCTGAGGCTGCGCTGCAGGTTGAGTGGTTTGGGGTACTATCGCCGGCTGGGGCGGCTGAGGTAACATAGAAGTTTGTTGGTAGTTGGTCTGTGCCAACTGAAAGGCCGCCTGCTGCTGAGGCTGCGCTGCAGGTTGGGCGGTTTGGGGTACTACCGCCGGCTGGGGCGGCTGAGGTAACATAGAAGTTTGTTGGTAGTTAGAGTGCTGTGTCAACTGAAATGCCGCCTGCTGCTGAGGCTGCGCTGCAGGTTGAGCGGTTTGGGGTACTACCGCCGGCTGGGGCGGCTGAGGTAACATAGAAGTTTGTTGGTAGTTAGAATGCTGTGTCAACTGAAAGGCCGCCTGCTGCTGAGGCTGCGCTGCAGGTTGGGCGGTTTGGGGTACTACCGCCGGCTGAGGCGGCTGGTAGCCGGGGGGTAGATGGGGAAGAGAATCCCCGGAGCGGTTCTCGGCCACAATGTTGTTACAGGAGGCAGCAAGCTGTACTGACTGAGTCGGAATGGGCGGAGAACGCCTAGGGCAATCAGTCCAACTAGTGGCGTACAAGGGTGCTGGAAAAGGGCCCCTCCAGCTGTTGGAAGCTGGGATTTTTTCGTTCCAGTAGTTAGGGCAAACCGAAGTTACTTTGAAGTCCCCGCAATTTTCGACAGTTTGCCTGTCGACCTCAAGCCAGAAACGATTCACAATGTAGTGGCATTTCGAGGCATTCTTAGCTGACTCCATCCGCATATCAAGGCTCCTATCCCTCCTGCGTGAAGCACTAAGGAAGGCTCTGCAGAGGAGTAATGTTAATTTAATTGTCTGGGAGCTGACAGATAACTAAAGAATAGGGGAGAGGTGCATAGGGGCTCACCTTTCTTTGTCCTTAACTGCCTTTATAAACTGGCTTCTGACCGCCTCGATGGCAGCATTAGCCGCCGTATCTTGTGCCTGTGCGTGGTCCTGGGCCGCCTGTTGACTCTGTGGGATAGCGGCCTGTGGCTGAGAAACCACACCCTGAGCGTTGTAGCCGGCGTAGTTCTGATTCATGTTTGCGCTGTAGATAAGTTAATATCTAATGACAACGAGTTTTGATGCGTTTCCAGCAGTGTTGTTACTCACGTCTGATGTACCGATGTCGAAAAGTAGATAAAAGGGGGCAGCCCCAAGTTACGCTTGACGAGATTGGGGTCGCTGAGATAGCGAAGGTCGTTGATACAGAGTATAACGGCGTATATTCAGATAGCAGTCTGTGACAATACACACTGTTGATATTATCGAACTTCGGGGGAAATGTAAGCGGATAGGGTAGGGTAGAGGAGAGAAAGAGGGAGGGGGAAATTTGGGAGATTTGGGAAATTTGCCCCTTGTTTTATACTGGTATAACTGCGGTGACATCACAGCACGAATTATGACATAGGCTAACCACTCTTGACGATATTATACGTATGCGTAATATAAAAACGTCACAGCTGCTGCTCATGATCTTGCAGAGGCGCTACATACACACCTGACCCTTATGAAGAGTGGTATGTATGGAGCTACCACTAACCGTGAATCTCAAAGAACTCTCTCTTCATATCGCCTTCGAAGAATGCGTGCCAGTGTTTTTGAACAGTACAAGGAAGTAATGTTCCAGCATACATGCTCGACAGGCGTGAAAAATGGAGTCACTAAGCGCTGTAGAGAAGGCAATCTTCTTGTACGAGTTTCCTAAGTGAGGACATAGATGAACATGGTAGAAATGCGCTACCATAAGGAGATTCAGTTGCTTTGTCTCCTATGATAGCCTACCCATCACAGCAGAGCATCCCTTAAAAAGATGCCTGTCCGCCATGTTCATCACGGTGGAATCACTAGCCAGAGAGAGCCAAATTGTAAGTCATAGTAGCCTAAAGCAACATGCTCAACCATTCTTTGCCCTATGGCATTGCTTCTAGGGGGCTAAATTGACTGGATTCTTACAAATCCGCCGCCGTGAGCCCATGGTCATAGGGGGAACATATGACGATGCTCTTGGCTCCGATTATGTAGCCTGACGCAATAATAGAAGCACCACCATCCTCCCACCGAAACGACCCTAGTACCGTCATAGCTAGATGGCAGGACATGACTCCTGACGTAGTGTAAGCTTGTCTTCGGGCCGTTTAGGCATGGTGATGCCCAGGGTATCCAGTGTCCCCGTCCAGTAAAGAGTACCAGATTTCAGACGTCATGAGACTGCAGACGGTGTATTGAGTCCGTAGGGGGGGTATTAGCTAAGGTATCCAAGCCTTTGATCCATGGTACAGTGTTGGTATATTTACAACCGGCCTTATGCGCATCATAGATGCTGTTGTTTTTCTGCCAGCATGATCCGTGACGTTGTATCTAACTCAGCTCCACCGCGCTAGCGGACGGTTGAAACGCTAACAGGCGCGTATGATTACATAATCCACTAAGTGGAGATTATCCGCGCTTCTTGAAACGGTGCAATGTGTTACACGCTACATGTAATGTAGATCATCGCGACTAGGTACGGAGCAGTTCTTTCTTCTGGCAGTTTCAGAGTAGATACCACCGCCAGACTTGTTCGATAGATGATATTCTAGGGGCATCAGTTCTCGGCCCGGGGCGACGCGGAGAAGGCCGTTACCCCAATTGCTACCGGTGTCTGGCACTAGTCAACCACTATCCAGAGTTGAAGTCATTTGTTGTATGTAAACAATCGTGGAGTCATAACAGGACGTCATAATTATTCACAATAGCTCTGCATCGAAGTGCACCGTCGAGGGAGGACGGAACACGTGTTAAGCAGTAGCTATGCAACTATTTAGCCCTGGGAAAAGGGAAAAGTCAGCGTTCTTCCATGTACCCGATATATACAGATGGTGAAAATAATAGCCGTGAATGGAGTTGAGTGAAAAATAAATAAATAAAGGGTGCTATATATTCTGCTACAGCTTAGCCCACCTCGTTAGCCCGGCTATTTTACGAAATGCCTAATGATGGCACCAATCCATCACTCTCATTTAGTTCTTGTCCAACCTTGAAGGATACCTTATACCGAAGCCTGACCGAGTTCCCCTTGCCTGGCTGAACCCCGTCCATCTGGAGCTGCTGCTGAACCCCAATCTTCTGATACGGCGCAATATCTCTGCCAGATTGAGGCCGGAGCTGTAAGGAATAAGCCTGCAGGAGTAGAAAAGACCGGAAACATGACGTTAGCTAATATTCGTCCAGATACAAGTGTGACCATGACTAGTAAGGAAAAGCCATAATAAAATGCGAGCAAATGGGCGAAACGAAAAAGGTAAATGGTGTCTGGTACCTTCTCTATGGCTATCTGGAAGTGTAATTCTGAAATAGCGTGCGGTGTATTGTTGGAGAATGATACAAGACCATGTATTTTATTCTCTCCGGGAAAACGTTTCACCTGCATTTTTATGCCTATGGCGGTATTGAGAACTTCTATGGTATTCTGTGAGGGTAAAGTTTCCTCTGGAAGAGCAGATGAAAAGGTCCATTCGTCGTCTGGTTCAGCTGCCTGGGCTGGCGTCATTTGTTTCCCTTGGGTGGGTTGTTGAGGCGAATATGAGCCACGAAGGTTTGAAGCTGAAGCCCCCGACGTTAGCTGGCTTAGGTCTAATAGTGAAGAAGATGCAGCGTTTGAAGAAGCTGAACTTTGTAGTTTGTTGAACGGTGAAGATGTCCGTGATCCGCCAGAGGTGATGGCGGCAAACGGGTCAGCTGGTAGAGGCGTAGGTGTTGAGGTGGAAGGTGCTGGTGACGGCTTTGGAATTGAGGCTGAGCCAGGGCCTTCTGCAGTGGTAAGTAGCGGCACTGATGCGGTGGATAAAAATATGGCAGCTATCACTCACCATCAGATGGACCCAGAGGAAGCGCAACACTTCCCTGAGGTTCGTCTTGGAAGGAGAGACCTAGTAAGTCACCCTCAAGTGTAGAAGCAGCAGGTGCTTTAGCAGCTGTATTGCCGTTAGAAGGCGCAGACAGTTGCTCTTCCTCGCCTCCAAAATCGATCAAAGATAGCTCGTTGGCAGCATTCTTTTTCACACCCGTGCTCGTCCCTAGAGTACCTTTAGGTATATTGGATGCTCCAGCTACATCTCCGGCCTTGATCAACTTATACCTTTGCACCGTTCGGTGTATACTATCATTGATCTCCAGTAGTTTTGATACAGCCTCGTTGTCGTCCGACTCATCCTCACACATCTTTTGTATCTTTGGATGTGCGTTTTGAAGAGCACTGGCTAGTTCCTATGTTAAGTCAGGTAAGTATTTGTTGTATTCCGTTTTGCGAGGGCAACCAGCACACACCTCATAGACGTCACCCTCCGCTAACTTGTCGCCAGGCTTGAAATTCTCTAGCATCTCTTCAAGAAGCTTGGCCTTCTCCTGAACCCTCGAAACCTCCTCTGCCGCCTTTGCTCGATAGTCTGTCCGATGTCGTGTATCATATCCTGCCATTATTTTCATTAGTCTGTTGGCTTCTCGAAGGTCATCCGGGTTCCCTCTGCGTATTAGCTCTTGGAGCTTTGCTGACTGAGCGATCTTCTCTTCCTCTTCCATCTCCTCTGCAGATTGGAGGTTCTATATCGCGTGGATCATTAGTGTCTGCATCGGCCTTGAGCCTAACGTATGTAGTACTAAGAGCTGGTCCACATACATCGCTTGGGTTCAGAACGGCAGCATCTTCACGTCGGATCTCTGGAAACATGTAGCCCTTGTAGAGGAGGAGGCGGTGCATGTCACGGATGAATCCCAGGTCATCCTTGTACCTTGAGGTCTGGCATATCGTCTGTCTCCATTCTTCAATAGACTCGAGAATCCTCTGCTGCGCTCTCGACGGCCGAATAGGCGGCCGTTCAGGGAATCGACGAACTAATTCGTTCAAGAACTCCTTTGTACTGATCTGAAGGTGAAAGGGATATCCACAATTTTTCACGCATATGTCGAGCAACTGAGTGGTATAAGGTATAGCAGAGTGACCAAGCAGTCAGCCTTGTACGAATCCTAGGATATTGGTAGAAAGGGGGGGAGGGGCGGGAGCGGTAAGAGCGTACAGCGAGGGCTAACATCGCAACATTCGCATTCCGAGAGTTTATCAACTGGACAATGGTCATTGCTGCTTCACGAGGCCTTTACCACCGGCATCTAATTAGGATTCCATTCCAATGAAATAGTAAATAGTATCTCCAGCGCAAACCGCTGGGCTGCCGCACTCACGCATTTCCCCTCTTTGTATTGATCAAATCCACCACCTCTAGGTTTAGGGCGAGGTTCGGTTCGTAGTTCTGGGGGTCGCACGCATTATCTGGTTAAAGGCACTCGGTCAGCGGTCGTCTTCACACTTAGGTAGATAGCAGCACATCATCCGTAGACAAGGGCGGGAGGGAGGGACATACGGATATATCGCTGTAGCGTCGACTGTGCGGGTGGCTCCAGGTAGGCGCTGAAGCGGTCCCTAGCCGCCATCCGAGCTGATGTTGCCTCCAGGTTGTCGGGTGTATTAAATAGTAAGATATAGAAGATCAAGTATGGGAGGGCGGGAATGACATTAGCGTTGAGGCCAGGAGCCGTTTATCTTACGGATTATCTCGGTGAAGCTATCACAATGTCGACACTTTAGCTGGCCGACCTAACTTACTAGCTAACTAACAGGTAGTTAGTTACCTGTTAACTAGCAGTTAGCAGGCTTGGCCACACCTGCGGGCAAGCAAGCAGCAACGACAGGGTGCTAGGACGACACGGTGTAGATGTGGATATGAGGGTCCGCAGCCTACGTTTATATATTCTATTATCTCTTCTACCAATTCCGCTTACCATCGAGCTTCACACCCATCTTCATTATCTTCTTCGTACTTATCCTCGTCATCAACTTTTCAGTGTGGATGGTGTTGCTTAGTCATCCTATCGAAGTGAGCGTCAAAGGCGCAGGCAGAAGAATAACAGCCGCAAATTCAATCATCGACTTCATCCATCAATGCTAACTATTGGTTCCCTACTCTAACTACCTCTTCTCCAAGATGATTATACTGCCTGTCAGTCAAGTCAGTGTTCTGATTGCATCTAGTCTGAGGGTACCCGCGCTGGTCGTCGAGACTGGCGCGGTGCCTGTCCTGGCTGGATGAACCTGCTTCCTATTAAACCCCAAGTAACTCTCAAAGAATAACCGATGTGGATGGTCCAGTAGGCCTCAATTCAGGTCGCTGATAGATGTATCCTCGAGTCTGGCCCTGTTCGAGTGCGGTTCAACTACAACATGGCCAAGTACCACGGCTTGCCATAGTAAACGAGGCTTCTCTGAGCATAACTAAGACGGCATATACGGTGGTCCCAATCTGCGTGTCTGCAGTTGCATCTGATGTTAGCCGTTGCGTGTACTGCTTCGACCGAAAGCGAGGACGTCGCCACCAGAATCCGCTACTGCAATTACATAATGTCAATTAAGATTGAATACCAACCATTTACAACTAGTAATATAGCTGTGACTCATAAATAGAGTATTACCACATCATTACGCATAATGCCTGCTAGCTGTTTCCATGAAATCCTGAAAAGAATAGGGTCAGCTGGACCGAAAGTTTTGGCAACAGCCACGCGACTAGCATTAGTAAGCAAGCTCCTCAACCAAAAGTCAGATATGTAGCTGTGCGTCATAACCTCCCTCCATCGAGAGAGATGATTCACTGCCAACGCTAACTACTCAAAACATCCATGGTATCCATGGACTTGAATATTACATCTGAAGTGTTGGTAGCATTTGATGGTTTGATGATTCCCGGTGATATCAAGTTGGTGAGGCTAAGAGAGCAATGCCCTCGACATGCTTAAAGAGAATAACTCGATATCCGGTCGCATAGCTGATCCATCAATCTGATGCGGCACTCATGTTAAAAATATATTCATTGTCCAAAGACTTCCCAATACCAGCCCTAGTGCCTTTTCTCCAACCCGATGCATCTCCAGGATGCTCAACAGGAAGAAAATACGCCCACAAAAATAAACGCCATGACTCCATGCACATGAACCCTGTCCCTGGCGGCAGTTAGATATCCATTTACTGGATTGATTGCTGGGAGGCGACTTTTCGTACCTCTCCTATACTCCAAGCTCCGCCAAAATCCTCATATCTGACCGCCACTCATCAGGAGCAGTCGAAACGGGGTTAGATACTACTTTGCCGGACCGTGGAAGGCCCCCATGGGAAACGTCAAGTATAGGTCATTGAAACCTTGCAAACACATGTTCCGTCGTGGCCCATCACTCCGGGGGGGCAGCATTTAATTAATTTCGGCGTCTCCCCACAGGGAGTACATTTGCTGGGGGTACACTTGCCCTCAACACAGGCTAAGTCGTGGCGCTTGCTACATCCCATGTGGCAATCGCAGGAGTCATTCCACAGGGCATCTTTCACACGGCAGAAACCACTTATGCATATCGATGAGGCAGGAATAACACGCCTTTCGGTCTTTGCAAGAGCGGTGCAGTGGTCCTCAGATGGCCGAGGGCAGTCGGTGTCGAACCTGCAAGAACTGCCGACAGCAAAGCACTGAACATAGCGGATAGGACCCATGGGGATTTCTTCGGTAAGGGATAAATCTAACTCCAGGGGGTTCCGTGGGAGCTTCAACTGCGCATTTCTTAGGGAATCTGGGTGGCTAAGAAGAGATGATGACACAAGTGCGGCAAGGGCTATGACAAGCAAAAGGGTTTTGATGATGGATGTCATGATGCGTGATAATTGGCTTATTGTCGCTGCTGTCCACTGATTAACGACGAAATACTTTCCAGCAGACCGGCGGGAGCTGCCACCGATTTATATATACAGTCACCCAGCAGGGAAATGGGGGGGGGGGGGGGGGGGGTCGCCTTATGATCCGCTCTGGATGTCAATCCCTAGGATATCCATCGTGCGACCATGACGACGTGTTGAACGTGAGCCCCCTTTAGTATGTGAGCTTCGTACCTGAACTACATACTACCCGCTATTTAGCAACTCTCCAACTCTGCAGAGAAATTGAACCAACCAGGCTACCTGTCTGTCCTCCGCCACTCCACCGAGTCGCGCGGCTCTGTTACACGATGGGATACCCGCAGAGGCACAGCTCGTTAGTTACCGCAGAAGAAAAGGAACGAGAGAAAGAAAAGAAGAAGAAAATAAAACTGGACGACAACCTCTTCCCACCCTTCCCTTCTTCCCGTCACCTACTGCAGGCTAACCTTCCCATTTCACGCGGCGATCAGTTCTGTGCCCTGTATATCAATATTGGGCATCGCGCATGATCGACGGTATAAAAGGCATATATTATGATATTCCACAGGCTTTACGTATGCCCTGTAGATCAGAATTCTCGCACGGGAGAACAAGCTCCATATAGCGTCACCAGTGCGACACCGTGCTGAGAATAAACATGCTCTCAAGGGAAGCTCATCGTCCATATCTCTTCCCTGAAATAGGCCATCTTGCACAGACCGATCACCAGCCGATGTGCATTACGTGGCTGGAAACTATGGGAGATATGCAAATGGAATGCTAACAAAACCCGAAGGTCCAAGAGTAGCTACAACACGGAGTACTCGGTACTCACTGCGCCGGGCTAAGGCTTGTTCTTGGTTGTTTTTACTCCCGCAAACTTGCACGATTGTCAAGTGGACGGAAAAAACAACAATACCAAGATTTTTCGTGGCGAGTTTTCTTTGCTGCTGATTGGATGGCTTCAACCAAGTTATAACACGTTAACGCGACTTCGCTGACGCGCGCTTCTCTGCCGCCGTGTTATACCCTCTACCTAGGTCTCGAAAAAGCTTCCACTTGGCTTAACTGAGCGATATTATAACAATATTTGCCTAGATTGGATCTCTTGGTTATTCTTTCCCCTAGCTCAGACAAACCGGCTGCCATCTCGCAGTAGTTAACATAATAATTCCTTTCTGACAAACCCGCCGGAATATTAATAGCCACCGGTTTTTGGATGGAAATATTGGAAGCCTAAAACATATTCTAAACCGTCACCTATTTTCTCTCTTACGCAGTTTTTTTAATAGCTTTTTAGACCTTCTAACCACCAGAAAGAGAGTATTCACGGGTTATCCTAGATCCTAAAAATATTATATCCTCCACAACTCTATTAAACCTCACAAACTTTTCATCTCGACACCTGAGAGGGCCAGAGGCATGTGCTCTTGAGCCAACGTTCCAGTTTACTCTTAATAGCGTTCTTTGTCTCATTGATATTTTGAATGCATCGGGTTCGCGACGATAGCCTCAAAAGTGATGTCAAACGCCTGCTAGAAATTGTAGCATGATCACTCTTTCATGCCTATGAAAATCTGGCCCCTGATACTCGTATCTAGCTACAAATTCATTGATTTCCATGCACTGATGTTGTCCATAATAATTATCTACCTTTAGTGATCAATCCTCTCCGGCTATTGTATTTCACCTATTTAATCAGATGAAGTTCTTTATCTCATTTAGAGGTCTGTAGGTTAAAATTTGGTGTTGTATTAACAATTATGCTGCTTGCTACCTAAAATAAAAACTTGTCCTAGTCTACTGTTACTTGCTGCGGGGAATTGAAGATCGTACTGGTGACAATTCGGACATATACTTGTTAATAGTTAGTGGTACAGGAAGTACACAAGTGCTAGCATAGTGCTTAAACCAGTTTCCTGGTACTCTTACTACCTTCCTTATCGATGCAAGGCCTTCGGCAAAAGTAGACGGCATTGGCCTTTCATTCATTTGCATAGAGCGCCCAAAGTCGTAGACGATCTTATAAGATTCCTACCGGGATTGGCTTATTATATAGGCTCAGTCGACCAGGAAATGACCAGTAAAGAAGTATTTAGCCTGTGATAACACGCCTCAGGGTGTGGCTTCTCGCAAGCAGTTGCGTAGAAGAGGAATCGTGTAGATCCCGTTGGGACCAGGGGTATAATTTGCTGCATATAGAGCGAGCGTCTTTTAGGTTGACAACTAAGACACTGGCATATTAAGTGGATATTAAGGACTCTAAGCAGCCCAGAGTGGAGAAACCTGGTTAGAATCTGAGAAGGTTGAAGACAGCATTTCCATACAATGAAAGGTCAACCAGCAGACATGAAGTTATGAGTTGTTAGTCTCAAAGCCCAAGCCCTGAACCCTGAGCCCTAAGCCCTAGTTAATTCCGGTAACTGGTTGGCTGAGACCTACGTGATCTGTTTTTCGCAGTTTTGGTGTAGTGAATATACAAAACAAGTAGATCAAGGAGTAGTACTCCGTAGAATCGAGTACTAACTCGTCTTGTCTTGCTTTGCTGGAGTATGTTTGGTTAGCCTTTGCCCTTGCCTGATGGTCCCGTAATCAGCGACGGTTCACGTGATAGTTACTTAATTGGGGCTCAAAGTTCATCAGGATTGATGTAAAAAGTTGATGAACCAGATGAATTATGACAGGCTGATACCGCCGAGAGAACTTGCTCTGAGGTACAAGGTCTCCCTGAAGGCGGAAGGAAGCACTCCCTACCGATAGACCACCGCGTTACTTCAAGATGGTTCGACACAAGAAAGACACGATGGCCCGCAAGAGCAAGCGGGGTGAGTATCGACGGCCAGTAATCAAAGACGGAGTAGACGAGCACGGAAAACGACCGCGCGCGCCTTTCCAAGCTGCCTGCTGGGATCTGGGACACTGTGACCCGAAAAAATGTTCAGGCAAACGGCTGATGCAGCTTGGATATATGCGAGACCTGGGTATAGGGCACAAGTTTCCGGGCGTCGTGATATCGTATGTAAACTACCCAAGACTGTACTGCTTGAAGCAACACGGCTGATAAAAAGGGGATGAAATAGGCCGAATGCGAAGCAGACACTTTCCCCAGCTGACAAGCCGCTGCTTGAGCAGTACGGTGCTGCCGTGGTAGAGTGTTCGTGGGTGCGAGTGAGTGAAGTGCCTTGGTCAAAAATCGGCGGGAAGACAGAAAGACTGCGTATGCGATATCCTGCGTGATCCTTGCCTGGTTGAGTGCTAATAGTAACGATATATAGTGCCTTACCTTGTGGCTGCAAACACGGTGAATTACGGCAAGCCATGGCGATTGAACTGCGTTGAAGCATTGGCTGCGACGTTTATGATATGCGGACACGAAGATTGGGCTGAAGAGGTGCTACAGCACTTCCGGTACGGCAAGCCGTTTCTGGAGATCAATTCACAGCTGTTTAAGCGGTACGCGGCATGCGAAACGGAGGCAGATATCAAGGTTGCTGAGGAGAAGTGGCTGGCGAAGATTGAGAAGGAGTATGCGGAGAGCCGAGAAGAGAAGGGGGCAGACGATATGTGGACTACGGGTAATACAAACAGACACGCCTTCCTGTCGGATTCTGAGGACGGTGAAGAAGAACGGGAGGACGAAGACGGCGACGGTGAAGGTGAGGAGGACGAGGATGGGATACCGCGGAATGCTCTACAGAGAGACAACCCATTCCCAGAGTCTGAAGAGGAAGACGATGACGAGGAAGAGATGGCAGAGATCCGGCGAAAGATACTTATGTCCAAACCATTTGCTGGTGCTGCTTCGGCTGACCAGGAGCCTGAAGCAACAACAAGACCCGCGGTACTACCGTCGCCGGCGAACCCAACGCCCGCCAAAGACACCTACAATGAGAATGACAGCGACGACGGCAACGAGAGCGATGCTGCCTTCGACCGCATCATCAACGCAACCACCTCGACCGACCGCACCGGCATCAAAGCCATCCAGCGCGAGAAACAGCGACAAGCAAGGGCATGAGTCAGCGTTTACTCATCAGTCGGACCATCCGGTCCTACTATAATCCGCCTTCTCGCCAAGAAATTCGTCCTCCCTCTCATTTTTTCCGCCTTTTTCTTTTCTTGCAGTGAAGGAAAAAACTCCCCGCGTTCTGCAAAGTACGAAGCCGTTCTTGAGAGTGCGTACCCCCCAGCCCAGCCCTAGGTAAAGGACCCCTTGCACCACCAGTTCCACAGTTAAGGGCTGCTTGTTCAGTCTAGCGGGTGAGCCCTCGGGTGGGTGACAGACGAAGCCTGCGAGTTTGTCACCGAGATATGCTGCTTGTCGGCTGGAGAGATTTTCTGTTTGGTACTTTTCTCCTTTCCGGTTAAATATTTTTTTGTTTTGGAATATAAAAAGGCTGAGCCGGTTGGGGCTGATTAAGGCTGATGGTCTCGTGACAGGTACAGGAGTTGTTCGGGCCAGGGGCGAAGAAGAGCTGGACAAGGATCTATATATCCGGCCCAGTAAAGGGGAAAGATAGCGTGAGAGCTTGAACATGCCTGCTATCAATGTTGGGCCCGCCAGTGACGATCCCGTAGGGAGTCCGATGTACCGTGCTTCACCCGGAGCTCCTGCAGGAGCGTTTCACGACCCTGTAGCAACTTCGGTAACAGTCACCAGTGGTGCGGGTACCGGCAGCAACGGCAGCCCCCAGCTGCCTCCCGCCATCTTACCGAGACAGGTTACTCTGCGAGACCGAGTGACAGCCGCGACGCTAATCCCCTTCTCGTCGGCACAGGAGGTTCCCCGTTCGCTGCTTGCGTACCTGTGCGACCAGCTGAACAAGGAGATCGAGAAGGGTGATACATACCCCTTCTTGAATCCACTAAGCCTAGAGGAGTTCGGCACAGACTGGTTCTCGCACTTCACCGCTGTCATGCTGCTCGGAGATGTACCTACCGTTGGCCATGTGCGGTCTTTAGAAGCCATTGGCGCCGACTGGGGCAAAATATGTCTGGGCAGCTTCAATATCAAGCCCAATTATCCTGGGAGAAGTAGTCATATATGTAATGGTGCCTTCCTGGTGACGGATGCCTCGAGAAACCGCGGTGTAGGCCGGCTGATGGGAGAATGTTACCTGGAATGGGCTCCACAGATGGTGAGCAACGAGCTCGAAAATGTTTGAAGAAATATATGTTTTAAACTTTGACAGTGGTATAAGGTTGCTAACCCTTTGCTTTGTTCCACGTTACTTTGTTCGTTTACTTAGGGATATACATATGCCGTGTTTAACCTGGTCTACGAAACCAATGTAGCATCCTGTCGAATATGGGATGCGTTAGGATTCAAACGAGTTGGCAGAATACCAGGCTGTGGCAATCTACGCTCATACCCAGGCCAGCTTATTGATGCAATCATATACGGTCGAGATCTCGGTCCAGAAGGAGAAGACTTTGTTTCTGAAGAAAGGTTTGACAAGATCAGGTATTACCTGAAACACTCCAAGTACCCGAGTGGTGCAGATAGGGCTGAGAAGAGCCGCCTGCGCAGCGCAGCTACCCACTACAAGCTCGTAGGTGGCGAGAAGGGCGAGCCAGAGAAGCTGATGCTGAAGGATAAGGAGGTTGTCTCTGATCCCCAGCAGCAGTATGAAATAGCTCGCAAGATACACCAACAGCAGCACGGTGGTATCAACAAGACAACGGCCACCATTGCCCTAAAATATCACTGGGTTCGGATCAAGGAGACGGTCAGCATGGCCATCAAGAACTGCCCACAATGCAAGGAAAGCCCCAAAGCGCCGATAAACGGTGCCAACGGCATCCATTCCGGCGCTCCGACCAACAGCAATTCAGAGACCAATAACTTGCCATTCAAACGAGAGAAGCCATCGGCTACACCTCGAGCTAACACCTTTGATATACCCGCACCTAATGCCTTTAGCCCGTCTCAGCCTGACCAACAACTTCCCAGCGTATCCGCAGCAGTCCACCAGTACTCCAAGGAGGGAACCTTTAGTCCTACTCCCCACCCCCATTCGCACCACACACATTCCCACACGAACCCTCTCATACACTCCGAGCAAATGGCGGACTACGCCGATATACCGCTCGATCCTCAAATAATGGATGACATACACCACCATCTACCTCCCTTTCAGCACCATAATGGCGTCAACGTTGGCGTGGGAGTGAGCCCGTATGAAACCGACGGCACACAGGACCCTCACGGCTTGACTCATGGCTTCGACCATACCCCTATGCAGCACCATGACCATGACCACCACCACGAACACCACCATCACGACCATACAGGCAGCTATCAGGTAGTTGAAGACGAGGATCTCATGGCCTCGCATGCTGGTGTAGGCGTCGGTGTAGACGTCGGTGCGGGAGTAGGTGTCGACGTTGACGTTGACGTCGGTGTTGGTGTGGGCATGCGAGACCAGTCCATGAGACTTGCAGAGGCAACGCGGCTACAGAACGATGCGCAGTTCCAGGCAGACCTACTTACCGTTGCCTTTGGCGGAAGAGATGAACAGAATCACTTTGACAGCTGACCATAATCTGTCTGTCACTAACGGAATATATACATGCGTTTATACCAACTGGTTTTGGATGAATGATGAGATTACGAGTACTTTAGACAGATAGACTATTACCAACTGTTCGAAAACAACTAGCTTAACGTTTCTTTTCTTATGAATTTTCCACAGTTCGCCTTCCTCTATCTCTGTCTAGGTTGTTCGCTGTATGTAAAAAAGAGAACCGAAGTTGATAGATTTCTGGCGGCTGAAGTTGCTGACACACCAAAAAGGGAAAAAAAAGAAAAAAAAAGAGACAGCAAAGAAGAGAACAAAAAGCTACCAAAATCCTAAACCGCTGAACATCACAAACATCTTCTGCAATTAGACGGAGAAAGAAGAGAAGCCCCTTTTTTCTCTCTAAGCTGTCTACCTCGAGGAAGACACCTTATTTATTTTATTTGTGCTGAATTCGAACCTCCACAATGGCGTTCGCGGGCCAAACACCCACAATCATCGTGTTGAAGGAGGGTCAGTTTTCTATGCCTCTTCCCCCGCTACTGCGACATGTTTGTTCCGGCGGGAATGGAACTGTTCCAAGCTTACGATGGATGTTTGATATACAGGCACGGATGCCTCGCAGGGCAAGGGACAGATTCTATCGAATATCAACGCCTGTGTTGCGGTACAGAACACTATCAAAAGCACTCTAGGCCCCTATGGCGGGGACCTATTACTGGTAGACACCAACGGCAAGCAGACAATCACAAACGATGGAGCGACGGTAATGAAGGTAAGGAGAGCTGTAGTCTTCTACGTGTGCCATGTCTACAAATTCTCCGTGCTAACTGCGGATACATATAGCTACTTGATATCGTCCACCCCGCAGCCCGCATCCTGACCGACATTGCACGCTCCCAGGACGCAGAAGTAGGCGATGGAACGACCTCCGTGGTTGTGCTGGCAGGCGAGATCTTACGAGAAGTGCGCGATCTAGTGGAGCAGGACGTGAGTGCTCAGACGATTATAAAGGGTTTGAGAAAGGCGAGTGCCATGTGCATCAACCGGATCAAGGAGATTGCGATTGATATGAAGGATACTGCTGGCGGAGAGGCGAAGAAGATCGAGACGCTGCGACGGCTGGCGGGCACGGCCATGAACAGCAAGCTGATTAAACGGAATTCAGACTTCTTCACAAAAAGTGCGTTATCCTTTTCCTTGGGTGTGATCTGGGGGAAGAAGAGCGGCAGTAGTGACTAAGGCTAACTGATTGTAGTGGTTGTTGATGCCGTCCTGTCGCTGGACCAGGACGACCTGAACGAGAAGTTGATTGGAATCAAGAAGATTACCGGAGGAGCGCTGCAGGACTCGCAGTTCATCAATGGCGTTGCGTTCAAGAAGACGTTCTCTTATGCCGGATTTGAGCAGCAGCCCAAGTCGTTCAAGAACCCGAAGATAGTCTGCCTGAACGTTGAGCTGGAGCTGAAGAGCGAGAAGGACAATGCGGAGGTCAGAGTCGAGCAGGTATCGGAGTACCAGGCCATCGTCGACGCTGAATGGCAGATCATCTTCAACAAGCTTGAGGCACTCTACAAGACCGGAGCCAAGGTCGTCCTCAGCAAGCTCCCCATCGGTGACCTTGCCACACAGTATGTCCTTTTCTCTTCTGCTCTGGTGATGAAAGGTCGGTGCTAACGAAGGACAGGTACTTTGCGGACCGAGACATATTCTGTGCCGGGCGAGTCTCGTCCGACGACATGGAGCGAGTGAACAAGGCAACCGGCGCCTCGACACAGTCTACCTGCAGCGACATCCAGGAGCACCACCTGGGCGAGTGCGGCAGCTTCGAGGAGCGCCAGATCGGCGGCGAGCGCTTCAACATCTTCTCCGAGTGCCCTGGAGCCAAAACCTGCACTCTGATCCTGCGCGGTGGAGCCGAGCAGTTCATTGCTGAAGCAGAGCGCAGTCTACACGACGCCATTATGATCGTCAAACGAGCGCTACGGAACACCAACGTCGTGGCCGGCGGCGGTGCCACGGAAATGGACCTATCCGGCTACATCCATCGGTACGCCGACGTGAATGTCCCACACAAGCAGCAGGCAGTCGTCAAGGCGTTTGCAAAGGCCCTGGAGGTGATCCCCCGCCAGCTGTGCGACAACGCAGGCTTCGACGCCACAGACATTCTCAACCAGCTACGAGTCGAGCACAAGAAGGGCAACATCTGGGCTGGCGTCGACTTTGACTGCGAGGGCGTGCGAGACAACATGAAGGCCTTTGTATGGGAGCCGAGCTTGGTCAAGGTCAACGCCATCCAGTCCGCTGTCGAGGCCGCCTGTCTCATTCTCTCTGTTGACGAGACCATCAGTACGTTCCTTTATTCTTATATACATCTACCATTGCTACTGCTACCGTTTCGTCTGTCTACTTTTTACTAACATCTTATAGAAAACGAAGAGTCAGCTCAGCCACAGGGACCTCCACAGGCCCTACCGCAAGGTGCCGCCCAACGAGTCCTTCGAGGAGGCCGCGGCCGCGGAATGCCTCGTCGATGAAGAAGCAGCAGGAGAAGAAGAAGACAAGCTGCATGCACACGGGCAAAAAGGAGAAAGAAGAAAAGAAGCCGAAGTAAAAAAAAGAGCCTGGACCTTCTTGCTACCAAATAATAGAAGACAAAGCATAGGATTTTAATATCTATCAAAAGTCAACACACAACTCTCCGTGACACAGCCCGAGTTACTCTGCATCAACTTAATATTATGGACAGGACAAGACAGCGTCTTCCCATGCATCTCATCAGCCCGTCCTCGACCGGCACGGACGCCGGCTGTGGCTGATGTACATACGCGCCCTGGAGATGCAGCGGAAGACAAGGGGCCACCCATGCGATGATAAGTAATCGTTGCCGTGAAGCTGAAGAGAAGCAGAAGGAGACGCAGACGAAGACGAAGCAGACGAGGAACCAGAAGCAGAAGCAGAAGACTTTTGCCCTTGTTCACTGCCTGCCTCCGTCCGCTCGTCCTGTCCTCCTGTCCATGTAGAATCTCGTAGCTTTTGGTCCTCGTAAAATCCGATGCGCAGGAGAAATTTTCGTCGTCTTTGCTTTTTCTTCTTCAATATTTTCCATCATCATCGTCTTCTTCCTTTTTTTCGTCCTGCTGTCCATCTATGTATATCGCTGTCGCCGTCTCCTGCGTCTTCTGCCTGCTGCCAAAGTCCTTCCCTGCGTCCGTCTCTACCAAAAGGAGAGTGACGTCCGCCGGGCTAGCCCTACGGCGTGCTTAGTCCTCCGCCTAGTAGCCAAAGTAGTTTATTAACCCTTGCCGCGCCCCTCCACCGGCCATCTCGCACTTTTCCCTTCCTCCAGCCCTCAGCAACGTCCTCGACCTTCGCCTTCCTGCTCTGCCATCCCCAGCTTCGTCTTCTTCGTCCTCATCTTCAACAGCTCCAGCGTCGTCTTCATCGCCGAGCATGTCGTACTATCCAGGAGGATACCCGGGCGGCCCTCCACAGCACGGCTACGGCCAGCCATCGCCGCAGCAGCACGGCTACGACCAGGGCGGATACGGAGCACCACCACCACAGCAGTACCAGTGAGCATGCCATGAGACAGACAGACCAGACAGTGGACGAGTAGAGATGCTGACGAGACAGGCAACATGGCTACGGACAGCAGCCTTACCAGCAGGCGCCGTACGGGCAGCCCTCGCACTCGCCGCAGCCGCAGCTTCACGCTCCCCCGCCTAGCGGCTACGGCCAGGGGCCACCATCTCCCCAGCCGCAGTACAGGTACCAAGTAGGTCTCGCACGGTGCTACAGCGTGAGGAACGGAGGATTCAAAGGGTCACCGGGATCAAGGGAATAAACGGGTGAAGGAGGTGGTTTCGCTGACGGTTGGATTCTCTGCAGGACCACGGGCAGCAGCAGCAGCAGCAGCAACAGCACGGCTACGGCCACGGACCGCCCCCAAACAGCGGCCAGATGCAGAACGGACGTCCCAGTAAGGCTTCTCAATGGTTTAGTTGTACGGCGTGCAGTCGAGCTAACGATGATAAGACTACCAGAATGCGTATAACCAGGGCCACGGCGGTCCCCCTCCGCCGCCCAACAACCCTGTCTCCTTCGGCCATGGAGCCCCTCAGGGATACAACTTCCAGTACTCCAACTGCACGGGCAAGCGCAAGGCTCTGCTGATCGGAATCAACTACTTCAACCAGCGCGGACAGCTGCGGGGATGCATCAACGACGTCAAGAACATGTCCAACTACCTCAACCAGAGCTACGGGTACGCCAGGCAGGACATGGTCATCCTCACAGACGACCAGCAGAACCCCATGAGCCAGCCTACAAAGGCAAACATCTTGCGTGCCATGCATTGGCTCGTCAAGGATGCCAGAGCCAATGACTCCCTCTTCTTCCACTACTCAGGTACGCCTATCCATAACAGCAGCTAGATTACTCTATACGCTTTTTATTTGTTTCTTTATCTATTTATTTGGTTACTGACATGTGTATATGCAGGCCACGGTGGTCAGACGGCAGATGTGGACGGAGATGAAGAAGACGGCAACGACGAGGTCATCTACCCTGTAGACTTCAGATCGGCCGGTCATATCGTTGATGACGAGATGCACCGCATCATGGTCCAGCCTCTCGTTCCGGGTGTCCGTTTGACCGCCATCTTCGACTCCTGCCACTCCGGTTCCGCCCTCGACCTCCCCTTCATCTACTCCACGCAGGGCGTGCTCAAGGAACCCAATCTCGCCAAAGAAGCCGGCCAGGGCCTGCTGGGCGTCGTATCTGCTTATGCACGCGGCGATATGGGCAGCATGATGAGCGGCGCCGTCGACCTCTTCAAGAAAGCCACCCGCGGCGACGAAAGCTTCAAGAAGGCCCGCCAGACCCGTACCAGTCCCGCAGACGTCGTCATGTGGTCAGGCAGCAAGGACGTGCAGACCAGCGCAGACGCTACCATCGGCGGCCAGGCCACAGGCGCCATGTCCTGGGCCTTTATCACCGCCCTCAAAAAGAACCCCCAGCAGAGCTACGTCCAGCTGCTCAACAGCATCCGCGATGAGCTGGCTTCCAAGTACTCGCAGAAACCGCAGTTGAGCTGCAGTCACCCTCTTGGTCAGTAGACTCACCCGTTCTTCGACCTTTTTTCCGCCCCTTTCATCATCATCATCTTCTTCTCCCCTTTCTTCCTGCTTGGTTATTGGTTCCTTTGGTTTCTTTTAACCCTCCCTTGACCTAACACTGGCTGGTTCCCCTAGATACCAATCTTCTGTATGTCATGTAAGACGCCCACCACCACCTATTCTCAAACCGTGAAAACACGTTTGCCATGACTATTCCGACAACATGAAAATATATTAAAACATCAGGAGCCCCGATAACCGCGTTGGACATACCTACTCCAATTAATCCTTTGAATGAATACCCCGTCCGTTCCGTTTCCGCCTTCTCCGTTAGCATGGGTAGCTCAGCGTTATAGGTTCACTTTACGGCTGTTATTCGCCTTGCTTCTTCTTTTTCTCTTCTTTTTTCTTTCTCATGCTTGGAATTATGGGTCAATTAACATGTGGGGGGTACGAAATCTGGGTCTTTTTGCATTTTTCTTTTCTTTCTATTTCTCTTCCTTCTACCCCCTTTGCCGTTATCAATTTGCTTTTTATCAATCTTGTTTTCTTGCGGGCTATTCATCTCACTGGGCTACTTGGGCATTGGTATCTAAAATACTTCATAGGTTAACTGGGGATACCATTCACGACATGACGGCTACTCATCTTCCTCATCTATATGAAATATCTCTACTTTCTAACCTATATCGTCTGCTCTTCAATACTCATAATCAGCATCAGCCCCGAACACGGCTCATACAACCCTTCTGCAACACTATCCCCAAACTCCTCCTTCCACTTGCCATATCGAACATCCATATCTAACCCCTTTGAAGACTTGGACTGGTCAAGACCCGTCGACTGCCACAAGCCACCCAGATAACTCAGGTGTCTCACCGAAACGTCCTGTCCTTCAGGCGGTATTTGCTCCCATTCATACTTGATATGTTCTGCGCTCATACCGCAAGCATCACAAAACTTGGTCAGACATTCTCCGCTAAGAATATCATCCGCTTCCACAACAATAGGCCTGAGGAAGGAGGCTCCTTTACCGTCTACTGCTGTCTCGGTACCGTTGGATGCAGTGGCATTAGATGCGTACCAGTCGTAGAGGCTGCGAGAGTACCGGAATGACAGATACGACCACACCCTATCCCTAACGTTAACGGGACTGACCCTTGTTTCGGCCCTGTACCATGATTCAACGACAAGAGCTGGATGGCGAATTATAAACACCGGCTGCCATAACGCAAGGTACTCGTCGGGTAAGAAAGTTGGGTTCGTTTTTGGTCTTGTAGGCGTAGTTGATACGTCGCCTTCCTGTTCGGATGCCAACGGCCTGGGAACAATCGTTAGAGAGGGCAGTTCCTTGCCTCCCTTTACTTTATCCAACAAAGCAGACGGTTCAACCGCGAAGAACGAATGATTCTTCACAAAGATATGTTTATCCTGTGTCTTATCGTCAATATCATGGCTCCGTCTGTCAAGTTTTGTAAGGATAGATAGCTGTACATACCTGTCTAATAGCGTCTTCTCTCGCCTTCTGAAGTGCCTCCACCCCCTTATGAGCTTGATCGATGTATTCCAGGCGCATTTCATCGCTTATCTCTGCCAAAGGGGCCCATTGGAATTGCTCTCGTGCGTGGAAGAAGCCTTCTTGGAAATGGTAGTCTGACTGAACCCATCCCGGCTGAGCCGAGAGCAAACGACAAAAGACGTTTGACAGAGTCCTTGAGACGCTGAAGAGGAATATATCCCGGCACTTAGAGCGTTCACTCTGGCCATTACTCTGGCCGTTTGAGTTCGTTTGTTTGTTTTCTGCTGTGCCGTTGGACTGCATGGTGATACCTGCTATGTTCTCCTATGTTGATAAGTAGCGTATGGTGGAAGTGAAGACTGCTCGGGTATTTCCTCGTGTAACTAGTTACAATAGCCGTATATCTGTCCTTATACCCGTGCCCCCTGGTAGAGGGCGTCTCCTCCGCTGTACATGCATGCATTGGATGATCAATTACATGCACTCGGGGCTGATGACAGCGGCTTGTACAACCTGCAGTCCACTGTCTTATCGTAGTCAGTAAAATGGTAGTTCAAAGTCATCACTATTGAAGCACTCACGAATATCAAGGCATTTGCTTCTCCATCCACATTGGTAGTTAAGTACCAATTGGTTCTGTCAGCACAAGTTGGTAACTACGTAAAATGGGGCTTGGTCTTGATGCGGAGGATCAAAATACGAAGCAACCAAAGTCTTGTCGCATGACACCAACACCAACAACATCAGCCTTGACCTACCGTCGAACTTGAAGCCAGTAATCAATATAATAGCTTAAAGTCTAGCTGTAACACATATGTGTCCTCACTAGAAACTACAAGCTGAGATGCCACAGCTGAAACTCTGCCTCTCACAAGATCTATCATGGCAGACGTCTTCCCGCCGTCATACGAATCCGCCACAACGCGAGATGTATGGCCGATAATTGCGCCTTTCGTCCTATCTGCAGCAGAGCTATGCTCTGCCTGTCTCGTCTCTCGAGCATGGCATGGCGTCTTCGCCCCCGTGTTATGGGGTGCTCCCGCATCGCACTTTGGGGCCAGAGACGACGCTGTCTACGGTGCGCATAACTACCCATACCACAAGCCTTCTTCCGCTAGACTGACTGTTGACATTCACCGGGTATGAATGCATGAAAAGTCGCCTTGACACGATTTAGGAGAGTTCTGAATATATCCCGACTCTGTGTACGGCAGCTCACGCATACCTTACATCTCCCGCCTGCGTTGGCAGAGATATATGGTGAACCGCCGTCGAGATGGTTGCATGAGTTCATGGAATATCTCCCAAATCTGCAGTCTCTACTCCTTTCCAGGCTTCCTTTCTTTGACCACAGGTCCCTTGTTGCGCTAGGCAAGGGAGAAGGGTACAATGCTCGTCTATTTCTTGCTGAGCGTGAGATGAATGCGACGCCAGCCGGGCTGGTGGCATTATTGAACCGCTGTCTGCGTCTAGTATATCTTGATCTATCGTATACCACCGCCGCAAGAGACTCGCGGGTTATCC
The DNA here is from genome assembly GCF_000150975.2 of Nannizzia gypsea CBS 118893. Taxonomy (NCBI): domain Eukaryota; kingdom Fungi; phylum Ascomycota; class Eurotiomycetes; order Onygenales; family Arthrodermataceae; genus Nannizzia; species Nannizzia gypsea. Next base: position 4,134,560 of record NW_003345201.1, read on the forward strand.
TCACCTTACGCCAGCTGCGAGGTTTACAGGCCCTGAAACTGCGCGGTATAGGCTTGCAGGATGATGATGTGGAAGTTCTAGCAAAAGTGATCCAGACTCGTGTTAGACTGCTCGATATCGGAGACAACCGCCTTACAGATAGAGGACTGAGCTTTTTGACCAACTGCTGTTTCTTACTTAACGACAGTGATGCAAGCAGTATTCGTGGAAATGCGCATTTTGGCCCACTAACAGGAGCGTTACTTGCTGATTCCATCCGGAGTGAACACCTGGGCGATCATCTACTGCGTCTCTTTACAAGAAGACTAAGTGGTCTTTCTGCGCTGGAAGAACTGCCTCATGTTGGCCTTACCCATCTATATATTGCTGGCAATAACATCTCTGCGACTGGTCTGATAGACTTGCTGCATACGAAGAGGTTGAATGTACTGGACGCTGGAGCTGTCAAAACTGGAATGGAGAAGCTCATACCAGTACTCAAGAGCCCAATCGCTCAGAGCCTCACTTATCTTAGAGCACACCATTCTATCCTCAGGGGACGGGATACTACCAGGAATATGTCACCTCAGGATCTACTTGCGGGTGGAAAGAACTCAACATCAATGATTCAAATGCTTCTAGGAAAGAGACCAGCCTTCTACAAGACCAACATGGATGAACCCCTATATCTTCATCCATCTAACGTCGCCCATCTCCGAACGCTAGTTCTAACAGATATCCCAGCATTTGTTACCTCATCTTCACCAACTATTTCCTCCATCACTCGATTCATCTCTGCCTGTGCAGATGAGGCTCTCCTCGCCTCGCTGCAAGCCGAGTCCAGTTACTCTCTTCCCCCTGGCCAGTACCGTGCCAAAGCTATACAGCAGCATGCAAAGGAACTCTTTGCGCTTGCTATCATCGTCCTGGAGATATCACCGGGCAATAAGTTTAAAAAGCCGGAATGTTCATCCGCTTGGGTTCCTACAGGTTACTACCAGCCTAATACTTTCAAATCAAGCACTGGAGATCTAGACTCGGAAAATCTATGGGCAGCCGCGTCGAATGACTTTAGTTTCTTTGATGAAGATGAAGAAACACGTTCAACTCCGAACCCAGAGGTAGCTTTGCCTCCAGCACGAATGGTTGACGTGGTTGCTGAATTAGCTGCGTTCCGACGAGAGAAACGAGATGCATATAGTAAAAGAGTACAAGGCACCAGTGGCACAGGGGTATCGCCTGCTAATGGTCATTGGAAGGGAGAAGTAAGGATCCAGAGGAACCGCCTTTAAACTTAGCTGAGCTGAGTCGAGCCAAGCTTAGCATTGCTTTGCTTTGAATAAATGAGTTGTCAGATGTTTGGACAAGAACAGTTTCATCTGCAATTGGCCAATATTTAATATCTTATCAACATCGGTGGGGAGTTTCTGCGTCGGGTACAAACAAACATCATCCGGCAAATTGTTTAAAAGAGTAGATATAATTAAAACAAAGATCATTTCATGCCAGGATATTTCACATATTCGCAGCTCATCGTTAAAAAAGCGTTTATTTTCTTTTTTGGGGGAATTCCCGCCGCCATGAACATGCTGAATGTGTTTGTAAGATGAAAAGAGGATGGCAGGACCGCTGCTGATAAAAAGTCCTCCCTCCCAATTTCCCGCTTTTAGAACTCCTCCGACGTCGAAAAAGGTATTAAGAAGAAAAGGATGTGATATCCTTACTCTATGCCTTAGCGGCAGCAGCTTGGGCGGACTTGGCGGTAGCAGCAGCCTGCTGGGGGTTCAACTTCTTAACGTCCTTGTTGAATCTGAGTCTTGGTGGTGGGGCACGGTTACGGCGGCCCTCTCGGGATCGGACACTGATTATTAAAACAAATGGTTCGTCAGTTGTTTCATTCTCCTTCTATTGGGCTCCTCCGACTGCTAGTAAATTGCAGGCAAGCGGTGTGATTTGCATTGACTGGTAGAGATAAGGCATACCGAACGATCTTTCCGTGGATAGCGCAAGAAACGCAGTACTGGAGCTTCAGGTACATCTTTGGGACGGCATATTTGGTGAAAACGGAAGCGTCAGAGATATCACCTAAATAATTCAGTGCAGCACATTAGCATTCTCAATTGCACGGAGTATCCACCAGCACTCGACTTGACTCCTTTTAATAGTATTGTGGAAGGTCCCAGGAATTATTGCAGGGCGTAAACGTACTGACGGCGGCAGACTCAACCATGTTGCGGATGGTGAATCTCTTGATGGCCTTGTCCTTGGGGGTACATCTGGAGCAGTTGGAGCAACGGATTGGCTTAACGTGGCCACGGCCCTTCTTGTTACGTCCGCTATAGAGGAAAAAGAAAACGTCAGTCTCTTGCTGGCGCAATTCACACGGCTTGGTTCCAAGCTGGAGCCGGAGCCCTGCTATCCAGGACGGCTATCTGGCTGGACATTGGATATTGCCGGGGAAGGGTAGTTCTCAACGCACTTGGACGCCCGCTTCTTAACCATTTTGAATGACGGTGTAGGTGGCTTCCGCGACTGCGCAAGCCAGGTGAACAGACAGTTAAACCGGAGCGAGAGGGCGATCGAGGCTGGGGTTGCTGGTTGTTGCGGTCGTTGTCGACTGGAAAAAGATCTCGCTGTCTTCGACTTCCTACATCGACTTTCGCGCGCTAAACTTTCGACGTTTTTCCTTCTTGTGGGTTGAGGGCTAAGCGAGTCACATGATACGGCGATTACTTAATGTTAAACTATGACTAATACATGAGTAAGACATTCACGTGGTCATCAGGTGACACCCCGTGCTTTCTTCCCCTTTGAGAAGCCAAAGAGAAAAGAGGAAAAAAAAAACCGCCTGATCTTTTGTCCTTTTTCTTCTCTGTTCATTTAAGCGGAAGCCGAAGTCGAAGACGAAGAGATAAACAGCTTCGGTGTCGTTGTAGCGAGGGACCAGGTCGAAGCCGATTGTCCATCCAGCCCCTCCCTTTCTTCTCTTTCCCGAGTTTGTTTTCTCCTGTTTTATTTTACTTTTGTAACAAGATGTCGGCGGCTGGCGGTACCATCCGTAGCCGGACCATGGGTCGGGGCCAGCTCCCCTTTGACACCAACGCCGCATCCGCCATCCCTCGAAAGGTCGACCCTTCAATTCCTCCAAGCGTGACGTCTGATGCTGCAGGGGCCTCTACGTTAAGCACGAGCAGGCAGAAGCAATCTAAACGAGATGAGGTATACTACATTCGTCTCCCGTCTCCTTTTTTTGTCTTTGGTGGAGCAAAGGGCGGAGGGCAGTGATATGTCAACAATGCGGTTAAATGGACAATTGCTAAACGGAATATCTCCAGGCCATTAGGAGGAAGATGGAGGCGGACCTCAGCAAGAAGAAGTTCAACCCTTCCAAGGCCCGGCACACTCGAAAGGCCCCGCCCGGCACGGTCCTTGCCCTGAAACCCAGTCAGGCTCTACAGATCAAGCCAAATACCACTGTTTCTGAGGCTGCTCAATTGATGGCCGCAAAGAGGGAAGATTGCGTTCTTGTGACAGATGATGACGACCGTATTGCCGGTATTTTCACCGCAAAAGATTTGGCCTACAGAGTTGTTGGTGCCGGTATCCGCGCCAGGGATGTGACAATTGCCGAAATTATGACAAAGAACCCGCTATGTGCACGTACTGATACCAGTGCTACTGATGCTCTTGATCTCATGGTCCGCAAGGGATTTAGACATCTTCCCGTCATGGACGAGAATCAGGACATCTCTGGAATTTTAGATATCACCAAGTGTTTCTACGATGCAATGGAGAAGCTCGAACGCGCATATAGCTCCTCCCGTAAGCTCTACGATGCTCTTGAAGGTGTACAGTCCGAACTAGGATCTTCCCAACCTCAGCAAATCATCCAGTACGTGGAGGCTTTGAGATCGAAAATGTCTGGACCTACGCTGGAGTCCGTGCTTAACGGCCTACCCCCAACTACTGTGTCCGTGCGCACATCCGTCAAGGAGGCTGCGGCACTGATGAAGGAGAACCATACAACCGCTCTCTTAGTCCAGGACCAAGGATCCATCACCGGTATCTTCACTAGCAAAGACGTTGTCCTGCGAGTTATTGCTCCTGGCCTCGACCCATCCACCTGCAGTGTTGTCCGAGTCATGACCCCCCATCCAGATTTTGCTCCTACCGACATGAGCATCCAAGCTGCTCTCCGAAAGATGCATGGTTAGTTACACATTTTCCCTGTCAGCTCGCAGATAAGGGTACTAACGGTTTGATATAGACGGCCACTACCTTAACCTTCCTGTCATGAACGAATCTGGCGAAATCGTGGGAATGGTTGACGTTCTCAAACTGACCTATGCTACACTAGAACAGGTTAGTTACCCTTTTGCCATGCTTTCAATACTCAGAATTAACACTACTGCTAGATCAACACGATCCAAACCAACGAAAGTGAAGGCCCAGCGTGGAACAAGTTTTGGCTGTCCATGGACAACGAGTCCGACTCGATGGTGTCTGGCAGCCAACCCCATCATCGATCTTTGCTCAGCCCGGACCATCGAGGCCACGCAGGCGATAGCGTTCTACCCAACGACTCTGCCTCTCACCACGGAGGCGAAGATGGCCCAGTATCAGAGCTCCACGAACGCCCATTGGTAGAAGAGAAGGTTGACCCTTCATTCCCTTTCAAGTTCAAGGCCCCCAGTGGTCGTGTTCACCGTCTACACGTTGATCCATCCGCTGGTATTGCAGAACTCGTCCAGAATGTGTCTGCAAAACTTGGAGCCGAGGTCGACACTATCGGTGGCTTAGCTGTTGTTGAGGATGGGAAACTTAGCAACAATGGATTTGCCATGAGCTACTTGGACAGTGAAGGCGACACCGTCTCCATCACTGCTGACCAGGACCTTGTTGACGCCATCTCCATTGCCCGGAAGGCCAAAAGCGACAAGGTTGACCTCTTCGTCCACAGCCCGGATTCTACTCCAGTCGTTGCGAAGGAACCCGAGCCAGTCGCTGCGGCCAAGGTCGCCTCTCCTGCCGAATCCGTTACTGTTGCTGCTGAGGAAGAAAACACTCGTAGAGAGGAGACTGTCAGCAGCCCCAAGTCTGTAGCCCAGTCACTTGTCCAACCTCCAACCGACCAGCAGCTCATCAACGGTATCCCCAACGAGCTTATCCTGCCCGGTGCTATCGTCACTCTGGCTGCTGTTATCGTCGGTGTCTTCGTGCTAAGCCGAGGCGGTAGACGATAGAGCCCTACTCCATGCTCCATACAATATATTTCCATCCTTCCCCCCCTTTGCCTTGCTACAATCGCATTCTCTTTAACCAACCCGTTCGAACCATTGGATACTCACTCAGTATATCAGTCGTCCTGCTCTCCTCTGTTGTTTCCCTGACTCTTCTCTTGTCTTTATTATAGCCCTGGTTTCCCTCGTCTTTTTTTTTAGCACGCACAATACTTGAGATATCCTTCCTTGTAATTCCACGAACCCTTAGCTAGATGAAAATAGATTCTCCTTCTTACTTCATCACCACCAGCGGCCTCTAACCTATCATTGCCGTCTTCTATCTCTCCTTCCGCCAAATATAAAAGTATCGGTTTGTCTACCAGCAAACCAAAACGGCGCAAATCGACGATTTAGGACTAGCTCGAAATAACAACCAAAAAAAAAAAAAAAGCAACTCCCACCAATTTCAAGCATCCCACCTTTTACCTCACATCTTCGACATTTCACAGGCTCGCTTCTCTCGGTTCGAGGAAAATACGCGCTGCATTTGGCTGGTGCTGCTGAACTGCCGCTGGCTGCCGTTTGTGATCCAGGGCTTTGGTCAGCGTGGCTTTAGTTACTTTGTTTAACGCCAGGGAAGAGGAAAAACAAAGGAACAAACCACCCCTCCTACTTTTTAGACGCCCACTACCACCAAAAACCGCGACACACCACAGGGAGCTCTTCTCCAAGCAAATAGCCAGAACTACCACCCGTCTCCGTCAGCACACGCATCGCCTGTTCGCTGCTGGAACTAGTTAAGGGAACGAGGAAGCGAACTGGTTGCCTGGCGACTGGTGCGAGAGACCGCTCGTTGTCCCAGATACTTACCCGGCAGTGGTGATAAGAGAGCAACAAAATGTCGGTTTTACCTCAGGAGGTCCACACAGCTCTGTCACAGCTGTTACTTGGCCTTTCATCTGCCGATAACGGTGTTCGATGCCAGGCCGAATCGCAGTTGAATAATGACTGGGTGCAGAATCGTCCGGATGTTCTGTTGATGGGCCTTGCAGAGCAGATACAGGGCTCCGAGAACACAAATGTGAGTCTACGCACACGAGCAACCAGAGACAGAAGCGGCTTCTTGTTCCTCTCACTGGTCTAGATGAGGCTGCAATTACAAGAAATGACGTGCTGATTGTTTCTGATATGCAGGCACGCTCGTTTGCTGCTGTAATTTTCCGACGTATGGCGGCGAAGTCGATAAAGAATCCTTCGACCGGCGACCCTAGAGAACTATTTTTCACTTTACTCCCAGACCAAAGAGTAGCTATTCGACAAAAGCTACTTGAGGCTCTAAGCAATGAGACGTTTGCTCCTGTTCGAAACAAGATTGGAGATGCAGTCGCAGAAATCGCATCTCAATACTCGGATCAAGGTATGCTCGCTGTTGTGCCTTCCTACGGAAACATATATTCGATATTCAATTCTAATTTTGTCATAGAGGAACCATGGCCAGAGCTCCTATCAGTACTGTTCCAGGCCAGCCAATCTCCTGTCAGTGGCCTCCGCGAAGCCGCATTCCGTATATTCGCCGCAACTCCCACGATTATAGAAAAACAACATGAGGATATGGTACAGGGAGTATTTTTGAAGGGCTTCCAGGATGACCACGTCTCTGTTAGTAAAACAGTGCCATGTGCAGTGATACCACCTGTCTAACATGCTATAGGTCCGCATTTCCGCAATGGAGGCATTTGCTGCATTCTTCCGCTCTATTAGCAAAAAGACCCAGTCCAAGTTCTTCGGTGTTGTTCCGGAATTACTCAATATTCTTCCGCCATTGAAGGAGGGTGATCAGGGCGAGGAATTGTCCAAGGCCTTCGTTGCTTTGATGGAGCTTGCAGAAGTCAACCCTAAAATGTTCAAGAGCCTTTTCAACAAACTTGTGAAGTTCAGTGTCACTGTTATTGGGGATGCGGAACTTTCTGAACAATTGAGGCAGAATGCTCTCGAACTCATGGCCACATTTGCCGACTATGCGCCAACCATGTGCAAGAAGGACCCTACATATGCTCAGGAAATGGTCACTCAGTGCCTTAGCCTAATGACCGATGTTGGCCAGGATGACGATGATGCTGCTGAATGGAGTGCATCGGAAGATGTAAGTATTGATTATCCAGTTTTATCTCGAACTGTGCCATCCTAACGATCAAATGATAGCTTGATTTGGAGGAGAGTGACAAGAACCATGTCGCTGGTGAACAATGCATGGATCGCCTTGCCAACAAGCTGGGAGGGCAGATCATCCTTCCTACTACCTTCAACTGGGTCCCAAAAATGATGAATTCGGCATCATGGCGCGATAGGCACGCTGCTCTTATGGCTATTTCCGCCATCTCAGAAGGGTGCCGTGACCTGATGATTGGTGAACTCAATCAAGTTCTCGCCCTGGTCATACCTGCCCTCCGAGATCCTCACCCTAGAGTGCGTTTTGCAGGATGCAACGCCTTGGGTCAGATGAGCACCGATTTTGCTGGCACCATGCAAGAAAAGTACCACGCCATTGTTCTAGGGAACATTATTCCAGTTCTTACCTCCGAACACCCCCGTGTTCAGGCACATGCCGCCGCTGCCCTGGTTAACTTCTGCGAAGAGGCTGAGCGCGCTACCCTTGAGCCATATCTGCCAGACCTTCTCCAGAATCTCCTACAGCTTCTCCGCAACCCCAAGCGATACGTTCAAGAGCAAGCTCTCTCCACCATTGCCACCATTGCAGACTCCGCCGAAGCTGCCTTCGGCCAGTTTTATGATACTCTAATGCCTCTTTTGTTCAATGTACTTAAGGAAGAACAGTCAAAGGAATACCTCGTTGTTCGCGCCAAGGCTATGGAGTGTGCAACGCTTATTGGTAAGTATCACAGTACCCTTTGGGATGTTTCTCGGATTTTTTTAGATTAACATAGTATAGCTTTGGCTGTTGGTAAAGAGAAGATGGGCGCAGATGCCATTAACCTGGTTCAACTGCTTGGCCACATACAGCGTAAGTACCTACCCAGACAGAGTGTTAGATACCTATCTTCTAATTGTATATATCTAGAAAATATCACCGAGCCCGATGACCCTCAGTCATCTTACCTTCTTCACTGCTGGGGCCGCATGTGTCGTGTATTGGGGTCCGAGTTTGTTCCATATCTCCCTGCAGTTATGCCGCCTTTGCTTCAAGTTGCTGCCTCCAGTGCCGATGTCCAGATTTTGGAGAATGACGAATCTCTACGAGATGTTGAACAAGATCACAACTGGGAACTGCTCCCATTCAAGGATAAGATTATCGGTATTCGAACCAGCACTCTTGAGGACAAGAATACAGCCATCGAGTTGATCACAATCTACGCACAAGTCCTCGAGGCCGCCTTTGAGCCCTATGTCGTCAAGACATTGGAAGAAATTGCCATACCTGGCCTAGCTTTCTTCTTCCATGACCCTGTCCGAGTTTCTTCCGCCAAACTTATCCCTCGTCTGTTGAACGCCTACAAGAAATCTCACAATGAGCAGTCGGTAGAGTTCCAGCAGATGTGGTCTTCTGCTCTGATAAAGATCATTGAAATCCTCACTGCAGAGCCTTCCATCGATACACTCGCGGAAATGTTCCAATGTTTCTACGAGTCTGTGGAGGTTGCTGGGAAGAACTGCCTTTCCCCACAGCATATGCAAGCGTTCATCGAATCTTCCAAGAGTGCCCTTGAGGATTACCAGAAGCGAGTACAGAAACGCCTCGAAGATAAGGCAGAGCTTGACGATGGTGAAGATGACGCTTTCTCTTTCGACTATGAGATGGAAGAGGACCAGAACCTCCTCAGTGATATGAACAAAGCTTTCCACACTATCTTCAAGAACCACGGCCCAGCATTCCTCCCCGCATGGGAGCAGTTGCTGCCATTTTACAACTCTTTCGTAACTAGCGATGACCCTACACAGCGGCAGTGGGTTCTGTGTATCATGGATGATGTCCTCGAATTCTGCGGCGATCAATCCTGGAACTACAAGGACCATATTCTCAAACCATTAATTGATGGCATGCAAGATGAGAACCCATCCAACCGCCAGGCTGCTGCTTATGGTGTCGGGGTTGCCGCTCAAAAGGGCGGAGAAGCCTGGAGCGAGTTTTCCGCTGGCAGTATTCCCATGCTATTTGCTGTAACCCGTTTCGCGGATGCTAGGTCGGAAGACCATGTGTTTGCTACCGAAAACGGTTCCGCCAGTATAGCTAAGATTTTGCACTTCAACTCCAGCAAAGTTCCTAACCCTCAAGAAGTGGTTGACAGTTGGATTGATACACTTCCAATCGAGAATGACGAGGAAGCAGCTCCATACGCATACGCCTTCCTTGCACAACTTATTGACCAGTGAGTACCCCTGTAATGTTCACATATTTCTTTTATACCTGCATGAATAGTCGATTCTGACTTTGTCATTTCCAGGCGAAACCCTTCTGTTCTTGCAAAAGCCGAGAAGGTATTCACCTCTATTGTCCAAGCACTCGAGGCTGAAACCCTCCAGGGCAACGTATGCACAAAGGTCGTCGAGGCAGCAAAGCAATTGGTTGCTGCAACAGGTATAAATGCCGACCAGATTCTCAATATCGTTCGACCTGAGAATCAAATGGCAGTTCGCAGACATTTCCAATGAAGACCCGGCAGCTATTGATGTTTCAGTTATTAACTACCTACCCATGATGTTATTCCCCATTTTGCACTGTCATCCCCCTTCCTACCCTCCTATCACCGTCACCCTGAATATTCTCGATCTTAAAACCTCTAAAATGCGTGTCATTGTACACTCGGTTTCATAATCTTAGATAGAAAGCAGAGTGTCCCTTTTTACCTTATGTCTCCACTAGTCACCGTTTCCCTCGACCCTCAATCTTTTATCCTCATCAATATGGCATCATATGGCCGTTTCTTTGCTGCTCCTACGGATACGTATGACCTTTCACGCTTGATGGAGAAATAGAGACATGCAATGAATGAACTGGGTAAACGCCATTACTCCTCCAAATCACCATCCACTTAGAATCCCGCCGCATTTAACTGCTGATAGTGCCGAATTTGCCCATTCAATGAACTATGGGAAAGCTGAAGACTAATTTTAGAATTAATATTCACCATTCACGATAACTGTGGCTCTCCATATAGCGCTTCCAATAGCGTTCCTACTTCGCGTCTAAAGCTCATCTAGTATATAGTGGTTTCTTTGGGTAACTCGTTGACTAGGTGATATAAGGATTAGTTTCAATATTATCACTCTACTATGGCGAGCTATAAACCAATGCATGAATTTCAAGTTTTAATAACCAGCCTATCATTCAACAGATTGAGCTACTTCCATCATCTAATACTTAGTAGATGTATTACCCATAAGTATATTTTGACGGGAGAGACTAACATGTTTTGGTGGTTTTGCAGGTCGACCAGCTGCCAAGGAGATAATGAGTGTATCAAAGCATATATCACGAATACCCAACCCTAACTAAGCCTGCGGAGACGAAGACGACAGCCAACTACCTACAAAACACCAATTGTATAACCTGTTGATCAATCGAAGAAGTGACGTGCATCTTCCACTCCTAGCCTAGCGTTAAAATATAGGATCAAGTAAACATTCGCTTTAAGTAACTAGCAATTAATATAGTTAGAAATCAAATCATTTGATTGGGGTCCGCTGATGTAGCTACTACAACAGCAAAGCACGAGAGCAGAGTCGTACAAGAGACTAAGAGATTAATACGGAGACGTCACCCAGAAAACCCTCGCATTTGGCTACCAAATCACATGAGCCTTAGGCTCCTTGACGGTTTGACGGCTATCACAGGGCCAGCACCTCTGTTCATGTTGGCCAGCTACTTATTCGGTAAAAGGAACATTAAAATGTGGGATTCAAAGAAGGAACCGGAATATTGCTATCCATATAACTATTGTACGTACCAAGTGACTCTATTGATAGGATATCACCAAAAGTGCCCAACTGGTATAAGCTGCATGAGGTTATCGAATGATAAACCAACATAATCAAGCACAAAGTAAACATAATATCAGAAGGGGAAAGGGGGGAGTATGAGCACTTTATCGGGATTTGGCAGCAAGAAGATTCAATGCGCTGCCAGCAAGAATAAAGCCACACTGATCCTTGCTTAAGGTGTGCTTGACGGGGATATTGATCGTCTCTCCGTTAGACTTCTTGGTGACTTTCAAAGTAACTTCGCCCTGGCCGTCATTATTCAATAGATCGTAGAGGCCGACAGTCTCAACCACATCACAGGCATCAATCTTGTCGTAATCAGCCTTGTCCTTGAACGTAAGTGGCACAACACCTTGCTTCTTGAGATTAGTTTCATGAATTCTAGCAAACGACTTTGCGACAATTATTCTTCCACCTAGATATCTAGGTTGCAAAGCTGCGTGCTCTCGAGCACTTCCTTCACCATAGTTTTCTTCAGCAACAACGAGCCACTGGCTGCCTTCATTCTTCCATTTCTCGGCTAGCTCGGGAATGGAGTAGGTGTTGCCATCAACGTCGTAGGCGACATTAGTTTCGCCTGTAGCGGCGTTGATAGCTCCAATCAGAGTATTGGCAGAGATGTTGGGGAGATGACCTTTATATTTGAGCCAAGGCCCAGCAGCAGATATAGTGTCGGTAGTACACTGTCCTTTAACTTTATAAAGGACACGAAGAGAGCTAAGATCGTGAGGAGGGAAGGGCTCAAAGGGTTCAAGGAGAGCAAGACGGTCAGATGTGGGCGAAACTACGACCTCGGCAGATGGATCCGGGACACCAGCAGAAGGTTGGAAGTCTGGGTTGCCAGTTGCAAACCCAGCGGAAGGAAGGTCGGATCCAACTGGAGCGGTGAACTTAAACGATTCCCCGCTCGGGGTTGTAAGAGAGTCGGTCATTGGGTTAAAGGTGGTTGACCCAGCATATGACATAGCTGTGACAATCTCAGGAGAGGCAAGGAAGTTCATCGTCGCGGTGTTACCATCATTTCGGCCACGAAAGTTCCGGTTATATGAGGTGAGGATAGCATTCGACTCGCCCTTCTTCACCCCGTCGGTTCGCTTCCATTGCCCGATACACGGTCCGCATGCATTTGCAAGGACGGTGCCTCCAGCGGATGAAAATGTAGACAGCGTCTGGTCACGCTCCAAGGTTGCTCGGATCTGCTCACTTCCAGGGGTGATAAAAAAATCAGCCTTTGGTCGGAGGCCAGCTGCAGAAGCCTGCTTGACGAGGTCCTCAGAGCGAGTCATATCTTGGTAAGAGCTGTTAGTACAGCTTCCAATCAAACCGGCACCAAATGTCTCAGGCCATTTCTTTTCGCGAACTGTATCAGCAAAAGCTGACAAAGGGACGGAAAGGTCTGGGGTGAATGGGCCGTTGATATGTGGTTCGAGAGTAGAGAGATCAATTGTAATGAGCTGATCGTACTCGGCATCCGGGTCAGCTCGAAGCAAGTTTTGCGGTCCAGAAGATGCGATTTCTGAAGCAGACTTGGCAATTTCTGACCGATTAGTAGCTTGCAGGTATGGTATCATGCTAGGTGCGAATGGGAACAGTGAAGTCGTGGCACCAACTTCAGCACCCATGTTACAAATGGTAGCTAAGCCAGTACAGCTCAGTGTTTCAACTCCCGGGCCATGATATTCGATGATGAACCCAGTTCCACCACGTACAGTAAGCTTACCAGCCAAATGGAGAATAATGTCCTTTGGAGATGCCCAGCCATTGAGTGCACCTTCGAGGCGGACACCCAGAATCTTGGGGGCCTTAAGCTCCCAGGGGGCATCCACGAGGGCATCAACAGCATCTGCGCCACCTACGCCGATGGCAATGGCACCCAAACCACCACCGTTAGGAGTGTGGCTGTCAGTACCAAGCATCAACAACCCTGGCGCGGCGTAATTTTCCAGGACAGTCTGATGGATGATTCCAGCGCCTGGAGGCCAGAACTCAATTCCATACTTCTTCGCAGCAGACTCAAGAAAGTCAAAAACCTCTTTATTCCCCTTGACGGATGCTGGAAGGTCGACATCGGCTCCTTTCTCTCCAACAATCATGTGGTCGCAATGGATGCTAGCTGGGACAGCTGTGGATGGAAGGCCACAGGACATAAACTGCAGAAGAGCCATCTGGGCCGATGCATCCTGCATTGCAACCCTGTCGGGCTTAAGCTTCAAGTTGGCTCGCCCTCGAATCTGCGTGCCATTCTGCGTATCCGTGAGTAATGACTCTTCGACATTGTCAAGGTGGGAATATAGATTCTTTTCAGCGAGGGTCAACGGCCTTGATGCGCCTAGTATCCTTCTAACTTCGTTTAGCTTGCTAAGGATCTTAGGATACGGAGGAGAACGAGATAGAGGTGCGGATGAGGATGTCACTGTTGCCAGGCCACGAAACTGCGCAGCGCGCCTGAAAGGCGATCGTGTGAGCTAGTAATGCTTGCAGGGTTAGAAGATAGCTTCTTTCAACAGGAGAGAAAGCAGTTCAACGACAAACTTACCGTTGACCCAGCGGTAAAACGCCGGCGAAGAATCTGCATCGCCATAATGGCCTCCTATGTTTACCAAACGGTTAAAATGTTCTTCTCGTCGATGAGTAAAAAAAACCTCCAACTTATATGACCTCGGGGTTTTCTTTTTTATCTCGCACGTCATTGGCTCGAGGTGGCTAAAAGTCTAATCCCGACATCGGCCTTTTTTTCATGAGCTTTCAAAAACTTTTTGGATTAATTTATGTGTCGATCGTTCCAACAAGCAAGGTGACCAAAACACCCTTTGTATGTCTATGAGGATGACAAAGGGTGTGCATAGGTTGGGGACATCCGGGTGCGGCTGACTCCCGGGGCGACCTGGGAAACTCTGCAAAACACGTTCCAAGCGCTCTTCAATATTAAAACGCGAGTGAGAAAAAATGGTCATCGTACAAGGCAGGGAATGAGACATGGAAAAGTTCATATAAACTCGTAGCCAAACGCCTAGTAAGGAATAGCAAATGTTATCCTGCTGGAACTGTAGCTGATAGTGTTGCTGTGGAGGCAAGAGTATGTTCAATCATGGCTGGGGCGAAGCTAAGTCTTCGGCATCCGCGCGTAGGTCATAACAAAGGTCATAACATTCTGCAAGTAGCTCATTAACGCCCCCTTGGCCCTCAGGAAGATCCGAACCAATATAAAACTTCCCGTCAACTCGCATATTATCGATTGAATTAAGCTATGACAAATTAGCGTGTGTTCCTATTGCAGTGTAAAGATGATAAGCCCTCAGAGCCTGGCTCACCTTCATACTGTATGGGTAAAGCTCTCTGGCACTCGATACACCTCCTGATTCCTTAACTTCTATTAAACACTTTCTCAGTGTTTGTAGTTGATTATATATTGGTAGCAACGCTTCTGATACTGGCTCAGAAGAAACTAGAAGGCCATATATTAACGCGTAGCTCCGTCGTATTAGATAAAGAAGAGTCTGAATAACCTTATTAGTTTGAAACATCTATCAAAATAACCATGGTGTAAAGTAAGGTGCTTACTCTTTGTGCATGCAAATCGGCTGGCTTCCCAGATGCATCCAAAAAGTTACCATCCACTCGGCATTCATCAATCTTGTTGAGTTTCCTCTGGTACATGTAGAGGTCTGATTCACGTAGCGACCACGCGTGGGTCATGGACAGCCGGTCAAGCTGGTTTCTGATATCAATGAGTTGGTTATAGTAATCTAGGAAGGCTTCGTTGACTTGTCCTTGTCTGTTCATGGCATTAGCTAATAAAATACCTGATGATAGGGGGGAGAGGTGCGGGGATTCTTACCGCTCAAGAACGATATCGGACCATCTGAAACACTTTTCTAGCAAGTCCTTCACTATCTTTTGGCCAGCAGGAATCGATCCATCAGCAGCAACAAAGTTGCCATCCACCATCCTAGATTTGATTGCATTCAGCTGGTCTTTAAAACCGAGCACTTCAGAGGCAGAAAACTAGGTCATGACGTCAGCATGCATTCAACCACAAAACCATCCGCGATTCGGTGGGGTAAGGTACAGCTGCCTACTTTTGACCTTGTGTTTGCTGCAGACGTAGATCTTAATATAGACACTAGGATTTCGTGGGTTGGAGCGAGCTCAGAGGAAAGCAAGGAGAGGTCGTGTTGTAATTCTGCCAATTGAGAGCGGCAGGTCTCCAGTCTGGTTTCGAGAAGCGTGAGCAGGTGAGGTGAGTATGTATCCTTGCCACGGCGTATGTTGCTTTCCACGCCATCGAGAGTTCCACTTATCGAATCAAGGTCTTTCTGGCTGAAGAATGCGGCCTCTTTGAGGTGGTCCAGTAACCGCTGGGTAAATAGTTAGCAAGATAGATTAACAGAGAGCATTTCTCAGAGTATTACCTTGACAGTAGAGACCATGGAATATCTAGAAAATAGGGTAAATCTTTAGTAAACTAAACTGATTGGAAGTGAGCTTGGGGGGATATACGTACACAGCCGGTGCCTCGTTGTTCTTCCCAACAGTAAGAAACAATAAAGAAATTAATTGGAAGCAATCATCCAAAACATTGTCAACTATAGACACATTAGCAACCTTCTTGAACAAAAAGTTTTCACTAAATGGTGATATAAAGTAGAACCTGCCAAAACGCATAGGCCAGTTGCCTACCTCTGTTTTGAGCCACCTTCCGGCCTGCTCGATGCTGGTTCAGTATTTGTACCTGCTCGATCGCCTGATCGTAGAAAGGAATAACATCATGAGACTTGACATAGGTAGATTTGTCCTGTTTGATAAGCACCAGGCCGTCCCGTATGGCTACGAGGCGCTCGAGTATAGGCCGCTCTGCCGGCTCAACCGGGGCAAAGACGGCGGGGGAATCTGCCATGTTCTGCTGCTTGCCGCGTTTCTCAGTACCCGGGGCTGTCTTTCGGCTACACTAGATGGTCCTCTAGCTCCTCTGATGGCTGCTTTATGCCTGATCTTCCGTGGCATGTATCGGTGTCATATAGAACTTGTATGCATAGCAGCAAATGGCTGTAGTGTCGCCTTTTCTTTTCTTCTTTCCTGGCGGGGCCGCGATGGGCATGTTTGCAACCTTGACGTTGTGTTTGGTGTGTTTGCCCTGTTTGCATCCGATCCTCGCGGGGTTTAACACGTGACTTTGCTTTGACGCACGAACCAAGTATCAAGGTCAGGTCCCGTGACTTGGTAAGCGAGCTAACTTTTTGCACACAAAAAAAGTGTTTAATGATCGAAAGACGAAGTTCAAGTTCTCGCTCGCACCGAACGACTCTCAACTTGCAACGTCCGTCCCTCTCTCATCTCACACCTCAGAGAAGATTTGCATACGCCTCTGCACAATGTCTTCCGCCGAGCTCGCCGTTTCCTACGCCGCCCTCATCCTCGCCGATGAGGACATCGAGATCACTGTGAGCGCAATCCCTGGATCTCTGCCATTCCAACTTTTGCTCGTCAATGCTTGATTATGCGCGCGTCCGCAGGTCAAATTGATAATACCGGGGGGAAATAAATCAGAATCAGAGCTGACGGCGTATCTTCTCTATAGTCCGACAAGCTCCAAACCCTCATCAAGGCCGCTGGTGTGACCGATGTTGAGCCCATCTGGACCTCCCTCTTCGCCAAGGTATATTCTATTTGATACAGATATCAGGGCTTACGCAGGAGCCTGCTTGGGTCAATTTGTGCTAATTGGAACGTTTTCTCCGTTGAATTAAGGCTCTCGATGGCAAGAACTTGAAGGACCTCCTAGTCAACGTTGGCTCTGGTGGTGGTGCCCCAGCTGCTGGCGGTGCTCCTGCTGCCGGCGGTGCTGCCGCCGCTGAGGCTGCTCCAGCTGAGGAAGAGAAGGCCGAGGGTACGTGAAATTCCAATATCTCTCTTTTGGTTTAAAAGGGGGTCGATGCAACATTTTTATAAGCAACTTGTGACTAATGAGTACTTTTACTGCGACTTACAGAGGCCGAAGAGTCCGACGAGGACATGGGTTTCGGTCTTTTCGATTAAACGCCTTCTTACGAATCTTTTTTTCTCTTGTACCCATATTCATAAAAGATGGATGCACAACACGAGGCGCTTGCGGAAACGGTCGTGCTACCTACTGCCGGGTCGGAATCTTTTAATAGAAACCAGTCACTGGGTGGCGCAAATACCTTCTGAATGAGAGACATTACCCTTTCATCCTTTTTTTTACCATGTCATGTCGTGATGAAAAAAAACATTTCCCAGCTGCCAGATTAATCTAAAAAAGAAATGTGAATTGTGCGCCATCGCCTTGGATGACTTTACTTCGTTTTGTTTCACGCACTGTCTCTCGATCTCGGGGAATAATGCAAGAGCAGCAGGAAGAGGAAGGGATAATAACAATATTTTGTACTGCAAGCTAGGCTGCTGCCAAAGACGGCGCTTCCCGAGTTGCGTATATTCGGAACTGGATGAAGATGACAATATCTTCAATAATTGTGCCCAGCGACCCTAGGAGCCACGGTAGGTTTGTCAAAATGTACGCTCGTTCCGTAGAGTGAAATAAAATCTAGTTTGGCAGTCAATATCAAGCATAGTTTGGCTAAATAGAAGCATGGAGAGCGACTTACCCCTGCTCCATACGTAGCGTTGCCAAGTAAAGAAAAAACGAAGAATAAAAGGGAGAGCCCTGCTCTGACGGTCAGTTCAAATCAACCTCTTTCACGTTAATGTTCGATATGGATAGATGTTTACCTTTGCATGACCGTTCTCTGTGATTCTTGACAATCTGTGGAATCCGAGCGCTATTCAAAGGTTAACACCAATATAGCATTGGCATAGAGGCGGCAATCTTACCCTAGATAGCACAATGCGCTGAGATACCCAAAGATCTGGGCTCCCACAGCCATCTCACCTGGACCTTTGATCGGCTGGGTAGGGGTCGGTTGCCATGCCCCCGTCTTCCAGGCGATCACCCAGCCAGCAGCACCGGCAGTGCAAATACCCAATAAACTCAGTATATTCTTAGCCCAGGTGCTCTCTGGCTCATCCTCTTCCAGCATCTTCGCCAACGGGTCGTGGTTGGACAAGTTGCCATCGGGCCCTCTCCGGCCGCTCTGCCCTAGATTCTCGCTCATCCGTCGGCTTAACAGCGGCGTCGTTGGCTGAGGAACGTGGGCTCTATCATCACCTTCCTCATTATGCTCTGCATGACTCGAAACCGGTCTCTTCAGCTGCCGTGAGGCTTTCTCGTTGTAGTATATGCACTGGCATATTAAGACTCCGTCCGCAATGCAAAAGTATACGGCTATGGCAACCGCCACGGGGACCAACTTGGCCCATAAAGCTCCAATCAGGTTTGCAATGTCTCCTATAAACCAGACGAGGATAAAGGCGAAGGATATAGCTCTGGCATTGCCATTCTTGTAGTTCTCGATCAATTGGGGGACCTTCACATGTTAGCTTGGGCATACCGTGGGGAATAAATAAATAAACTGAGAGGGTGAAATACCAGGAGAAATATCCAGCAAGCAAGAGATATCGAGCCCACGATCCCCGAAGCTGCCTCTCGATACGTTAGGAGGACGCTCATTTTTCCCTTTCCTCTGTTCTGTCGACGCTGCAAGTAGGCAAACAACCTTGGAAGCAAGCTAGCTGCCCAACTAGTTAGTTACCGCTTGCTACACTTTCGAGGACGCAGTCTATATGAATCCTGAGCACCCCTGGCATTCCCGTGAGAAATAAACCAAAAGTAGCGAGCATGAAAATGATTCACTAATGGGTCTTCTCCCATCGGCTATAGCGCCACTACTGGCCGATAAGGGCTTGGATAGCTACCTAATTAATGAGCGAATGCGAAAAAGAAAAGAAAGGGAAAATAAGTTTCTGTCTTGATGCGTCATCAAAATGGCGCCAGCTTGGCGATGCTTCGCTGTTTTAGTGTTATTTTATTCAGCTTGTCTTAGACATGACACGGTGCGCTATCAAACAGAGTACCTCCACATGGGAATTATCGGTACAGCCGGCAGTACATACCATTAGCTGGCGCTGATCTGCCGTTCTAGTTCCTCACGCAGTACCATCTCAATCATCTCTGCTGAGGAGCCCAACCCTGCGGCGACAGTGGAGATGATTCGGTGCCATTCCTGCCTGTCTAGATGCTGGAGATTCCTCACCCATCGCTGGACAGGCAGCATGTCAACTCCCTCCTCCCAATTTCCCGGATCCACACCGTTGACAAGAAAGAATTCCGCGAGCTCGTCTGCGCCTTCGGCTAAAAGCCACTCCGGGGCCTGGGATGGAGGAAGATACACACCAGCCATGTCCAATTCTTCCGCTGAGTCAGTGTCTTCGTCGTCATCCACATGTCTATGGCTATGGCGCCCAGTCTGAGCGTGGGCCGGCTCATTTGCGCCGAACAGTTGAAGCACTTCGTCCAGCATGGATGCTGCGTGAACGTTAGACAATCCAACTTCATTTGGTGGTAAGGGGTCCGAAGCTGATATTTGTCGGACGGTGAAGTGGCGTGGGAGGTGCGTCGTCACAGCTGATATGTCTGATAGTATCACATGCCGTGCCACATTCTGTGATATCTCTGGTGCTTTGGGAGCTTGTTCAGGTGCCGCGATAGAATCAGCAATTTCTACCAAAAGGGAAGTGGCCTCGGGTGTGTTCCATATATCCTTGGCTCTAGCTATGTAGAGTTCACAGAGCAGTTCATGGGCCGCGTCAGGTGCTTGTGCGCCCCAGATCGCCGTTGGCACGGGAGATACGTTTAATTCCTGCGTGAGACGGCAGAAGATCCAGGGGTATTGGGCCATAGCTGAATGCAGGATCTCTCTGCACTCCTTTGGTTTCTTCAAATACATGTATGCTAGGCTGAGGGAACACTGGATATTAGGGAACGAATGCCACCGCTTCTTGAAGCTAGGGTGTAGGCACAAGTCAACAAAATGCTCTAGTTCCCTTGCTCGTATAGCAATATGGTCAATAATCAGGCATAAGCAGTACGGGTCATCTGGGTCGAGGCTTAGGAGGAACTTCGTCCACTCATACGCTGTTTTCCAGGTACCCTTCATTCCCAAATTAATAATATACCTCCAGCCCGCAAGCCATACCTCACGATTCTCCTTTATCGTGAAATCAAGCCTAGCTTTTCCCTCTTTTAGAGAGTTGCCGAAAGAAGACTGGGCCGAACGTCCAATATTAAATAATGCTCGTTCTAAGAGATCGGCTGATACAGCATGATCTCCTTGATGCTTTGCAATTTCAGAAACCTGTAGCAGTGTTGATATATGATACGCTTAGAACATGTAAGCACTTGCAGCAAGACAATAAAAAAAGGAAATTAAAAACACTCACGATTATATTGAAGCAACTCGATCATTCTTTCTGGTTGCATGGATTCCACGCACATCTCAAACTGACGCTGGACATCCTTATAAGCGGTATTATGAACTATCTCGTATTCAACAGCTCCCATAGGGGATTTCTGGACAATTTCCATCGCCAACCCACCACTCGTCGCCTTTGGCCACTCAGCCTTGCCCTGCATAAGCACATTCTTACGCAGTGCTACCCCCGAGAGGTCCTGGCCTCTGCTCGCAGGGCTATATCTTCCTGTCAACGCGGCCCCTAAATCCAGGGCACGTCTGTTTCGCTCCCGTCTCCTATTTCCGGACGGGCTTTCAGAGGTCCGGTTTTCCACAGCAGCATTTCCAAAGAGTCTTTTCATTTCATTCATCGCAACGAGCTTTTTGGCGTCTATTTCTAAGAGAGCGCATAAACTCTGTTCATAAGAGTCATGAAGATCCCCTTCGGGTTTGGCATTTTGGTCCTCTGATGACGGAGGGTGCTTAAGAGCTAGAGCTTCGAGAGCCAGGTCTATTTCATCAACCTCCGGGGATTTGGAGCCTGGGGTATTTGCTTCTGCTGGCTCTGTAGTTTTCTTTGCCTGTTGCTTTTTACTCTTCTTTTTCTTTTTCTTGTTGCCGCTGGTAGACTTTGGGGCCTCCAACGGCGAGACAGGCTTATGGTCCTCTTCAGTAACGGGCTTTTCCGTCTCAGACTCATGCGCATTATCATGATTATCATCGTCCTCATCTTGGTCACCTAGTAGATCAAAAGCATTGATCTTTGGCCGCGAAACTGGGATATCTGGTTCGCTGTCCTCCGAGTCATTTTGAACCTCTGAAACTTTCTGGGCTTCTTTTTGTTTTTGTAATTTTCGTAGCGCCCTAGACGACATTATCACTTGATATTAATTTTTCTTTTCGTTCTCCCACAACTATTTTCGTTATCTCTCTAGCCCGTACAGAATTATATGAAAAAAAGACTGGCTTGGATGGATACGAATGTTCTTTTGCTTTACAATAAGTAAGGCCAAGGGCGCTTTTGGCGGAACACAAATCCGGTTAGTCATCTTGATTATTTCATCACCATCACGGGACCGGTAACTTTAAACATCCTTGAACATATCATAAACAACTTATCATCAGTGAAACAAGAGAAGAGAAGCAGAGAAGGGAGCGAGAGAAATAAAACGTCAAGCAACCACCGCAGTTGCTATCTTCACCCTACAGAACAATATCTCATGCTCAGATGCGTCGAGTAGTTGCCCACGCTTTCCGAACCGCGCGCCGGTACCCACTGCGAAGGCCATGCTTTAGACCAGTCAACGCACTCCACCAGCCCCGATATCATGATTTAGGCCTACGAGGGCTTGCAACGTCGAGAACCACTGTGCCGCGCCATACCGTCATTCTCCAGTCCTCCATGATCTTTAGAAACCTGTCTTTGGCTTTTGCTTCGAGTCTCGTAGCCACGGGAGCGTGGTATGCCTATACCGGAGGATCTGAATCCAGCGCTGTCTCTGGAACCAGCACGACGATATCCAGTTCTCTTCATACTGTGTCAAATGCAGCATTAACCTCAACATCAACCTCGGGGGTCCAGGTGGAAAATGATAATTTCTATACAACTACCAGTGTTGATCAACCAGTCTCGAAACGAACAGATAATTCTGGAGAAAGAGTCGTAGGGATGCTTACGCCCGAGCAAGCCACAGAACGACTTCGACGAAACGAGGAATCATATTTTATTGGACGTGGATCTGGTGTTGTTCGTTACGATGTAGTTCAGCTTCCTAGCAACGATCCTATTGAAGACGACCATGCCGAAAAGGTGGTAGAAGTACCGAGTTCTGTTGCAGCAACGGAGAATGGGGCTCCCACAAGCGACTGGAACTTCTGGGGTGTCTTTGATGGTCATGCGTGAGGCTCTCTCTTCCCCATTTTTTCCGTGGGCGAAAATATGACTGACTGTTGTACAGTGGATGGACCACTTCTGCGAAACTCAGACAAACCCTGATTTCTTATGTTGCTCGCGAACTTAATGCCACGTACAAGTCGGCGGCTACTAACCCAGCTTTTCCCTTCCCCAGTCCAGAAGCGATTGATGCGGCTATAAAGACAGGATTTCTGCGACTCGATCATGAAATTGTGATAGAAAGCGTGGAAAAAGTTGTCAAGGCTAATTCCAAAACCGTTGCGGCTGAACTTCTTGCCCCGGCTCTTTCTGGGTCATGTGCCCTTCTTGCATTCTATGACAGCAGGTCAAAGTTGGTACGTGTTGCCTGCACTGGTGACTCTCGGGCTGTTCTGGGGCGCCGATCGCCAAGCGGTAAATGGTCAGCAATACCACTATCTGAGGACCAAACCGGAGGAACAGAATCCGAAGCTAAACGGCTGCGTGCTGAACACCCTGGGGAAGACAACGTCGTCCGCAATGGAAGAATCCTTGGTGGTCTCGAACCCAGTCGCGCCTTTGGCGATGCCGCATATAAGTGGCAGCGAAAGACACAAGAGAAAATCAAACGGCACTTCTTTGGGCGGACCCCCAACCAGCTCTTAAAGTCACCCCCATATGTTACTGCAGAACCAGTTATCACAACCACCAAAGTTGACCCCTCTAAAGGCGACTTTTTGGTACTGGCCACAGACGGCTTATGGGAAATGCTAAGTAATGAAGAGGCTGTTGGTTTAGTCGGACAGTGGATTGAACATCAAAAATCCGGTGGACAGAATGGAATGGGAAACTGGATGAAGAGCTGGTTCAGCAGCAACGGATCTTTGCCTGTCGAGATGGAGTCGAAGGAAAAACAATCCGGCCAGAGGTTGCCCATCCGCCAAGTTCAATACGAGATTCCCCAGGATACTAGCCGTTTCGTGGTAGAGGACAAGAATGCGGCTACTCATCTGATTCGAAATGCTCTGGGAGGCAAGAACAGGGAACTAGTTTGCGCTCTTCTTACCCTTCCTAGCCCCTACGCCAGAAGATATCGGTATGTTTAAATCACTACTTATTTGACTAGTAAATTCTAACACGTTATTTTTAGTGATGACCTAACCGTTGAAGTCATCTTCTTCGGTGAAGGTGAAAACAATGGTTCGGTCAGCGTGAACCAGGATGCCAGTGCTTCAGTACACAAGATACCCCCTAAGTTATAATGTTCTATAAATTTCATTTGCCTCTCTAGGCTTGCATTTCTGCTATGTTGTACAGGTGTATGTTTGTTGTCAGAGCCGTCGCAAATTCCAAATCCCGTTTTCATAATTGAACTTCTCATGTTCCTTGAATGAAATACCACCTATCAATCCCCCATTGTTGTTTTTCGCTCAGCACTTTTGGATGTCGGTTTTGCTGCAGTTCAGTTCCATAGATTTTGACACCCAACTTGAAGGTGGTTGATGATAGCCATGTAGGACAAATTACTGGATGAAAAGGCATCAGTTACCAACGCCATGTTCTAAGCATGACTTTCAGTGCTAGTATTTATATGGATCGAAAGCTCTCTCCCCAGTATCCCCTGCTTCCTTCGAGGACAACAGGTCATACGTGCACTTTTCATCAAAGCTCAGACAAAAAGCAGGCATTAAGAAGAAGAGTTTTGCGATGCATTTGGTAGATGAACCCTCTGTCTTCAGAATGCTGGATACTTCAATACTACTATCACCCACAGGCAATCACTGGTGCTCAGTCGTAATCTTTTCGTCTCTATTGCTCTCTTAGAATGAAAATCAGACCACGAAAGGGTACTTCTTGGAGAACTTCGAGGGCTGGCGTAGCCACAAACCAGGAAGCTAACTTTCGGGTATAATAGTAGGGCATTATTGACTTGTCTTGTTTCATTTGAATGCTGTAGAAGACTTATCATGGATGCTCCCTACACTCCTTTCACGGCAAGGTGCGGGCGGCGCCTTCGTTCGTATAACCCTGCGCACTATTTGGGTCTGTGCAGTTGCAAAGGTAGAACTTGAAATCCAGTATATCAACAGGCCGGCCGGGGCACCAGAATAGATCATAACTGGTGCCAGCCATATAGATAGTCCTTGCAAGATCCTCTTTAGGATTTTGAATGCCCTTTCTCGAATTGCTTCACTTCGCCGCATCTTGGAGATTTCAGCCGCAGATTTAACTTTCCAGCCCCAAGTGACATTGGTGAACATTGTGGCCGCAAGTATGATAGGAAGCGCATGTGTAGGATCAGCCATGAGGAGGTCCGGGAACCAAAGGGCGCCTTCAGCTGCCATGGACGGTTCGACCTGTATAACTGGTTGTGCATCTGCTTTTGATTCGATCCACGATTGAATGATAGATAAAAGACCTCCTGACATTCCAACCATCCTTCTCAAGCTTTCCATCATAGCAAGCCATATGGGAAGTTGCAGAAAGCTCGCATAGCTTGCCCAAGGACGAATCTTCCACCTCTTATAAAGCTCCTTCCTCTTCAGCTTGAAGTCCTGTTGCCAGGAAAGCTCTACTGCCTTTGGAAAGACGTGTCGACCCTCTATGACGGCTTTGTCCATGGCTTTTTTCTGACATATCCTGCTCCAAGTAATGAGAAGCGGGTTCAAATTCTGCAATTGCCGAGCTTTTAAAAGTGACCAGACTTGAAGCGGCAAAGCAACGCAGCACCGCACTGTAATGGCAGTAAGCGGAATTGATAGCACCCAAGGCAGGCCAGTAATAGAATGGAATCCCTGTATAACATCATGCGCAACAAGGACAGAGGTATCTATCATTCGGTTTGGATTCGACGCGTGAAACTTTCGTTTGGAGGGTGCCACGATTGAAGCTCGATTGTATCCTAATGGACGTAGCGTTAGAGACCCAAGATGAGGCCGCCTGAGTGACATCTTGTAGGGCTAGGTAATGACAATCAAAGATGAATGAGCGGGAGTCCGCAATTGACCCCTCTAGAAGCCAGCAAGGAGTATGTACATCCAGTGTGAAGAGTCAAAAAGCTGTGCCTTAAACGTCTCTCGCGTTTCCTTTTGGATCGAGAAGCTCTTCAAGACAAATAGTGCAAACATAAGGTCGCTGAGCTATCCGGAGATTTCATTTATCCGACAGGCACAACTTGCTGAGTCATCCAAGTCTGATAAAGCAACTAGAACAAGTAACCTCGCCTTTGATAGAAGGTCAAGTTAAATCTTTATAGAAAAGCTATCTTGATAGAGGCAGCTCGCTCATCATTTTAATATTTCAATATTTGGATATGGATTGATAGCCAAAGTCGGTTATTATTCCTAGCATCCAGCTGAGTTCGCACTTTTTGCGTTACAATGCTTTCCCCCGCGTCAGCAGTAGTTGCAGCCGTGGTGGTATTGGTCTCCTTCGTCATTTTCACGCCTTCCTTACCCGGCTATGCCGTGCGAGCAGTCCTTCAGGGGCTAGGATACCTCAACCAGAAAAAGTCAGAAGCTAGAAGGGCGCTGATACGAGCTCGTGTGCGTGTCGAGGAGGAAGATTACAGATCGCGGAAGGCCAGACCAACAGCTGGCCAGAAGGTAGAAGAGGAAGATTGGGAGACGGTTGACAAAGATGGAGGAGATGGCGGAGGGAGCTCACCAGTGTCCAGTGGTAATGGAAGAAATTGCAGTGACTGGGCCGGTATAGTGGGGTTCTTTCACCCGTTCTGGTGAGATACGCACATCTCCCCCGCATCTGCGGAGTAATATGATAAATAGCTGACACATATCATGCAGCAACGCTGGAGGAGGTGGTGAAAGAGTACTTTGGGCAGCTGTAGATGCTGTTCAAAAAAGATGGCCGAAGGCAATTTGTGTTGTATACACAGGCGATCACGACGTGGATAAAGCTACAATGTTGAGAAACATAGAGGTAGGGCACCAAAATCTCACGAAGACATCTGGTCAATCAGCTTACTAGTAAATAGAGACGGTTCAATATTCAGCTACATCCACCTACGGTCGTGTTCCTATACCTATCTATGCGAAGATACGTTTTAAGTAGCACATGGCCTCATTTCACCCTCCTTGGACAATCGATAGGCTCGCTGATCCTCGCACACGATGCGTTTACTCTTATCGTTCCCGATATATTCATTGATACAATGGGCTATGCTTTTGCCTCGGCGCTATGTCATTATCTTTTCCCCAAAGTTCCCACAGGGTCGTACGTGCATTACCCTACTATATCAACTGACATGTTAGAATCCCTAGATGACGCATCAGGCTCCAAAGGTCTGAATTCAGGCACGGGGAAAGGGTGGAAAGGAATTCTCAAAAAACGGTACTGGCACGCGTTTGCGCGACTATACGGTTGGGTAGGATCGACAATTGACGTTGTTATGTGCAATTCAACCTGGACATCTGAACACATCCAACAACTTTGGCTACCGTCAAGGCAAAAACGTGGAAATCAATACCAACCTGCCAGCGTAGTTTTTCCTCCTGTTGCAGTATCCGAACTAGAGTCAATAAAAATTGACCTCAGAAGCGAGCGAGAAGTCAGACAGCCTATCATTCTTTACATAGCTCAGTTTCGCCCTGAGAAGAATCATTCTCTCATCCTACATGCGTTTGCGCGGTTCTTAAAGGAATACAATGCAACAGCTCAGAGAAGAAGGGCCAAGGACCCCAAAGCTAGCTGTGACGGTGACGGTCCCTCCGAATCGCCTCAGCTCATCCTTATCGGCTCAGTCCGCCACCAGACATCGGATGAAACCCATATATACAATCTACGCCTCTTAGCTCACGAATTACGAATCCGTGACAACACTACTTTCCTCTGTGACGCCAATTGGCCGACTGTCATAGAAAACCTTAGAAAGGCATCCATTGGCGTCAATGCTATGTGGAACGAGCACTTTGGTATTGGGGTGGTAGAGTACCAGGCTGCTGGCCTAATCAGCGTTGTGCATGACTCCGGAGGGCCAAAGCGAGATATTGTTGTAGACTTGGATGACGAAGGGGCCACTGGCTTTCATGCTACGACTGAAGTTGAGTTCGCAGCTGCGTTTGAGGCTGCATTGGCCCTGCCGGAAGCAGAGAAACTTGCTATGAGACTAAGAGCGAGGAAGTCTGCACAACGATTTTCTGGGGAGCAATTTGAGCAGAAATGGCTAAGCGAGATGGAGAAGCTGGTTGACCTACAGATAAAACGCACTGAGCGCACTGGTAACACATAGGATTCCATTTGGCCGACAAGGCCAAACAAGAAGTTATCGGTTCTACCTGGAGCTCGGCTGCTAAAGCGAACGAACTAAGGATTGAACGAACGAACGACTGCAGCTTCCTGGGGATCCCCCCACGGTACGGACCCTCTTCTGGACCTTGTAACCTTGTATGTTCGGGGAATATCTCATCCTCGTCCTGTCTGGCTAAACCTGAACGGATTCCATTGGCTACTTGGCTACAATTGTTCTGATAGATCGCATTAATAAGACTTAGCTCACCACTACTGAAGCTGGCTCTTGTCCCACCAGCAACTATTCAATGCGACACTTCCAAGAAAAACAGAAAAGGACTAGTAGCAGAAGCAAAAGTAACATCCCCTCCTCCGTTGTCAACCAGTCTGACGACGCCTTGAACCGCACATTTTTTTGCCTCGCCTCTTGCCCACCGTTGCTGCGCCGCAGGCTATCAAAGCGGTTAAGGCTTGGTCAAAATGTGAAAAACAAATAACTAATTTCACTAATTGACACAGTGAAAATAAAGGAGGGAGGATGAAATCTGAAAATAGAAATACAACTGCAAATTAAACCGGTGCCTGAATTTATTTACGGGCTGATCTATCGCTCGCCCTACGTGGCGATTAATCCCCGTTAAAGGAGGATTTTCTAGGTGCATTTGCAGTCAGAGCAAGTTGATTTGATGAAAAGCTCAGTTGAGAGCATTTTCTTGATGCGACCTGATCTCGCACCATGCATTTACCCGCATGCATGGGCTAATGCGCATTGTATGGGGCAGGGCGACAGGAGAGACTAGGAAAAACGGCAACGACATCATGGCCAGAAAGGAAGATTCGTAACTATGAGGTCACTCGGAGAGGTGGACCGCTGATAATTCCCGTTAACCGCATCTTCTCAGCTTGCTCTGGCAAGGAGTTGGGAATTTACGACGTTGTACGGAGTAGGTTTGTAGTCTTTTGCTATTACTTTGTACGAGACACTAATATTGGGCTTGCTAGACATGGGCGAGTATCCTTGCCGGTCTCTTTCAGGCGGAGTATTCAAATAGTTATGTCGAGTCAACTATAGATATTTCTCATTCGTATCGGCGATTCAGGCAAAGCAGTATGGAACACCCCGTACATCCCCGAGCAGCCAATCTTTTATGCGTGTCTGACAAAAAGATTGAGGAGAAGGACTCAGACGCTTGTTACGGAACATTCCACAATTGCTCTTCGAAAAGTCTAGGTGCCAGTCAACTCTTCTGCCAACCGGGTGGCTCCCTTCGACGTGCTAAAATGTTAGTTTTGAATATTTTAATGCCATTCTCCAGGGAGAACTCCATACAAAACCAGAGCCAAAAATAATCACCCAGTCGTCTCCCGCCTTTTTTCCTTTCCTTATTTTGCCTTTCGACTTGCCTTGAAGGGCTAACAAGCTACAACTCATCAATGCAGCCAGACTCCACCTCCCTACCCGCATGGAACCGTGATATATGTGCATACTCATTAACCAGCAAAGTGTGCAGGTCCAAGCTGTAAGGCCAGGGTGGTTGGTTCTCTCTGGATGCACGTTCTGCAGGGCCCCCAGCGTCAACACAATGACATCTTAATATCAAATCCCCCCCTCCCTTTCCATCCCCAGTTGACGCTGCGCCAAGTATACGCTCGCATGCAGGTGGAGAAGAGGAGATCTTTTCTTTTCTTTTTTATGAGGAGGGTTTTATTTCTTTTTCGCCATTTCTCTGTCTCCTGATCTCGCCAAATATATCTATGCGCAGGGGAAAACAACAGATCCAGTCTTTCCCCCCTTCATCTACATACTTATGGCTAACTTGGCTAATTAACCGGATTTAGAGACAGCTAATTGTCACTTATTCCTTCGTATTAGACTTCCGGCAAGGCTCCACTGGGCGGCTTGTGATGAACCATGGTATGATTCCGCCAAACCGAACCTTACCACGGGCCCAGCTGGTGACCATCTGGTTTGGCTAGGCAGTCGGCCTCAGCCGAGAAGGAACATACACAACAGGAAACAGGAAAGGGGGTGCCAGTGCTCTACTTTCACCCTCGGTTTATTTCTGTCCTCTTTTGTCAGGCATCGTATCTTCGCGCTCTAGGATGTCCCAAGGAATGGGATGATGTATGACTCGGGATAAGCAGAGCCAGACCAACGCAAAATATCATCATGCCTTGCCATGTTCCAACTAGAGGACATTTCTCACTATCCTCACCGCCGATTGCATCTAAACCGGAGGCTAGTGCGACGGGCAAGCGGCTGCTCCCAGCAAATCGTTTGGCTGCAACCCTGATCCATGTTATACACCACACCCCGATGGATCCACACAAGACGATGATGTATGAAGGTGGTATCTTAAAGGAGACTTAACAAGAACGATACCAAGGATTGGGAAAAAAAAAGAAGACTAAAGACGCAAAACAAAGTGACTCGGGCACACAATCATCCTTCCACCCCCTGCCAGCGTGGGGAGGAAAACCCCCGAAAAAACAAAGCCAGATAACAACCAGATAATATTTCATTCTCGGCGGCTGGCCGTTATCCCATGTGAATAGAAAGCGGCGCAGCGCACATAACAACCGCGCGATTGGTTTTATTTTATTGTTCTCGTCCGTTCTCTTGTTATTATGCACCTCTTTCCAAGGTCTTCGATCGGCCCCATATCGCTGGCTCCCTTTCTGGGTAAGCGCCTGTCGACCTTGCATACGGAGTACATAATTCTTTCTTCCACTCTGGACAGAGGACAGACATGCGTGCATACAAAGCGCCTAGAGCGCAGCCAGTTATCAGCAGCCCTATATCCTGCGTGTTTCCTGTCGTGAGACCGCGAGACTTGCCGTGTCAATTTTTCTTCTTCGCTCGGCATCAACATCCAAACGTATGAAACTCTGATCGCCTCCTATATTTCTGCAGGTAATCACCCGTATTGAAGGCTCCAGCGGTAATATCGTACCCCTGCACTCCTCCCGTATTACATATACAGCGAAAACCAGCTAACTTGTTGGCGTCATTCCTGATTAGCATTACGGAGTAGATAGGCAGTTTCTTCCCTCAGCGGCCTAGCCGAAATTCTTTTACTTTT
Organism: Nannizzia gypsea CBS 118893; assembly: GCF_000150975.2. Lineage (NCBI taxonomy): Eukaryota > Fungi > Ascomycota > Eurotiomycetes > Onygenales > Arthrodermataceae > Nannizzia > Nannizzia gypsea. The sequence continues at coordinate 4,165,326 of NW_003345201.1, forward strand.
TTGTTGGCTTGGGGAAGGGGAAAGAATTAATTATTTGGTAAGTCCTGGCACAGCATGCGACTCCGCCCAATATATGGCTCTCCCGCCAACAACCACTCCTCTGGGATCGTTAACAACGCTTCCTTTTCTTGCAAGCCCCGCGAGAAATCTCGGCATGTGAAAGGCTAGAATGTCCCGGTGCTACTTCTTTTCCTTTATTTTTCTGCCTTTTTTTTTTTTTTTTTTTTTTTTTTTTGCAATTTTCTTTGACCTCATGGCGCTTGAGGGCTTTTATTCTATTTATTTTTTATCATCCCGGATCCTAGGGGGGGATAAACCAACCAACATATTTAACTAACCCATCTGTCAGGCACAAAAGCAGAATCAGACTTCCGGTTGCTGAGCCTGGCAAGCATTTTTATGCAAGGTCCCCGTCCCCCTTGACGGTCACATCCACGATCAACAATAATGGCTGTGGAGGTCTGAACGGCGTTATCTCTGCCACGATCTTCTAATATATCTCCTGTGACCCCAGTCAATCTCCTGTTGGGGCTCCCAGACGGGGTAACACGTCAGACGGGTCTTTTCCGCTTAAGAGTCTCAGAGCAGAGTCCACCATGTTGCTCAGCTCCCTCGCCACGTCGTTCCGAGGCTTGTGCCTCGTCCCACGGGACTGGGAAAAAGGATGAAGGGATAGTCCATCTTAGTACAATTTAACTAAACGGGAGCACAGATGAAGATGCACATACTTTGAGGCGCTCGGAGAAGAAGAAAAGAAAAGACCCGCTCTGAAAGTCGGTATAATAACATCACGATACAGATATATTATTTCTGACGATATATCTATGCCTGTGTCTGTGTGAGAGTAGGACCGATCACTGCTGTGTGCCCGCTACATTGATCGATTGGCCATCAGGCGTTGAACCATGTGGTGGAGACCCTGCTACGCCGTACGCCGTGCTCGAAGGGATAAATGTATGCATATCGATACTCAGGCTCTATCACCCATGCCCGTGTTCTTGAAGAGTATAGCTTCCTCAGGATGCGCCGCAATAGTGAATATTGAGCTACACTACTTTGTCAACCGACCATGCACGAGAGGAAAAGCCGCACAGGACGGAGTTGCAAAATAAAATTGAAGAGAAAAACGAAAGTGAATATCATCAACTGCCAGGCGAAGATCAATCTGTGCGTCCCTAAGGCATCCCTGCCTGCCAAACATCAATAAGATTTAGTTCTTGTTAAAAATAAAAAAAAACGTAAGAGGGAAGCAGAAGCAGCAGCCAGCATGAATCTCATCGAGATGATGGCCCCCCTTTTTTTCCCCAGCCCCTTCTCATCCAACCCTTTCTGCCCTCTCCTCCGCTTCACCCTTTTTTGGCCCAAACTTGTCCAAAATGTCTGAGGCTAATTCCTTGCCTTGATAAGGTTGGGACTGGATGGTCTTCTTTTCTTTTCTTTTCCTTACGTCTTCTGCCTCTCTCACACTACTTTTTCCCAGCTTAACTAACTCTGTTGACGTTACCTTTTTACCAGGTCCCCCGTTGATGGCCTTACCATACCCGGTATCAAAAAGTGTAAGCAGCTTCTCTTTCTTTTCTTTTTCTGCCTCTTCGTCTTCTTTTCTTTTCGCTCTTTCGGTTCTTTTTTAAACATCTCCCATCCAAAGCGGTTTCAAGCCATGCTGATACTTATATATCCTCCTCTTTCTCCTCCTCTAGGCCCAACTTGCACTTCTCTGCATCCAGGAGTCCCGAAAAACCTTCCCCCTTTTCCACATCTTCCACTGAGTCGACCGCAATCCTGCTCCCCAACACCCCTTGCCGCCTCTTGCTCCTCTTCCCACTCTCACAATTCTTCAGTATTACTTACGTCCTGCGTTTCCCGGTTTCTCCTTTTTTCCTTTTTCCGACCTCCACAGCTAGTAGTGTCATTTTCACACCCACTTTTCGGATCGAAGGTTTCGGTTTCTGCATGTTAGCTGTGTCCATTGCTGCTGTCCGTCAACCTTAGCCCTCTTTAAAGGCCAAACAAGAAACGGAAAAACAAAAATACAAAAGGGTAAAAGGAAAAAAAAACTAATCGACATAATTTTTCAAACGAACGAGAAGAGAGGGAAAAAAATACTTCATCCCTTCAACCCCAGCAGGGAGCCAGAAAAGTGCAAAAAATAATAACAAAAAGCTCCCGCTTTTTCACCCCGGCTGCCCAATCAATTGCTCGCTGCCCTGATATACAACTCTATATATATATATGTCCTCAGCATCTACATAGTATATTTATATATATGTGTGTCTGTATATATATATATATACATATATACGTATGTATATACTTCCGATCCTTTTCGATATCGCCTGTCCACCTTCTCATCACAGAATCCAGGAGAACCAGAAGGACCAGAGGGACTCGCAGCCACCAGCAGAGACTAGAAGAGTCGGGAATCTTTCAATCAGATCAAAATCCTCAAATCCCCGTCTGGCATCCGCCTGTCTCGTCTTCAGCCTCCACGCCAGCTTCCTCCCTCGTCATCCCGGCCGCCCAGCAGACAAAAAGAAACGAGACCACAGAGGAAAAAGGCCTCTCTCTGCTTCCATCTGGCTCTCGTCTGTTCCCACCCCAGAACGAGCTGGAGTTTATCATCGCAGAGCTGTATTAATCGTCAGCTGACTTGTATTGTGGGCTTTTTATCTCCTTTATTTTCTTACCTTTTTTTATTTTATTTTTAAATCTTTTCTTCTTCTTCTTCTTCTTCTTCTTTGGGCTTACCTGTTTGTTCCTTTTTCTTTCCCTTGTTGGTTCTTCAGGAATTCTTCAAATCTCCAACTCCGGTCAAACAGTGAAAAAAACCGCGACTCCCGCCCAATCCACGGCCTTCCCCATAGCGAGTTCGTTTCTCTCACGAGCCCGCGTCCAAAGCAGACCTTACGGCGTCGTTGTTGTTCTTCTTCCTCCTTTCCTCCTCCCAGACTTCTGTGCAACCGGCCTCCATCGTGGATTGTACGGTTTCTCCCCTGGTGGCCTCTGGATCGAGGGTCGGTTCTTCAACGACCGACCCCACCCAGCAAGATAGCTCGTCCGCGCGCGCAAACAACCTCGTTCACCACCAGCCCGTATAAATGGATATTTCCGTTGTGACTGGCAGGTCTCCCAGGTCGCCCGGTCAAGGGAGACAGCAGCATCAGGATGAAGATGTTGATATGGACAGCGGGGCACTAGGCAATCACGTGTGAGTATCAAGCCTGGCTTCTCTTCTGCTGCTGCGGCGGTTTTCTTCTCTTCTTGGTATCAGGTAGAGATCGTGGCATCTTCTTTCCATGGCCTCTAAATTCGTGTAATGCTGTCTGCTGTCGTGAGCTGTGCTGTTCAATTTCGAGGCCGGAGGGCCTGTGCCCTGAACCAATTACCATCAGCTTCCACACCTCCCCCTTTTTGTCCTGGGCCTGTTGCTGACCTAGACGCAGCCAGGTCGACACATACCCGAGCTACGAAGAGAACGGTAGGCTATACCATGGCTTTCGAAGAGGAATGTACATGTATCCTTGCGACGAGAATGAGCAGGATCGGTTAGACCTCTTCCACCGGGTGTTATGCGTGGCCCGTAAGGAGATACTGCACAGCCCTAACGTCAAAATCCCCCCAAGCATAATGCGCAATCCAACTTCAGTCCATGATCAGGGACCCCGGATACTCGATCTAGGTTGCGGAACAGGTACTGAAATTTCTTTCTTCCACTTTCGTCCTTTCTCCATTTTCCTTTTTTTCCCTTTTCTTTTCTTATTTTCTCAGACATTTCGAGATCCGGAATGCGCCCGGCCAATGCACCATTTTTGAGACCGATCTCTTTCGCTTTCTTCTATATCCGTCTCTTATTACACAAACTCCGTTGCCATTTTCTTGAGGTCGTATTCTAGTCTGACCTATGTTCTGTGCTTCGCTTGGAAAATATGATAGGTATCTGGGCAATCGATATAGCAAAGAAATATCCTCACGCATATGTGCTTGGAATCGACCTGGCCCCGATGCAACCTGCCAATCGACCTCCCAATTGTGAATTTCAATCTCCACGAGATTTCGAGAGTCCCTGGCTGCTAGGCGAGAATTCCTGGGATTTTATCCATCTTCAAATGGGTTGCGGTAGTGTCTCGAACTGGCCCAATTTATACAGCAAGGTCTTTGCACACTTAAAACCCGGAACCGGCTACTTTGAGCAAGTTGAAATTGACTTTGAGCCGTTCACCGTCAATGGCATGCCAAACGAACATCTCTCAGAGTGGTATCGGCAACTCAAGGCTGCCACGGACAAGGCTATGAGACCAATTGCTTTCAACCGCAGCATGAAACACACTTTGAAGGAGGCTGGATTTGTCGATGTCAGGCAACACGTCGAAGGATTGCCACTCAACGAGTGGCCAGAAGACCAGTCTGACAAATTAGTGGGGAAGTGGTACAATCTCGCATTCTCAGAGAGTGCACTGACTCTCTTGCAAGGACCGCTTACTCGAATAAGTGGAATGCCTCTTGATCGTATCCAGGACTTGGCTGATCAAGCAATAACTCAAGCCTATGACAAAAATGTTCAGGCGTGGAATCATCTCCAGGTTTACACAGCGCGGAAACCAAGGTGAGACAGCTCAAAAATTGGGTTTCTTTGTCGGATGCGCCCAGTGTCCGCTAGAATCTGAGCTACCCCTCCATTTTCTCTCGTCCCTCGAGCGTAACTGGCCCGTAGCCTTTCCGGGCTATTCTTCATTGCTATCCGGTTAGCAAACGCCGTTCCGCGCTTATAAACGGGTGGGCATATGGACCTTTGGTTGTCGGCAATTACTGCCTGCAAGGACAAACAATATAGGACGTCATAATATGATTTTGAAGGATGCGCAAATCCGAAGAAAGAACGAATGAAGGAAAAGGAGGTGAAAGCGGGGAACGGAAACATGGGATGCGAAAAAGGCGGATGGCGGAAGGAACCAGACGAACAAACCAGCTTTGAGTTGATTGCCGTGACATCCCTTAAACGAGAATCGTGAACGTGCTGAGTTTATATCGCCCAGTTGTCCCTGCCTCCTACCTTTTTCCGTGTATCAACGATGCTTCACTAAGGATTAAGCCAAGTATCAGCAAATGTTGTCTCACAGAGGGAGAGAAAATTGACATTCCAAATGAAACCGTTAGGTTCGTCGAAATGCCGAATCGAGAGCCGACACAGAGGGACACCGTGACCACCCTTTGTATCTACCATATAGCAGACTTACGTACCTCAAAGTGTTGAAAATTACAACATCTTCAGCACATTTCCTGTCGTTCACAGACGATTGTCGAGGAATTAAACGGCTACTATTTGGAGGAAAAGGAAAGCAGTACGGTTCCATGGACTTGCTTGGGAGATTACCGGAAAAGATGGAATGTAAATGATAGGAATCCCAAGATTTTGGTTTGGTCTGGAGGGGGGGATAGCCTCGGGGACAGATGGGTGAAAAATTTTATATCTGGCAGATTCAGCTGAATGAAAAAAGGAAAGAAAGGAGGGAAAGCGGTTCAGAAGGAGAACAGCTGCCGGGGGAACCGCTTCGCTCAAATGTATTCCGATGATTTGGTCACCAGCTGTCGGGACAAGGGTAGATATACCCATTTATATATATGCACGACCACGTCGCATCTTGGCCGCTCATTCCTCTTCTCAGGAATTTTCCACAGGGTTGACATATGCGAGGAAGCAGAAAGAGAAAGAGGGATGCATCCGGGGGGATGCTACATATTTTCCAGTTTAAATGCTGCAGCTTCTCTCCACCTGTTCATCTCTGTCAGGATTTCCATTTGCTTCCTTTCCCTCGGGTCTTCCAACTTGCCTCCCAACTTTTATGTGCCTGATATTGTTATGTTTTTTTATAATTGGACGGTTGGGAAAAAGGGCCTTTTCTTTTTCTTGGGCTTTTCATGTACTCTTGTCCTCGCTTCAACCCTTGCTTGCATGTCTGTTGGCTTGTTTCTAATTTCTTATCAAGTGTTGTCCTGTCCCGGCGGAGTGGTAAAGGGGAGACGGAACGACGAATGGCTGGGAAAAGTTTATGCGGACGTCTTACTCGGTATCATTTCTTTGTCCTTTTCTTCCGTCTGGCAGAGCATGCTGGAGTTGGCTATATATAGGGAGGGGTATGCATATGCTCCGGTTCGTGCTCATTCCCCATGATGATGGTTCATATTCGTGGTGATGATCTATTGTTACGATAATGGCTGGTTTCGTCTCCTTGTTTCTTTTGCTGATCGCCTCTTTTTTCCTTTATATTGATAACTAACTAGTTATCTTGTGCCTTTTATCCTGTTTTATATAGAGGCCCTCTTACGTTTTCCTTAGCATACCCCCGTCTACTGCCCTTCGTTGTCTCTATTCTCTTACGACTACCAATGCCGTTTCATGTCATCATAGGCTTGCTATTTCGTTCGATAGGGTCATAGATTTTTCCTTTGGTCGCTTCTGGCGTTTTAGTTTGGTTTTGATTTCCATGTAACTAGCTTCTAAGCATACGGAGAGCACGGAGTATTGGCGGCAGGTCATACGTATATACTCCGTAGTTACATTTTCTGGCATAGCAGTTATTAAGGACAAGGCGTTTGCAACTGGCTATAGCACACTTAACAGGCGCTGGCTAAGCCCGTCTTCGTTTTCTTAGCACAACCACAACATGGGTATGCCCAAGCGTGCTTATTATAGCTAATTAGCCTGATGCTCGAGTACTTAATAGAACCAATTTTCCCTGGATAACTAGTTAATGAAGATATAGTTTGACTTCGGGTGAGCCTCAATTGCATGTTAAATACGAAACAGAATCGCATGCCTAAACTAAGCCTTGCATTTATTTCTTCATAATACGACCGAGGTACCTGTCATGAAAGGCTGTAACGCTGTAATACCTCGTACAACTCTATAAAGGTACGTACAAGGTATCACATAGTTACATGAAGGAGTGTGTGCGCCCCTTTGACTTCCGTAGCCCAAGCAGGGGTGTTGGATTCTATTACGTCCGAGGATTGGCTATCGAAAAGGAGGCCAAAATTCCTCTCTGCTTTTCCCCATAAATTTGGACGGAGGTATCTCCGTATTAAAGATGGCGGCTTCTGCTGGAGATACCGGGATCTTCGACTTGTTTCAGCTAGCCAGTCGGCGGCTGGATCTCTGTTGAAGTTGGAGTAGCCTCTTGTGCCAATATAAAATGTCTATTGGACTGCTAACATTCTCTTGTGCGTCCAATCCATATCTGGCCAGCGCAGGCTAGCTAAGCATTACACCAGACATAGAGGATACGGCCAGAGCCACCGAGATTACTTCCCCTATCTCATCTTACTACCATTACACCAAGAAATCTAGAATCTAGGGGCAGGTACGGAGTAGCATGGACGGAATTCATCGTCTTTGCCTCCCCCTGAGCGCGTATGTAAAAGCAATTTCTAGGAGCAATGATGGGCCCCGTTCCTTAGAACGGAGTACGACCAGTATGAAGGAAAAGGGGGTCGGTTAGCTTCATGTTTGTAATGATTATGAATACCTGCAGAGTCCCTTGCAACAAGCCATTGGGGTTGGAGGCAAGGGCCTTACGGTGACTAAAGCAGGTGCATGAAGTCTATATGCATGCATGATGCTGCCTCCACGTTCATTTGTCGACAGGGAAAAGTCATGTTCACGCCCCATGCCCCTTGATCTCGTATGCTCTGAAGAAAGGAGAACACGGTGCGAAATGAGACAAAATCTCACCTCGAAGGCAACAGTGATTCGTGGGTCACAGGGGGATTCCTGCCTTCTTGTCTTACATCAGATGCTTGCTTGCATCATACCCGGAATATATCGAATATTTGCATGGAGTCAACCCTGATATCCATTATTGACACCCGGGAGAGGGGGCGCAAGCTGTTGGGCAGTTATGGATAAACTGGTGCCACTCTGGTACTCCGTACTCGTGCAGACAGGCATGCCTGGACGTACTCTGTAAGTATGCACGATTGGCTGTGTTGGAGATACCTACGGGGCGTTACCTTTCAGCCTAGTCAGGAGAATGATCCCACAGAAGGGAAAAAGTAGCGAAGCCAGAGGAGGCCTTTCGTCATAACTTGTCTGATGTCTCCCTATCGTAAGGCGCATGGCTGATATGACGTCGTTACCAGCCCGGAGAGAAATAAAAATGGGTCACAGCGGGCGTCGTTGATCAATTATTAATTACAAGCATGGCGGATAAAGTTGTTTAAAGATGTGACGATCGAGTAGTGAGTTATTTATCTGATCTATTCCTTTATAACTATTTGAATTTTGAAATTTTATTCTTATTTTTTTTTAGAGGTTCGGTTTAGGTTATCTCCGGCGTCCTTTATTCTGCGCTTTGCCAACGCCATTCGACGTTGTCTGCTTACGACCGTCAGAATCGTAAACGTCGCCACCAGCGGTAGAAGAAGCTGCTGCATTGTTCATCCACTCACGTCCGGACCCAGGGCTGCGTCTTCTCATCGTTCCGGGTCCCACTGCAATAATGTCCTCTTCGCTCTCGCTGTCTGATATATCTAGGAGGACAGGCATGCGGAATGTCTCGTGCCCGTCATCACCCGTTTCCCCCTTGACGGGCTCAACGGTAAGAACATCGGGAGTCTCATCTTCAAGGTCAAGCCTGCGCTGATGAACCTGTTCGGCAGGATGGATATCGTATTCGTCTTCTCGCTCGACGTATTCGACGTTCTCCTCGACTTCCTGGAAATCGGGTGCTAACGCAGACCATTTCTGCGGCGTGACAATAGACCACACATATATGCCGCCCGACTCCAGCCCACAAGCTACCACCATTGGCTTGTTTGAATGCCATTCGACGACACCCAACTCTTCTTTCGGCCCCTCAAGAATCTTGACAAGTGAGCCATGGCTGCGTTCCCAGACGTAAATGTCATGGTTCATAAAGGTGGAGGCAGTTACGAATTCACCAGTTGCAGAGAATGCAACATGGTTCCAGCTTAACCTGTTCACAACATCCTGGAATTTGTGTTCTATATCGAGCTTGATATTAGCTGGTTCAAGGTTAACGCCAAGTTGTGAAAGGTCTGGCATTAGGATGGTACGTATCACTCGGTCGGAGCTATTCGCAAGTAAATCACGTCCATTGTTTGCAAGGCGTAGAAGTATTATGACACCGTTGCATAGACGAGTGGAATGGATTGTTTTGCAGGTCTGAGTTTCGATAATGTTGATCCAACCTTTAGATGTGCCAGCTAGGATATGATTGCCCAGTGCGGTGAAGATAGTGACGCAAGTTGAATGTTTTGCGTCCTGAGCGGCTTGCTTAGCAGCTACTGCAGGGTCAACTTCTTCTCCATTTTCCGGCTGTGGTCGAAGAGGTGCTGAGGGTAGGACACGCTTGATTGGCCGAGGGGAGGAAACGTCAACGAGGACTGGTTGGTCTTCAAACAACGAAGCCACAAAGAGCCAACTAAGATGGAGTCTCGTTTAGTGTCTAGTATCTATCCCGCAATGTATCGCCTTGGAGAGACAAATACGTGATGCGTAGACGTACTGGTTAAATGGATGCAATTCTGCAATGTATACGGGAGCTTCGAATCGAACCGTTCGTATCCGTGAGCCGTCTTTCAAGTCCCACAAAACGCATTTCCAATCTTGGGAGGAGCTTAAGAGATATCGTCCATCTCGCGACCAACTAGTAAAAATCACTTAGCACTTATACTTGTAGTTCACACGTTGAATTCTGCGTGGTAAGAGTATCAACCTTAGCGACTGGATCTGCTTGCTGTGCCCACGCAACTTGCGCGCCACACCGTTTGTTTCGACATCGAATATAACTATCGTACCATCAACCTGGGGTACCTTTTAGTCCATATTCTTTTGCCAAACGGCCATGACAGAGTTATTGTACATACCCTTCCAGAAGCTAGAAAATCCCCTTTACGATTGAAACGTAGGCACGCCGCATGACCGCTTCCTGCAAAAACTCTGGTTAGATCAAGAATCTGACCGGTCCGTAAAAATGCAGTGAGCTTATATTATCTTACTAAGAGTCCCCGTCAATATATCCGGGTAGTCCTGCGCCAATGCAAACGGATCAATGAGGGCCAAATTCATGGTGTGGGAAGCAGTGAATCCCGGAGTAAGCAGCACGCGCAATCAGTCATCCTCGGCCCTGGACCACCATCCTCTTTTTCCTCTCGACACCTTCAGCTACCTTTTTCAGGCTACTGGCTACCTTATCTGCGCTGCAGGACTGTGTTCCTGTTCTTCCTCTTCGTTGTTGTTTCTGCGCCTTTGTCGTTTGTGAATGAAAATGAGGTCAAAAACTTCCCGATTTGGCTTGCGCCTGACTGGCCAATTATAGAGTAGGACACTGCTTAGTCAGCGACTATACCAGATTAGGAACCGCCTGAGGCGAAAAACTTCGAGCGAACTTCATCAACAAGCGCAACTGAGGCGAGACTCAGAACAACGTCCTTCAACCACCAGCGCTGAACGTCTGCAACGCTCGCAAGCATCTAGAATATCGCGTTTCTGCATCGCGGTATCTCTTTTGGCCCTATAGTTCTCCGTCCTCCCTGTTGCTTCGCTTTTGCGCGCTCAGAAACTACGTTCTCGCAGCTCAGGAAAAAGGTCCAAAGGCGCCCTCGGGCAGGGTCTGCCAGTGGCCGGTTAAAGGCCATCCACGGTCATCAGCTTCATCAAATACGCTGTCCTTTCAGCCTCAATATAGTGCCGCCGCTCAATATTCGACGTGATACGGATCCCTTTGCGCGTTGTTGACCCCGGAGCAGGATTGTCATAATCTTCACACTCGCTACCTAATCTTTTCACCAACACCTTTTTACGCTCACGTTACCCGTTTGCGAGACCACAGCTATGTCGTCCGTCAGATTTCCGTATTCGAAGGCGCAGTTGCGCACGATTAAAGAGATCCAGTTTGGTCTCCTCTCACCCGAGGAGATAAAGCGGATGAGCGTGTGCCATGTCGAGTATCCTGAGACTATGGTTAGTTTATAGAAGTATAATATACTTCTCTTTTCCATGCTAATGTCTTTATTTCCTATTCTAGGACGACCAACGACAACGACCACGCGAAAAGGGACTTAACGACCCCCGTCTAGGTACTATTGATCGCAACTGGCGATGTGCTACTTGCGAAGAAGGCATCAATGATTGCCCTGGCCACTTCGGCCATATAGAACTATCTACTCCGGTGTTCCACATTGGTAATTATTTTTGTCCACGAAATTTTTTCAAAGTCTTTCAAACTAACGTTTTGATATAGGTTTTTTGACTAAAATTAAAAAGCTGTTGGAAACTGTCTGCCACAATTGTGGAAAGATAAAAGCCAATGCGGTTAGTCATCCCTTGTGGGATGGCAAATCATGAATATGGCCAGTATGCTGACATTTTTTGAATATATTCAGTCTGATCAAAAATATTTGGACGCCCTTCGTTTCCGCGACCCGAAGAAACGGTTCGATGCTATTTGGCGATTATCGAAGGATATCCTTGTTTGTGAAGCTGACCCGCCGGAAGACGATGACCCTTTTGCCAAGGAGAGTTCAAAGCCCGTCCAAGGCCATGGGGGCTGCGGCAACGTTCAACCTCAGGTCCGAAAGGAAGGAATTACGCTAATGGGCACATGGAAACCGAGCAAAATGCGCGACATGATGGATGATAACGAAATTCAACAACCCGAGAAGAAACAGATTACTCCTCAAATGGCTCTGACAATTTTTAGGAACATTTCGGAGGAAGATGTTCGCCTCATGGGACTGAGTAACGACTACGCCAGGCCCGAGTGGATGGTCATTACTGTATTGCCTGTTCCACCTCCGCCCGTTCGACCTAGTGTTTTGGTCGGAGGCAGTGGTACCGGTCAACGTGGAGAGGATGATCTGACATACAAGCTTGCGGAGATTATCCGCGCCAATCAAAACGTTACTAGATGTGAACAGGAAGGCTCTCCGGAGCATGTGGTCCGCGAATTCGAGTCTCTGTTGCAGTATCATGTCGCAACTTACATGGATAACGATATAGCTGGAATTCCCCAAGCAATGCAGAAATCCAACCGTCCTGTTAAGGCCATCCGTGGAAGGCTAAAAGGTAAAGAAGGCCGCCTCCGACAAAATCTGATGGGAAAGCGTGTGGATTTCTCAGCTCGTACTGTCATTACTGGTGACCCGAATCTCTCCCTTGATGAGGTTGGAGTTCCTATCAGCATTGCGCAAACATTGACATACCCTGAAGTGGTCACACCTTACAACATCCATCGACTGGGTCAACTTGTCGATAATGGTCCAGATGTTCATCCGGGCGCGCGCTATGTTATTCGTAGCTCTGGCGAGCGTATTGATCTTCGACACCATAAAGGTGGCGGTGGCCGAAACTTTCTGCAATGGGGCTGGAAGGTTGAGCGTCACCTCATGGATGGTGACTTTATCCTTTTCAACCGTCAGCCATCCCTTCATAAAGAATCTATGATGAGCCATCGTGTCCGTGTTATGCCATATTCTACTTTCCGACTGAATTTGTCCGTCACGACCCCATATAACGCCGATTTCGATGGTGACGAAATGAACTTGCATGTCCCTCAAAGTGAGGAGGCTCGAGCCGAGCTTAATCAATTATGTTTGGTTCCTTTGAATATCGTATCCCCGCAGAGAAACGGTCCACTCATGGGTATAGTGCAGGATACTCTTTGTGGAATTTACAAGATCTGTCGACGAGACGTATTCTTAACCAAAGAACAGGTCATGAATCTTCTCTTATGGGTTCCGGACTGGGATGGGGTTCTCCCACAGCCTGCAATTCTTAAGCCTCGTCCGAGATGGAGTGGAAAACAGATGATTAGCATGGTTCTCCCATCTGGTCTAAATTTGCTTCGAATCGATAAGGACAAGTCTCCTATTTCGGAAAAGTTTTCTCCACTCGCGGATGGAGGTGTCTTGGTCCACGGCGGAGAACTGATGTACGGAATGTTCTCGAAGAAGACTGTTGGTGCTACTGGTGGTGGTGTTGTCCATACTATCTTCAATGAATATGGGCCTGATACCGCTATGAGCTTTTTCAATGGAGCTCAGAGGGTTGTAAACTACTGGCTCCTTCATAATGGTTTCAGTATCGGAATTGGTGATACAATTCCTGACCTGGCAACTATCCAAAAGATTGAAAATGCAGTTCGTGTCAGAAAGGAAGAGGTCGACTCCATCACTGCAAGTGCCACGGAGAACACTCTGGAGGCACTCCCTGGTATGAATGTCCGAGAAACCTTCGAGAGCAAGGTGTCCCGTGCTCTGAATAATGCTCGTGATGAAGCTGGTACTGCAACAGAAAAGAGTTTGAAGGACTCGAACAACGCAGTTCAAATGGCTCGATCTGGTTCTAAAGGTTCTACCATCAACATCTCTCAGATGACAGCTGTAGTCGGCCAACAGTCAGTTGAAGGAAAGCGTATTCCGTTCGGATTTAAATATCGAACATTGCCTCATTTCACAAAGGATGACTATTCTCCAGAATCCCGCGGATTCGTCGAGAACTCGTATCTCCGTGGACTGACGCCTACTGAATTTTTCTTCCACGCTATGGCCGGTCGTGAAGGTTTGATTGATACTGCTGTCAAAACAGCAGAAACTGGTTATATCCAGCGAAAGCTTGTCAAGGCACTGGAAGAAGTCATGGTCAAATACGATGGAACTGTTCGTAACTCCTTGGGAGATATCGTTCAATTTCTTTACGGCGAAGATGGTCTTGACGGCCAGTGCATTGAAAATCAACGTGTTGATATTATCAAATGCTCGGATGAACAGTTCAGGAACCGGTTCCGTGTTGACCTCATGGACCCAGAGCGTTTGCTTTCGCCTGATATCCTTGAGCAGGCAACGGAGATTGCTGGCGACATTGCGGTGCAGAAGCATCTTGATGAAGAATGGGAACAGTTGTTGAAGGACCGTGCCTTTTTGCGAACTGTTGTTAAGGAAGATGATGAGATGATGCAATTACCCATCAACATCCAGCGAATTTTGGAGTCGGCCAAAACTACTTTTAGAATTCGTGATGGCACGATTAGTGACCTTCACCCTGCGGAGGTTGTTCCACAAGTCAGGCAACTATTGGATCGCTTGCTTGTCGTCCGTGGAGATGACCCGCTCTCTCGTGAGGCTCAGGAGAGCGCAACTCTTCTGTTCAAGGCACAGCTACGTTCACGTCTTGCGTTCAGACGCTTGGTTGTAGAGTACTCCTTGAACAAACTTGCTTTCCAGCATGTTCTCGGTGCTATTGAGAGTCGATTCGGAAAAGCGGCGGCAAATCCTGGTGAGATGGTCGGTGTTTTGGCTGCCCAATCAATTGGTGAGCCAGCTACGCAGATGACACTCAACACTTTCCATTTCGCTGGTGTGTCCTCAAAGAACGTTACGCTGGGTGTTCCTCGCCTTAAGGAAATTCTAAATGTGGCAACAAACATCAAGACACCATCTATGACTGTTTACCAAGCTCCGGAACGTCGTATGAACAAGGAGTCTGCGAAACAATTGCGAAGCATTGTTGAGCATACTAGTTTGCGATCGGTAACAGAGTCAACCGAGATATACTATGATCCCAATATCCAGTCGACGGTTATTGAAAACGATATCGATATGGTGGAATCATACTTCATCATTCCAGAGGATGTTGCGGACGACTCATCACGACAATCCAAATGGTTGCTTCGTATTATTCTTAGTCGACCGAAGCTTCTCGACAAGGGTCTTACGGTCCAAGACGTTGCCACCAAGATTAAAGAAGCTTATCCTCAGGACATTGCTGTTATCTTCAGTGACAACAACGCCGATGAACAAGTCGTCCGTATCCGTCAAATTCAAGATCCAAAACAGGATGAAGATGATGATGACACTGAGTATGACGTCACTCTCAAGAAGCTGGAGAGTCACTTGCTTGACACTCTGACTCTACGTGGTGTTCCCGGAATTGATCGTGCGTTCATTAACGAAAAATCCCGGACCAGAGTTCTCGAGGATGGCTCACTCCACCAAAGTGCAAGTGACCCTGAGTGTAAGGAATGGGTACTTGAAACTAGTGGTTCCGCCCTTGCAGATGTGTTGGCAATCCCTGGCATTGATGCTAGCCGCACATACTCCAATCAATTTGTTGAGATTCTTGAAGTGTTTGGTATCGAAGCCACTCGAACCGCCCTTCTCAGAGAATTGACACAGGTGCTTGCTTTCGATGGTTCGTATGTCAACCATCGACACTTGGCCCTTCTCGTGGATGTTATGACCTCGCGAGGCTTCCTTATGGCTGTAACCCGACACGGTATCAATCGTGCGGATACAGGTGCTTTGATGAGATGTTCGTTCGAGGAGACTGTTGAAATTCTTCTCGATGCTGCTGCTTTTGCTGAGCTGGACGACTGTCGAGGCGTGTCTGAGAATCTGATCCTTGGTCAAATGGCGCCCGCAGGAACGGGAGAATTTGATGTTTATCTTGATCAGTCAATGCTTATGGGCGTCGTTTCCAGCAATGCAGGCTTAGGTGCAATGGGCGAGGAACCCAAAGGAATGCTTTCTGATGGTGCCGCTACACAGTATGACAGTGGCTCGCCAATGCAAGAGAATATGTATATCAGTTCTCCTGATCCTGATTCCCAGTTCTCACCCGTCAGGCAAGCTGGGTCAGAAAATGCTGTTGGATTTGCTGATTACCAGCCACCAAGCTATGGTGGATTCAGCCCTCACGAACCGAGGAGCCCTGGAGGAGGCTACTCTCCCAGCAGTCCTTTCAACACTAGTCCAACTTCCCCGGCATATTCTCCATCATCGGGTTACTCTCCCACTTCTCCTGGCATGAGCATCACAAGTCCGCGGTTCATTTCATCTCCAGCCTTCTCTCCGGCCAGCCCATCTTTTGCTCCAACTTCTCCTGCTTACTCGCCGACTTCTCCTGGATATGGGCAAGCTCAGTCGCCCACCTCACCCTCCTATTCGCCTACTTCACCAGGTTTCTCTCCAACGTCACCCAGCTACAGCCCCACGTCGCCGAGCTTCAGTCCGGCTTCGCCCGTTTTTAGCCCTACATCGCCAAGTTACAGCCCAACCAGTCCAGCGTTGGGAGGTACCGGCAGACATCTTTCACCAACCTCTCCTACTTCGCCCAAATATACCCCAACTTCGCCCGGATGGTCACCCACCAGCCCGGAAGCATACTCTCCAACATCTCCAAACTTCTCTGGCTCGCCGACTTCTCCAGGTGGACCGACGTCTCCGGGTTATAGCCCAACGTCTCCTACCTTTAACCCAACGTAAGTTCACTCTTACATTGTGTTTAACATAGTCATGATACTTACCATCTTGCAGGTCACCACGCCAGTAAAGCGAGCTTTACGGGTTAGACTTTTAGTTCTTGTTTCATACAACTTCACCAGTGTACTAATACTTCATTTTTCACTTCGATTCACCCAACCTTCCGAGAAAACACTTACGCTGCCTCTTCCAACATACAGTTGGTTAATCTACTTTCTCTCTTTATCGGATCTGGCGCCTTGTACCAAACATTTTCGTCTCCTTTCAAATTCCCTTGTCAGAATGACCCCAAAAATTTCACTTTTAATTGCTTGTTATTTTTGAAATTGTATGTCCTTTCCCCCTTTAATTCTTCCGTCTTTCTGGACAGTTATTTTTTATCATCAGAGGATCCCATTGTTTTGCCTCCTTCTCAGAATGCCGAACAGGCCTCCCCCTGAAAGAAAAGAATAAAAAAGGAGAAGAAAAGACTTGAGGATCTTAGATTGTTATTGGGCACCCTCATAATATAGCATGGCGTTGGTGTTGCTTTGCTCGTGGCTTATTTGGTTTCCCGCGCTTTGTGCTTGATGTATCCAGACAAAGTTTCTACATTAGCATTTTAAAAATTCAATAAAAATTACGCTTGATACTCATGTTCCTTCCCGAGGCAATATTATTCCATCTTGTAGTAAACATTGAAGTCTCTTAACTACAAAGCCGCACCCAGCTCCACTCAAAGCCTATCACGTGACAGATATTTTTATCCAAATGTTGGTTCTAAATTTTATAAAATATTTGAGCGACCAGGTTCACTACGTGTTTCCCTACACATACCGATTCAGCACACTCCTTTTTTGCTCAGATTATACAAGAATGCAGCTAGAAATATAAAACTCGTCCTTCCTATTGCCAGCATTCCTTTACGCCATATATTTCAATGGATCCACAAGCCTACCTAATGAATCAAGGGTGGTCAGGCCCAGGAAACCCTCTAAATCCTTCTAGACGACCGGGCGCACACGGTGGGCTTGGTTTAACAAAACCGATTCTCGTTGCACGGAAGAAAAATACACATGGTGTTGGAAAGAAGACAACACACGACCACACAAATCAATGGTGGCTACGCGGATTCGAAGCAGCGTTGCGCGGTATTGGAACAGACGGCAACGTGACACCAGTTAGCGAAGAGTCCACACCAGAAACACCAAAGAGTGAGCTTTATAAATTCTTCGTACGAGGACCGGGACTTGCGGGCACTATCAAACCATATGAATATAACCAATCTATACAATCAAGACCAGATGGTGATTCCCCTCCCGGCCCTGTCGATACCAGTACATCAAACCGAAAACTGAAGAGAAAACGGGAAGATAGAGAAACATCACCTACTGCTGATTCATCTCAGGGAGGGAAAGAAAAGAAGAATAAGAAGAAAGATAAGAAAAGATCAAGTGCTTTTGAATCCCAGGTCGCCTGCGGTATTGCTACCCCACCGGAAGAAGAGAGCCATGAGGAACGAACCCATTGCATCGAAACTGTGGAACCCGTGAAAGAAGATATCTCAAAGAAAAAGAAAAGGAAAAAGGAAGAGAAGAGAGAGAAGAAGAGACTGCAAGCTGAAGCCTTAGCTTCTGAAATCTACGCAAAATTAAGAACATCTGATCAATCCTCGGATGAGAGTTCTCAGAAAAAAGAACGGGAAAGAAAAGGAGCTTCTAAGAAAGCAAGACTGGAAGAGAAACCAGGGAGGAAAGGCAAAAGGGAGAAAAACGAGAAAAAGGAGAAAAGGGAGAAAAGGGAGAGAAAGGAAGAAAGGAAGGCGAAGAAGGCCAGTAAAGACGAATAAGAGTCTACGGACCCTTAAGAGGCGCGACTGCTACGACTCAATGGTGAATTCGAGACCGGGTTGCATACACGAATAGGCCATGTTACTCTTGATATATAACTAACCAGTAGCTCATTTTACATTGATTAGAGATATAGAGCGCTAGGCTTTCGCATATTTGTAAATAGTCGGTTTTGATGAGATAGATACCCGCTTGCATTCAATTTTTCAGGTTTCATGCCATCGCGTATTTGAGCATAGATGACGGAGTTAAAATGAAACTATTTTTGCTTAGTATATGAGTTAGTTACGTAATCTGTCATTTGAAATGTTGGACCTTCGAGATGAAATGAACTTTTGATAGCCATGACATGACATATACGGAGTATCGTTCGTCATAGCAGACTTGCAGCTGCACAACTGCTATCCCGGTGCCTTCGTGATCATAGTTGATACGTGCGATATGCCTAACTGCGAAGAAGCCTACCACTTACTGTGGTGCAGTTGTGGATAATTTGTTGGGTCATGTCCGGTTGTTCCATTACTACGGCTCGCACATGCAGCTAGTTAACCAGCCCATGCTTTCTTTGCGGTTCTGTCTGGCATGAGGCGACGCCCTCTTGTCCATCGATACGAGTTGATGGAAAGCGGGAAGCCCTGTGTATACTATGTCATCCCTGTCAACAGGGCAAAGGCCTTGCCAACCCAACAACTCCCAATCCTGGCGTTTATCCATATATAACTCCAACATCATGTCGCCGAGCCCTGCCGCGTTCAAGCTGGATTTCTTATTGCCAAAATAACAGTTACTGCACAAGGAGGGCTCATATTCGTTCCTTCGAGTCCTGAAAGCTGGACCAGGGACATAAAGCTACCCCAGCACCATGAACTTGACCCTCCAGTCCTGTCCGCTAGACATCGCCGAACGAATAATAGCGTACCTAGACCTGGAAGATATACGGAACCTACGACTGACGGCCAAGGCTGTGACCATCAAATTCTCGCAAGGCCGCTTTCGAGGTCTCTGTCGCATGAAACAGCTCGATTTGACAGCCGAGTTTCTGCAGGCATTTACCAAGTCTATAGCATCCAGAAGCCATCAACTCAAGCATCTGTGTCTCGTCGGACTGTCGCGCAAACCGAATCTACATGGTGATGCAAAAGCAGCAGGCAAAAGACAGGAATGCCTCGCTGACTATCTCGCAGACCTATTCAATGAGATCGCAAAATATAACGATGATGGCTGCCTTGAGGCACTTACTCTTCGAGTAACTAATGTTTACCAAGATGGTTCGCGCCATCTGCCGTCTGAAACTAAAGCTGTGCTGATGCCATGTCGTGTATGGTTCTGCGCAGTGTATATGTGGCAGGTCGTGCTACAAGCCCTAGCCGTGAGTCGGCTGCGCATCCAAAAGTTGAACCTTTTTAACGATGAGTCGATGAAACTGTGCAGTTTACCCTGTGACAGGCTCTATTCTGTTGAGTTACAGGATTCTAGGGTGGCAGAGTCATTCTCAATGCTCAAGTCGCTGTCTTTAAGTTTGTGCACAAGGGTTTTCAATATCTACCAAGACATGGCCGAACCCGGCGAGAGCTATCTTTGCGCCAATGCATGGCAAGAAGGAATACAAAGGGATTACCAAGCGGAAGCCACCGATGAGGTCAATTTTATTGGCGTTGCGAAACTTATCGGTTTATGTAACCGGCTGGAGGAATTGAACTTGCACTTCTTCCATTTATCCTTGGAACCCTTGAACAGACGCCGCGACTTTCAACTAGAGAGGATTTTGCAACACATTGTCGAGATAGAAAATCTACCAAGATTGAAACGGGTCAGGCTCCGTGGTATAGGTACCAGGGAGGCAGATTTACTTCAGTTCATCAGGCGGACCGATCCTAGCGAGCTATCTCTAGAGTTTATCAAGCTATTAAAGGGTGGATTTTCTTCAATCATCGAGTACTGCACCAGTGACCAGTCACATCTTACTAGGTTGTATCTTGACACTTTATATGAGCTAGAGGACCCTCAGACCATTGGAATGGTACTTTTCCCTCGGCATGAGAAAGCGAGAACAATAGTTTGTGATAGGACCTGGCAATTGCCTAAAGCTGAGAACTGGGAACAGAGTGGAGACGATATCAAAAAACCAATCCTGTTCCTAGTGGACGGTCCGATTGAAATTGGCACTCCAGTGAATGCGGCGCGTAGTTTCTGGACAGATACGGAGTATGGAGCTTGGTAGATATTTAGATACTCGGCTACTTGACGGAGATCTATCTAGCTATCAACTCTTCGGTCTCCATTGTTACATCAAATAGGACAATATCCACATCTAAATGAAGATAAATTTCATCTAGGTGGCTTAGGCGACGCGGTATTGAAGTACCTTGCCTTACAGTATGTCTGCTCCATCCATCTTCGCCAATCGCTATGGAAGAGGCCGTTTGTATCATGGTCGCTCTCGAACAACGCAACGCCGCAATGTGACATGCTACCCTAATTATTAGTCTCTCATGCCACCGGAACCAAGTTGATCACGGAACTTCACTATCCCCCTTTCTAGTTAATGGCATGACAGCCAGAAAGCGCGAGTTAAGCCAACAACAAGATATCCTACAATAATTATAACTACAATATGTACTGCATCGAGGACGGGAAGCAGTGTCATGACGAGCGCCCACTTACGGCCATCAGGATCGTCCATGGACAAGGACCGGTCAAGCGCCAGGCTAAGCGCATAACTATACAGTATCTCCCTCGACTCGAGCCACATTTCGAATTGGGAAAGACATATAGTCAGTGCACCATCTTTACTATAACTATGCATGCCATGGCCAGTAGTGTTTCTATTTGGATATGTTATGATAACCCAACCGCCGATTTGAGACAGGAACGCAATCTATACCATATCTCCCATCACTCAGTTAGATTCGACGTCGATTGCTATACCCAGCTCGCTAGCCTTGATAGCCGCTTGCTCCATCCAAAGTCGCCAGTCCCGGTGATTATCACCGTCTGCGTTGGTGTCGTACTCGAACAGCGCTCTCCCCTGATAGTAAGGTAGGTTATTTTCTTCTTCCACACTATAGGGGCGGAGTGGGAAGTAATTATATTCGACGAAGTGGACGTGGGGGATCAGCTCCATCAGCAGTTCTTTTCTGTTTTCCAGACAAGTAAATAAACAACCCGTGTCCTTAGCTATGGGAATCATTGACAACGAAGAGGCAGGGGCACGAGGAAACAAACACCTACAATTGAGCGTGCTCAAACGGGTATTCGAACGATCTCGCGTCGAAGGGTGTCATCTTATCGCGCGGTGCCATGATGAACGCGACGGTACGATCGAAAGGATGCTTTTGTTCGAACAGGGACTTTTCAAGCCTCGGACCGACGGCATATGTGGTGTCGCCCTCGCCTCTGATCATGTTAAGAACCGGATCAAAGGTATAGTAAGTCTGCCGAGTGTCCCAGTAGCCGGGATAATGAAGATCCTCCCAAAAGTGGCACTGAGAACAGGACAGGATCAGCAGCCGCTAGTTATCTATTGTCTTAAGGGATCGATATTTTCTCACCATATATACACCACGACTCGAAGCTACCACCAGGACTGTGCAGCCTTTTAACGTGGTTTCACCCGTGCCAGCCCAGTACTGATTGTTAGTGAGCGGCGCGGAGGCAAAGGACTGTTGTATGCAGTAGCTGGGGCCATCAACCCCCCCGGCTATGTCCGGGCATACTGAATCAATCGAAGGTGACCTGCTTTTCATTCGGATATAAGTCGATATATCTGCTTGTCCGGTACCAAAAAGAAGACGTTTCCCTAGATGCCGCTTCTGCGTGAAGTTGCCGTCTGTCGTGTTGCTGGCAAATTCAACAGCATCGGGAGAGCTGCGCTTTAATATACCACACCCCGGCGAGTTGCAGCGACCCGAGCTACAAAGAGGGAGACATGACTCTGGCAGGCCGTCTCTTTTCCCAAGGCCAAAACTGTTTTGCCTGCCATTCCTGTTAATCAAGTATATACCCCTCGATTCTAGTGAAACCTACCTAGGCGAAAATCGAGAAGATAGATGCTCCGAATACCGCGCTTCACAGAGAACCAACAGCAGTGCACAACAGATGGCAATATAGATGTTTACTTTGGAGGTCAGCATCTTGTCCTATTTTGGAGAAGGGATAAAGCAGTGATTGTCAAAGAAATGCCGATTACCATGCTTGAGTACGACAGTACTCCGGATATATTATATCCGGATTCCTCTCGAGAATGAAATATACTATGCTGAAAGCACGAGATACCCATCTGCGCAATGGTTAAAATATGTGTCATCCATGGCCAACTAACAATAACAAAATACTAACACCGCGGTGCCTCGACATGGTACCATGTCGACAGGGCTTCAAAACAGGCGAACCAACATTCAAGCAGGGTATAAACTCTCTATCTGACACCCCTGCCCTTTATCAATTACATAACTAATGAGTATAAGTACTTCCGGGCAAGACCATATCAGGAACCAACATCCGATGTCACTGGCCTACCAACAACACAACATCAACTTTGCAACATTTACAAATAGCATCCCTAGTTCAAGTAATAATCTCATGAAATAGGGGCAAGGCCACCGGTGAACGTGCCCAATGGGTTAAATCCAAATGGATATTCGCGTGCTTATCGCGCGAAGGATTCCAACTCCTTATATCCAACCTCTTCCCGTATCCCGCCTTGCCCCTATCATACCCTGACGCCGCGATATTTATCCGGAGTTTTACGTCAATTTAATATTGGACTAGGGTATGACTTGTTACTCGCGGAGGTATGGTACAAGTTGTATTAAATGGCAGTTGCATGAGCCGTATTGCAATGCACGTTTGATATATCTCTAGCCTGAGAAGGCAGCTATGGTTCTTATTTTGTTCCATCATAACTCCTACTCTATCTATCAAGTTTCTGACAGTTATGTCGTTTTTGTTTCTCCAGACACTATGCGTTTGCATGGTGCTCATCTTGTTCGGCCAGAGGGTTCGCTCAGAAGACATTACAACCTCTGCAGGCACCAGGAGTACATATCCCTTTCCTATCAAACCGACCAAATCTATAGACTTTGCTTCCGCTCTGCAAGTTGAAGCATCCATCGCCGCACAGCTTAAACAGCTCGCCAACATTCCAGCAATCCCAATTCCTGAAGACATCAGCAACATCCCTGAATATGAAATTATTAGCCGTTTAGCCCCTGCTATGCCTCCAATTCAGGCGGGTATCAATTTGCCGGAAGCTCAAGAGATGCTGGCCCAGTATCTTTCATCAATCAATAATGACACATCCAAGATTGGAGCAAACTCGCTCTTAGGGCGTAGTCAAAGTGGCTTAAAAGTCATGATTGCTGGTGACTCCATGACCCAGGGAATTGAAGGAGACTGGACCTGGCGGTATCGAATGTGGCAGTGGTTCAAGGAAAATAGAATTAGCGCCCAGTTTGTCGGTCCTCACACAGGCACAGTACCGCCTCAAAAACCCAGCCAGCCTCAACCACCATATTTATATGGCACCACGCCAGCGCCTGTGCCTTATGGTGACTCTGGTGGTTATGCTAAAGGAGTGGACTCAGCATTTTTATCTAACTGCAATCACTTTGCTATCTGGGGACGAGCTGCTGCTGTTAGCAAAGGTCTTGTTAAAGAGGCCTTAGAGCGCAATCCAGCTGATCTAATGCTGATCATGTTGGGGTTTAATGATATGGGTTGGTTCTATAGTGATGCCTTCGGAACTATCGATAGCATAGGTACGTTGGTTAGTAATGCTAGATCGGTGAATCCAAGCATGAAATTCGCTATTGCAACTGTACCTCACCGAAGTTATATTGGTGGACGAGATGACTTGATTGAGAACACGAATATCTATAACAACCTCTTACCCCAGTATATCACCCAATGGACTACACCCCAGTCTCCAGTATATCTAGTGGATCTTGCCAATAACTATGACTGCCGTCCTGGAGGTTGCTCTGCTGGTTACGATGGCCTTCACCCGAATGCTTGGGGAGAGTATCAGATCGCAAGTGCGTTTTCTACGACTCTGGTCAATGACCTTAAGCTCGGGTCAAAGCCACTTGCTGTGCCTTCTCCCGATAATCCTAGCCTCTTGAGAGATCTCCCGACGCCCTCGAACTTTCAGGTCTTTTCTTCACCGCAGGGTGTGACTGCCACTTGGGACCCTGGTAAACTTCCCCCTATCATTCCTTGAGATGATTTGTGATCCTTCATAGCTAACCAAATCAGTATATGGTGCCCATACGTATGATATCATGGTCACTATAAATGGTGGACCTAATACTTTCTCGGCAACAACATCCCAGTCCAACCGCTGGGATTCACAGTGGTCAATTGATGGCTGGAGCTATGCTGTTTCAGTGCGTGCAAGTGCTGGTGACACAATCAAGGGCTCGTACACTGAAACTAAGACCGCTGTAGCAAGGCCGCAGCTTGCTCCAGCACCGAACAACATTTTGGTCAAGCCTACAGGCAGTGGCTTCACGGTGACATGGGATCCGCCAAGTGGGCCTTACACAGACTCTATTGTAGAGTATAACGTGATCTATTGGGATTGGAAGGCTGACCATTGCCAATTCATTAACGGTGCTGCATTCAAGAACTCTCCCGCAACAATCGCCGGTTTAAACCCAGGGGTCAACTACCTTATTGCTATTGTAACTTGGAACAGGAATGGCCAGGGCTTACCTTTAATTGGTCAAAATGCAGTTCCTGGTGCCAAAAGCCCAGGTATTCCCAATGGTTTACTAATTGAATCCCAAGACCAAACTTCCGTCCGGTGAGCGCTGCACCTAGTTACAACACTATTCCATTTCTTCTGAATTGCTTGCTAACCCCCTGGTTATTGATGCAGCCTTACCTGGAGCCCCTCTGACTCCGCTGGAGGCTATCACGTTTGGAGTCGCAATATCCACGGAAAAGACAAGCTCAAGATCATTGCCAACGTGACAGAGAGTACTTGTAATGAGGAATATTTCCTGTTCCCCGGCGTCTGGAACTATGCCTTTGCCCTTTCAGCTTTCAATGGTAACGATGAATCTGAGGTAGGTCCTGAGAAGGTTGCTCCATCAGCAACAATTGCACCTGGTGAAGGAATGGGGCCCAAATGTCCTGCGAAGGAGCCGTGGTGTCCAGCCGGTGGAGGCGTTTCTGTTCCATCGGGCTCACCAACTCCTACAAAGACACTTCCTGGAGGCGGCTTACCGACGAATACAAATGTTCCCATCGTCGTGGATGGACATTGCACCGGCCTGGATTGCAAGAACGGCCAATGCGAGGGTAAGCGGCCATGACGAATATGCAATATTCTTTTAAAGCTGTTGCTAACCCAATGTCTAAAGATATTATCTGTGCCAGCGTGGGATGCTCGGGTGCTGACTGTGTCCGTGGCCGCTGTACTGGCCGGCGATGTATTCCACAAGGTTGCATCGGACCTGGCTGTCGGAATGGAGTCTGTATAGACTTAAACTGCATTAATAAGGGATGCATTGGCCCTGATTGTGACGAACGCGACCACCAGCATTGCACCGGTAGGAGATGCATTGGGATCGACTGTATTGGGCCGGATTGCGGCGGAAATGGAATTTGTTTTGGCCCCAAGTGCACCATAGTAACATGCACAGGTGTCAACTGTTTTAATGGCAGGTGCATTGGGCCAGGTTGTCATCCCGCTGGTGGTATGCCTGGTGGTGGTCCTGGTGCTGTAAGTAGGCAATGTCTCCATTACCGTGATATTAAATATAACTACCTAGGTACTAACCAGTCTATACTTTTATATAGCCTCGCCCCGATCCTGAAGAGCCGGATGGCTGCACGACCTATACTTTCAGTGCCTGCAACACTCATTGCACATATTCATCAACAACAAGCTCATGCACATCTAAATGTAGTGGTATGTTTCATTTCTCCCCCCCTAAGTGCCCTTCAGACGCAGTATAGCTAAATGGAAGGACTTGATCTAGACGTCAAGGCCTGTACCGTTCCCACTGACAAATCTACGGCCACAACTGAAACTTTTACCTGTCCACCGCTGCCAAAAAACACCAATGCTTGGGTACCTGACAACCCTAACGGTCCACCGCCTCGTCTAGGAGCTGGTGGCATCCTGGGCACCCTGATACTTAACCCCAGCAGCGGTCCCACCATTACTATTCCCCGGCCAACTTCCACTACCTCCTCTTCCACAAAAACCACTCCTAGCACAAAGGATGAACCAATCCCCCCAAAGACATCAAAGAAGACTGACCTTCCACTGCCTACAAATCCACCAGATCTCACCCCTTATTGCTTCCGTGAACACAACCAGAATAGCCGATGGTCTGCCTTCGCCGAAGCAGAAGCCACTGATGTGCTTGACACGCTTTGCGGTATCGCTGAGTCACTTCCACCCTCAAATACTTTTGGACATGCCATTCGGAGTAGTGGGGGTCTCTTGGCCTCTGTTACCTGGGCGAAAGATCAAGCAGGCTGTTCGCCAAAAGGAGATGTGCCGCTGCATGATTACTGTGCCGGCGCCTTTAGGATTATAATTGAAGAGTGCGATATGTCTGACCGCCAGGAGGCCTACGGCGGTGCCTTTGTCGATAACTCGATGCAAGGATGTGTTATATGGTGGCTTGGTAAAGAACCTAGGGATTTCCAGGCCCAAGCACAACCAGGGAGTGGATTTGATATCCTCGCGGGGCTGGAGAAGGAGGAATTCCAGACAATGCTTGTTGCCCTTGAGCCCAAGTTACCGAAATTAGGATGGAAGGAAGAGATGTTTCCTTGAAAAATCAGTCAAAATAGGGGGTTTCTTTAGATATTTGTTTAGAGGGCTTAAACCTAATGTTTGATACCTACCAAAACAGTCTGACTAGGATTCTACTTATGCAGCTTGCGCCGAAGTTTGCACGGAGAAGTGGCCGAATTGCCTGCTGGATATCAACAAGCAAACAAGATATATCTTGATCTGGAAGAGACCGGATATATGCATATAAAACACCCCGCTGAGCTTTCGCTTTCTTTCATCATTGGGTAAGAGTGTTGTATTAACATAGAGAAGAAGAAACGAGGAACTACTGTAGACTATTTGTCATATCTAGTTAGTTATTAAACAATAGTTTTTATTGGATAGTCCTGCCGTCTTCAGTTAGGCAGCCAACTACCTAGCCAGGGCCCGCAGCCTCTGCATTCTCATGAAATCTAAGGCATTCAGCTGATTTAGAGCTGCATTTTGATAAAGCAGCCATGTTTTCAGGCCAGAGTTGGGGGGAGGGGTTTCCCAAATATTCATTTAACTCTTTGGGGTATATTTGAGAATAACCATGGGCGCTGATCCCAGAATTCATCCTTAATAATATCGACGTGAGCTATCGCTATATCGGCTTTCCGTCGTAGTTTCTGTGCTTCTCTAGCTGCGTTCTGGA